>NC_051070.1:62522756-62828590 GCF_004664715.2 Peromyscus leucopus
AACAAAGTCATTATGAAGGTCACACAGTTATTTTGAGGACAAACACAATCCTTATGAGAACACAAAAGTCATTGTGAAGGGCACGCAGAATAATTGTGAAAGGCAGACAAAATCACTTTGCAGCACACAAACACAAAACCTTGGTGAGGGCCACAAAGTCATTGTGAGGGTAAAAAAAGAATCATTGTGAATGATACACAGTCATTGTAAAGCCAGAAAAGTCATTGTGAGGGCATACAGGCCATTGTAACCATCACAAAGTGTCATTGCGATGGTCACACAGCCATTGTGAAGGAATACAAAGTATTATGAAGGTACACAAAGTCGCTGTGACTATCACAGAGTCATTGTGAAGGTCACAGGCATTTTGAGAGCACATTCATCATTGTGAAGGCCACACAGTCATTGGGAAGATCTTATGGAGGTATACAATCTCATTATGAGGGCACACAAAGCCATTCTAAGGACATGAAACATAATTATGGGGAATCACAAAGAGTAGTTGTGATGGTCACACAGAGTCATTGTGAAGGTACACAAGTCTCTGGGAGATAACAAAAAGTCATTGTGAAGGTCACACTATGTCACCATGAGGACACAGAAGTCATTGTGAGGGTATACAAAGTCATTGTGAGGGCATACAATTTCATGATGAAGGTAACTCAGACTCAGTGTGAAGATCATACAGAGTCATTGAGAAAGTCACTCAGAGTCATTTTGAAGGCTTCTAGGATCATTGTGAAGTTCATACTGGGTCATTGTGAGGACACATACAGTCACAATGAGCATTAAATTAGCTATTGTGAAAGCCACAGAGTCATTATGAGGTCATACTTACTCATTGTTAGGTCACAGAATGTTGGGAGCACATCACAAAGATCTTTGTACCCACAGATCTTCAGAGAAATCAGAAATGTTAATCATGCAGGGTTGTCTCTTCAGTGAGGAAGATGTAAAACCTACCTGTTCTTCCATCCCAAAGGCTGGGATTTGGAAGTCATCAATAGGCTGATGCTCTGCATAATGTGTTGGGCCAGGCCATAACAAGTTCCTACAACCAGGACCAGAGGTATATAATAATCTAAATGACTCCTACAGCTAGTCCCCCTCAACCCAAGCTCCTACAACCAGGACTGGAGATACCTCATAGTTTAAATGACCCTTACATTATCTGTATAGCTAAGGGTTCCACCAAGCTTCCACAACCAGGACCAGAGGCAGCCAATAGCCCAAATGACCTCTACACTATCTGTATGGAAGAAATGCCATGTACCTTGAGTCAAGTTTTGATGTAATTATACTTCCTTGTGCACTAGGGATTGTATTAAACCAGGAAACTTTTTTCCAAACTATACAGTGTTTAAGTTTGTTGAGAATAAACTTCCTGGCTTCAGACTCTCTAAAAGGTTTGATTCAAGCTGACGCTGACAAAGTCATTCTAAACCAAGTTTTCATTCTCAGCTCTCCATGGTTCACTTCTCTGCCTGCTGTGACCACCTGCAGGATCCCCCTTAACAGAAAGTCATTGGGAGGACACATATATCATTGGGAGCATTACAGTAAGTCATTCTGGACATCACACAGAGCCATTGTGAACAGTATACAGGGTCATTTTCATGCACATGAGTCATTGTGAAGCTTATACACAAAGTCATTGTGAAGATCACACAGATTTGCTGTGAAAGTCACAGAATCATTCTGGTGGTTTAAAAAAATTATGTGAAGGTGACATAAAGTTAGTGTGAGTTCATGTAAAATCGTTGTGAAGACCAGAGTCATTGTGAGGGTACACCAGACATTCTGTGAGCACACAGTGTCATTGTGAGAGCATATAGAATAACTGTGAAGAGACACAGAATCACTCTGCAAGACAGTGATTTTGAGAACCCACAGAGTAGGTATGAGGGTGTGTGAGTTATTGAGAAAGAACACTCTCATTGTGAAGGGAACGAAGAATCATGTCACACAAAGTCACTGTGAAGACTCACAACCTATTGTAAGCATGGACAAAATCAGAGTGAGTACAACAATTCTTGGAAAGGCACAAATAGTCAAATAGTCATTTTGATGGCACATCTGAGGGCACACAGAGTCATTGTGAGGACATAAAAATCATTGTGAAGGTCACACAGAGTCATTGTGAAGGCACACAAATCATTTGAAGGGTCACAAAGAGACTTTAGGAAGGTCACATAGAGTCATTGTGCTGCCACAATAGTCATTGTGAGGATCACACAACGTCATTGTGAAGGTTACACCAAGTCATGGTGAGGTCACACAGAGTCACTGTGAGGGCACACATATTCATATGAGGTCAGAAGTAGTCATTATGAGGGCACATAAAAAACATTTTGAGCATCACAATGAGCCATTGTGAGCATTACATTGTGAGCATACAGTCATTATGAGCAGAGACCAGTCATTATGAGACTATATGAAGTCATTGTGAATGTCACACAGAGTCATTGTGAGATCACACAGAGTTATTTTGTGGGCAAAGAGTCATTATGAAGGCATAGAAGTCATGTGTACACAAGATGTCATTGTGAAAAATCGGGCGAAGTCATCATAAAGATCACAAAGAGTCATTACGAAGAATGCAAATAATCACTGTGAGGACACACAAAGGTATTTTATGGGTATCAAAGAATGATTGTGTATGAAGTCATTTTAAAGGAAGATAAAATCATGAAAGCCTACAAGTAATGTTAGGGGCCCACAAAGTCATTAGAGTGGTACACACACTCATTGTGAAGGCACACAAGTCATTATGAGGGTCACTATGGTCATTGTGAAATTCTCCTAGAGTCAATTTGAGGGCACATAACTCATTGTGAGGGTCACACAGAGTCAATGTGACAGTCACAAAGTCATTGTGAAGGTGGCTAGTCATTAAGAAATTTATACAGATTTATTGTGAGGGCATCCATACTCCTTGTCAAGGGTCACACTGAGTCATTGCTAGGGAATATAAAGTCATTGTGAGTGTCAAACTGAGTCATAGTGAAGGTCACACAGTGTCAAAGTGAGGTCTCAAACACTCATATCACATCACTCATAGTCATTATGAGGGCTCTTAGTATTATTGTAAAATCAAAATCAGTCATTATGAAAACACTTATAGTCATTGTAAGGAAACACAATTCATTGTGAGAGTATACAAAGTTGTCGGGGACAAGGATAGAATCTTTAGTTAGTGGAAAAATACAGACCCCCATAAGACAGGGAACTAGATTATTTTACAGTCAGGTTGCCTAGCAATAGGACATTGAGTCAGAGCCCTTGACCCTTTCACCCTGTAAACATCCTATACAAACATCCTGTTAGCTTGCCCCACCTTATGCAGATGACAGCTTCTTGCTCCCACCACCCTGCAGGAACTATATAAACCCTCCTGGAGAAAAATAAAGTTGCACCTTGATCAGAATCTTGACTTGGTGTATTTCCTTGTATCTCCTGTCCCTACATTTCATCCTTAGGGTGGTCTAGAACCACGTTGAAGCCCTGCTGGCCGGGGCACAAAGTCTTTGTAAAGGTCACATAGTCATTGTGAGGGCACAAGAGACACTGTAAGGGCATACAGAGTCATTATGAAGGTCCACAAGTCATTGAAAAAGCACAAAAAGTCAGTGTGTAGGTCATACAGAGTCGTTACGAGGGCCTCCACATCCACTGTGAAGTTTATACTGAGTCATTGTGAAAGGACATAAAGCAAATGTGAGTGTAAAACTGAGTCATTGTGGGTGTCACATAGAGTCGTTGTGGGAGTCACAGAGAGTCATTGTGGGTGTCACAGAGAGTCATTGTGGGTGTCACAGAGAGTCATTATGAGGGTATTTGTTTTAGTTACTGTTCTATTGCTGTGAGGAAATACCATGACCAAAGCAGCTTATAGAAGAAACCATTTCATTGGGGGCTTACTTACTGTTTCAGAGGTTAGTCCATGATCATCATGGCAGGGAGTGTGACAAAAAAACAAGGAGGTGTGGAGCTGGAACAGTAGCTGAGAGCTCACAGCTGATCTACAAGTTCCAGGTTGAGAGAGAGAACAAGATTGAGCCTAATGTAAAAGCCCACCTCCAGTGACACACCTCCTCCAACAAGGCCACACCTCCTAATCCTTCTCAAACAGTTCCAACAACTGTGGAGCCAAAGGTTCAAATATATGAGCCTATGGCAGCCAATCCTATCCAAACCACCACAGTATACAAAGTCATTGTGAAGGTTACAAAGAGTCAGTTGTTAGGGGACACAGAGTCATTGTAAGAGCACAAGATGTCATTGGGAGGTCACACAAAGTCATTATGTGCATCACAAGAGGTCATTGTGAGGGCATGCATAGCCATTGTGAGGCTCACAAAGAATCATTGTGAAGGGCACAGAAGTCATTTGAAAGCACATTAGTCACTTTGAGAGCCACAAAGAAGTCATTGTGATGATCACACCATGTCACTGTGAAAAAAGACAATGTCATTGTGAGGGTCACAAAGATTGCAAAGAGCATACAAAGCCATTGTGAAGGTACATATAATGACTATTCTTGGTTGATAACATGATTATATCTGGAATTAATGAAAATCTAAACAGCTGAGCACACCTAGAGAGATTTTTTTTTTTGATTGGGTCATTTGAGGCAGGAAGACCCACCTTAAACCTAGGCAGCCTATTTTATAAAAGACATGGAAGAAGGAAGATGTTGCTTTTTGTCTGCTTACCCTCACCCTTATTGACAGATTCATCTATCCTGTTCCTGAGGCATTCTTTCACTAGCATTACAGCCAACTTCTGTAGGATCCCAATGTATTCTGAAGAGCAGCTGAGATATCAAACTATGTGGACTGTCTTAGTTAGGGTTTCTCTGGCTGTGAAAAGCTGCCATGACCATAGCAACTCTTATAAAGGAAAACATTGCAGGAGTCACAAAGAGTCATTGTGAAGGTCACACAGTCACTGTGAGTGTACATTAAATCATTATAAAGATCAAATAGGTTTTTCTGAGGGCACATAGGGTTAATATAATAGAACATGATTAATTGTGAGGGTATCGAAAGTCAGAGGTAATGTCATAAAAAACCATTGTGATGACACATTGAGTTATAGTGATAAAAACCAAATGATTCAAAATGATGAAAAAAATCACTGTGATGATAAGAGAGTCATTGTGAAGGTCACAAAGAGTCATTGTGAGGGCACACAAGTATTGTAAGAAATAAAATCACTGTGAAGGTCACACATCATTATGAATTTATACAAAGTCACTGTGAAGGTCTCAAAACCATTGTGAAAGCAAATAAAGCCATTGTGGTGGCACACAAAATCATTGTGAAGGCATGCAAGTAATTGTGAACATCACCAGGTCATTACGAAAGATACACAAAGTCACTTTGAGGTTCAAAAAAAATAATTGTGAAGGGTACACAAAATCATTGTGAAGTCACACAAAGTCATGGGGAGGGCAAAGGAATCATTGTGAGGGTCACACAGAGTCATTGCGAGGCCACTCATATTTATATGATGTCACACAGTGATCATAAAGGCACATTGAGTATGAGGGCACAGAAGTCATTGCGGGTACAAAAGATGTCATTGTGAAAGTCACAGAAAGTGATTGTGAGCTTCAAAATGTGTCATTGTGAGAGCACACAGTCATTTTGAAGGCATAAAGTCATTTCATGAGTCTCAAAGGATCATTGTGAAGGACATGCAAAGTAATTGTGAAGGAACAGGAAGTCATTGTGAGGACACACAAGTCACTTTGAGGGTACACAAGTTGTTATGGGGTCACTAGCACCATTCTGAAAGTCATCTAGAATCATTTTGTGAATACACTCCTTATTGTGAAGGTCACACTGAGTCATTGTTATGGCACATAAAGTCATTGTGAGTCTCAAACTGAATCATTGTGAGGATGCTAGAGCCATTGTGAAGGTCACACTAAGTCATAAGAAAGTCACATGGAACCATTATGAAGGTCACACAGTCATTATGAGAGTACACAAGTCATTGTCAGAGTATGCCAATCACTGTTAAGGTCACAAAGAGTCAATGTGAGAGAACACAGAGTCTTTATGAGGGTACAGAATGTATTTTGAGAACACAAGATGTCATTGTGAGCTCATACAAAGTTATTGTGAAGGTCAGAAAAAAATCATTGTGCAGCTCACCAAGACTAATTATAAAAGTATAATAGTTATTATGAGGATCAAACAATCATTGTGGGGAGAAGCAAACAATTATGAAAACAACAAAGGTCATTATTACGGGTTACAGGGTATACAAATCACAAAGAGTCAGTGTGAGGAAACAGAATCACTGTGTGGATACAGTCATCCTAGGGACACAGAAATCATGTGGGAACACACTAAGTTATCGTGAACACCAGAAAAAGTCATTGTGAAGGGTACAAAAATTCCATGTAAAGACACACACCTGTGAAAGCACACAGCATCATTGCAAGGGTACATAAATCATTGTGTGTGCCCACAGAATCATTGTGAAGTCAACAGTCATTGTGAGGGTCACATAACATCATTATAAGGGCACATGACTCATTGCAAAGGTATCTAAATCATTGTGAAGATCATTCAGGGTAACGATGAGGATACACAGAGACATTGGTTGGGCGAACAGGTGATTGCGAGTCATTGTAATGTCACAAAGTTATTGTGAAGGTCACATAGAGGCACTTGTGAAAGTCAACAGTCATTGTGGAGGCCACACAAAGTCATAATGAGGACTGGATACTCATCGTGAAGTTCACACTGAGTTATTGTGAGGGCAAATAAAGACACAGTAAATGTCAAATCGAGTCACTGTGAATGTCACACAGAGTCATTGTGAAGAATACACAGTCATAATTAGTCCATACAGAATCATTATCAGGACACACAATTTACTGTAAGGTCATACAAAATCTTTGTGAAAGTACACATGTCATTGTGAGAGTCACAAGAGTTATTGTGATGGTCATACATGGTAATTGTTAAATAATACCAAGTCACTCCATTCTCTAAGGACTTCACCAACCCTTGGTGTGGATCCAGCCTTGACTCTTCCTGCAGGCCCTCTAAACCAACTCTTCTAACCCATCCCCATTCATTTTTGTCAGCCACGGATACCTAGAAACACTTTCTACTGGGACGCCCAGTGGCCACAGCAGGCTGGAACAGAGGTGTTGATTCTCACTATCAACCCTGTCCTCAATCAGGATCTTCCCACTATTATCTCACCCTGTAGCAGCCTGTTTGCAGGTACCTTCTCATACCTCACTCTATTCACTAGAGACTCGAACTCATGGTACAGGCTCTTTCATCTCTGCCTCATCTTTATTCTACTACAACCTACTTGCAGCAGCCCCTCCCGCTACCACACCTGCAACTCTCTTTGCTCTTTGCTGAAGCCTTCCTCGGCCTTATCTCCTAGCCCATGTCAGGTCTTCTCTGCCACCCACAGACCTTCAGGAGCACTCTATACCAGGCTATCCACAGCCACGCATCCCTAAAATACAGAGAGGGCAACAGAAATCAAGGAATGAAACACCCATCCAACAAAGAAAAGACCAGATATCAACCCCTTGAGTCACCTCAGTCATCATAACTCCAGATGCCTGGACACTCGCCCCAAACCACAAACAATATGCTTCCACCAGAACCCTGTAACCCTGCTGCAGTAGGCCTGAGAAATGCAATACTCTGAATCACAAGGCAAGGACTTCAAAATAGTCCTTATAAACATGTTCAAGGACATTAAAGAGGATATGAATAAATCCCTTAATGAAGTTTGTAAAAAGAGTGGGATGAAATAATAAAAACAGTTTAAGACGTGAAAGTAGAAATAGAATTACTAAAAAAAAAAAAAAAAACCCAAAATGACATTAGATTAGAAATGGAAAATTTAGAAAAATTTCCTAAATTTTCCAACAAAAATCTCAGAGGTAAATTTCACTAACATATTAAAAGGAATGGAAGAGAGAATTTCAGGTCTTGAAGACAAGGCAGAAGAAATGGATACCTCGGCCGGGCGGTGGTGGCGCACGCCTTTAGTCCCAGCACTCGGGAGGCAGAGCCAGGCGGATCTCTGTGAGTTCAAGGCCAGCCTGGGCTACCAAGTGAGTTCCAGGAAAGGCTCAAAGCTACACAGAGAAACCCCGTCTCGAAAAACCAAAAAAAAAAAAAAAAAAAAAAAGAAAGAAATGGATACCTCAAAGAAAATATTATATATCTATATACATATGTATGTATACAGAACACTAAATTACAGGACCAGAAAAGAAACCCTCATGTTACATAATAACCCAAATACTAAACATACAGAACAAAGAATAACAGAAGCTGCAAGGGGAAAAGACCATGTAGTGTAATAAAGGCAGGGCCATCAGAATAACATCTGACTTCTCAGTGGAGACTCTGAAAGCCAGAAGTACCTGGACAGATATCCTACAAACTCTAAGTAACTACAGATGCCAGCCCAGACTACTATATCTAGCAAAACAATCCATCATAATAACTGAAGAAAGAAGAATATTTAACAATTAAAAAACAAATTTAATCAGTATTTATCTTCCATTTGAGCTACCTAGAAAGCATTAGAAGAAAAGCTTCACTCTGGGAAGATTAACCACCCCTAAGAAAACATAGGGAATAAATAATCTCAGGCCACTAAATCAAGTGGGAGGGTTGGGGTGACCACACCCTAACAATAAAATAACAGGAATCAATAAACACTGGTCATTGATAACTCTCAATATTAATAGTCTCAATTCCCCAATAAATAGATCCATATTTCTGCTGCATTAAAGAAACATACTTCATCATCAAGTATTAACATCATCTCAGGGTAAAAAGATAGTCCAAACAAATGGACTCAGGAAGAAAGCAGGTGTAGCTATTTTAATATCTGACACATCAGACTTCAAGCCAAAACTAATGAGAAAAGATGGGAGAGGATTAACACACTCTCTTATGGAAAATACCACTAAGAACATATTGCTGTTCTACACATTTCTGCACCAAATGCAAGGATACCCAAGTTCATAAAAGAAACACTACTATAACTAAAATCGCATATTGATGCTCACACAGTGATAGTGGGTGTGGAAGTTTGTATGAAAATGGCCTCGGCCGGACAGTGGTGGCGCATGCCTTTAATCCCAGCACTCGGGAGGCAGAGGCAGGCAGATCTCTGTGAGTTCGAGGCCAGCCTGGTCTCCAAAGTGAGTTCCAGGAAAGGCGCGAAGCTACCCTGTCTCGAAAAACCAAAAAAAAAAAAAAAGAAAAGAAAAGAAAAGAAAATGGCCTCCACAGGCTTATATATTTGAATGCTTGGTGTGGTGATTTGAAAGAAAATGACCCCCATAGGCCCATAGGCAGTGACACTATTAGGAGGGGTGGCCTTTTGGAGTAGGTGTGGCTTTATGGGAGGAAGTGTGTCACTGGGAGTGGGCTTTGAAGACTCAGAAGCTCAAGCCAGTTCACTTCCTGCTAAATGCCAATCCAGATGTAGGACTCTTAGTTCTTCTCCAGCACCATGTCTGCCTGCACACTGCCATGCTTCCCACCATGACGATACTGGACTATACCTCTGAAACTGTAATCCAATCCTAATATTTTCCTTTATAAGAAATGCCATGTTCATGGTGTCTCTTCACAGCAACAGAAACCCTAACTAAGACACTTGGTCACTAGAAAGTGACTATTTGAAAGGATTATAAGAATTAGGAGGTGTAGCCTTGGAGTAAGTGTGTCTTGTTGGAAGAAGTGTGTCACTGGGGGTAAACTTTGGAGGTTTCAAAAGAGAGGTTCATCTCTCTCTCTCTCTCTTTCTCTCTCTCTCTCTCTCTCTCTCTCTCTCTCTCTCTCTCTCTCTCTCTCTCTCTCTCTCTGTCTTTGTCTCTCTCTATGTCTCTGTCTCCCTCTCCCTGTAGATCAGGATGTATCTCTCATCTACTGCTCCAGTACCATTCTCCCTGCCATGATGATAATGGACTAAACCTCTGAAACTGTAAGCCAGCCCCCAACTAAATGTTTTCCTTTGTATGAGTTGCCTTGGTCATGGTGTCTCTTCACAGCAATAGAACAGTGACTAAGACAGAAGTTGGTACCAGGGACTGGGGTATTACTGCGACAGGTCTGTTACTGCTTCTTGGCAGAATGTGGACTTTAGGACTTTAGATCAGGAAAATTCAAAAGAGAAGAAAATTAGTAAGTGGTCTAGAGACTGTTCTCATGATGTTTTGGCAAAGGATATGGCTGCTTTCTGCCCTTGTCTAAAAATATCTGCCTGAGGCTAAATTGAAGAGTTTTATATTAATTGCTGTGGCAGAGGAGATTTCAAGATAGCCTAATATTGACTGTGCCCTGTAATTATTAGGAATCACTCTTATGGAGACCTATAATGAAAAGGAATAACCTAGACAAAGACAAATACAAAACTTACAGTTTGAGGAGAAAGAATGTACCAGTAAATATAGTGGAGATGAGTACAGTACAGATGTGTGCCACATACCCAGACTGATCTGTTTAGAGATGGTTTAGCTAGCACAGACCTACCAGAACTCTCCTTACCTGGGAGATTACTTAAGTCAACAGAAGAGCTATAAAACACCCAATGGCATTTAAAATTTTTTTAATTTATCCTTAATATTCATTATTTTATGCATGTGTGTTCATGATGGATATGTGCTGTGAGTACTTGCACAAAGGCATATGTGTGAAAGTCAGAGGCATCTTTGTGGAGTCAGTTTTCTACTTCAACCTTCACGTGGGTTCTGGGAATTAAAATGAGATTGTCAGGCTTACACAGCCAGCACCATTACCCACTGAGTCACCTTGCATGAGTTCTTGGCTATGATAAAATACCATGACCACAGCAACTTAGAAAAGAAATACTTTAATTTGGTTTATGATTTCAGAGGGTTAGAGCAGCCACAATGGTGGAGCAAAGGAATAGCTGAGAGTTCACATCTTGATCCACACCATAAGACAGAAAGAAAGAAAAGGAAAAGGGGCGGGGGGGAGAGACTGGGAAATGACATGAGTCTTCTGAAATCTCAATGTCCATTCTGGTAACATACCTCCTTCAACAAGTCCACACCCCTAATCCTTCCCAAACAATTCCAATAACTGAGGACAAACTTTCAAATATATGAGCCTATGGGGTTATTCTCATTCAAATGACCACATTACATTCCCTGGCCTCCACAGACTCTTGGTAATATCATAATGCAAAATGCACTTAGTCAAACTTCAAAGTTCCCCTAGTCTTTCATGGTCTCAACATTCTTTCAAAGTCCAAAGTGTTTTCTGAGACAAATGACATCTCTTAACTGTAACCCCCTGGAAAATTAAAAAGCAAATGACATACTTCAAACATGCAATGCACAGAATATACATTGCCATTTGAAAAGGGAGGAAGGGGGCATAGTTAAAAAATACTGGAGAAAAGTAAGACTGAAACCAGCAGGTCAAGACTCCAATCCTGTAGCTCCATGTCTGATGTCAAATAGCTTAGCTGGCTCTGCCCTTCCAGCTCTGCTGGCTGCAACACACTTCCCTCTCTTGGGCTGGTCCCACTCCTTGTAAACAGCTCTCCATGGTAGATATCCCATGGCTCGGGCACCTCTAATGTCTTGGAGTCTCCAGTGCAATCCAGGCCACGCTTTCACAGCTTTGTGCAATGGCTTCTCAGAACCTTCATGCAGGGACTCCTCTGCCACACACCTGGTCTCAGTGGCTCTCCTTAACTGCAAAGGAAGATTCCACAACCCTTTTCTTGGTGTATCCTTCATGACTCTAAAGCTGGTACCACATGGACAATACTGCCAACTTGGCACCCGTGGATCACATTCATATTCTATTTCTGATCAGACCTCTCTTGAACCTTATCTCTTTCAGCACAAGTCTTGCCTCAAACATTAAATTTCTGGTACTCTTTTGCTCTTCAAACTGTATACTTTGTATTATCTATTTTGCCCCACTTGCTCATTTTCATTGTAGACAATGCAGGTCTATGTGGATCACTCCTATGCAAAGAGTAATTACTAATAATCATGCAATATGCTGTCTTCAAATCTCCCCTAGCAAGAAAATTAGTCCATTACATTTCAATTTTGCCTCAGGCAGGAAAATTCTTGGAACAAAGGCAAAAGGCAGTTGTATGATTTGCCAAAATATCGCAAGACTGGTCTCTAGACCAGTTGTTAATATTTTCTCCTTTCTGAAACCTCATAGCCCTCATAGCTCTCAGCACTACTGTTTTCCAAGCTCCTGTTAGGATAGCCCATTAAGCTCTGCTTACAGTATTACAACTGCTTTCCTAGTCCAACATTCTATAGTCTTCCACATTCTGCTAGAAAAAAAAAAAAATCACAAGGTCAGTTCAGTCATAGCAATAGTCTACTCTCTGGTACCAACTTTTGTCTTAAGTTACATTTCTGTTGCTCTGAAGAGATACCATAACCAAGGGAATTTATAAAATAGTTTAACTTGGATTGTGGTTTCAGAGGGTTAGAGTCTGTGACAGCAAAGCAAAGGAGCAGCTGAGACCTTGCATCTTGATCATTAACCACGAGGCAGAGGGGGCACACTGGGAATGGCATGAGTCTTATGAAGCCTTAAATCCTACCCACAGTAACGCCCCTCCTCCAATAAGACCACACCTCCTAAGCCTTCCCAATCAGTTCCACCATCTAGGGACCAAGTATTCAAATATATGAGCCTGTGAGGGCCATTCTCATTCCAACCACCACAGCCCTGCTAGCAATCCTTTAATAGTATGTTGGGGAGGCAGGCTGCCCATGGCCAAGCCACCTCCCTAGAACACACAAAACTAAGGTCATTTCCATTGGAACCCTGAATGTGAGTCTAATTCTCCGCAGAAAACTCACTCTGATAAAAGGCTACAGATTGTGGCAGGCCCAAAGTCACTCACTCACTATCTGTTTTTTGGTGGTAGAGCATACTTATTTGTTTCCTGTGGTGGTAAAGATAGGCTTAGTGTGGCAGTCTCCTTCTGCTGCCTGCAGACCTAGATGTGGAACTCTCAGCTCCTTCTCCAGCACCAGGTCTGCCTGCATGCTGCCATGTTTCCCACCATGATGACAATGGACCAAACCTCTGAAACTGTAAGCCACCCAATTCAATGTTTTCCTTTATAAGAGTTGCTGCGGTCATGGTGCCTCTTCACAGCCATAGAAACCCTAACTAAGACAGAAGTTGGTACCAGGAGTAAAATATTGCTGTGATAGGTCTGACCATGCTTTTGTTTGGAGGAATGTGGATTTGGGGATTTTGGATTAGAAAAGCAGTTGACCACTTTAAGCAGAATTTAATGGGTCATGATAGTAGGAACATGGAAGACAATGGTACTGAGGGCAATTTGAACTGTGGGGGGCCTGGCTTAAGACATTTCAGAAAAGAATATTACTATGTGGCCCCGAGCCCATTCCTGTGATATTTTGGCAAAGAATGTGGCTGCTTTTTTCCCTTGTCTGAAAAGTTTGCCTGAGGCTAATTGAAGAGCTTTGTATTAATTGTATTAGCAGAGAAAAATCTCAAAACAGCCTAGTATTGACTCAGTCACGTGGTTATTAGTGCTCACTCATATGAAAATCTATATGAAAAGGAGAAAGCTGAGCAAGAAGAAATACAAAATGTATAGTTCAAGGAAGAAATACAAAATGTACAGTTCAAGGGGAAAAGGGGCATCAGGAAGTGGAATCGAGTTAGATCCTGTGTTCAAGGAGATAAACAGATTAAAGATATTAGATACAATAAAGGGAGTGGTGGCCTCAGGACAAGAGCTGACCCAGATAAGCTTCCAACTTGTGAAGAGGAATTAAAGAATATCTTAGAGTCAGGCAGGGCGGCACATGCCTCTAAGCCCAACACTCAGAAGGCAGAGGCTGGCGGAACTCTAAATTCAAAGCTAGACTGGTCTACAGAGCGAGTTCAGGACAGCCAAGCTTAGGCAGTGAGGAAAACCATTGAAAACAGAAATCTGGTGTAGATGGAATTGAACAAGAGGGCCATGCCCCAGCCCCAGCAAGCAGCAGAACTTGGCAGTTTGGTCATATGGTCCTAGCTTTAGTGTTAAGGATACAAGAAAGGGGTTACAGAATCTCTCTCCATGACTAAGGAAAGTTGCTGAGGCCAGGCATGTGGCAGGGGTGTCCCCGCATGGAGGCCGAGAGAGGCCATTGTGTGAAGCTGTGAAGGTGAAGCCTGGGTTGCCTTGGAGACCCTTTGCTTCCTAAAGATTGATGAGGAAAAGAAAAAAATAAACTGTCAACAGTGGTAGATGCAGTTACGTCTGAAGAGTAAGGTCTGGGGCTGGTGAGGCGGTTCGGCTGGTACAGGCGCTTGCTGCGGAGACTGATGACCGGAGTCTGACCGCTTGACCCCGCCTGGCGGAAGAAGAAAGCTGACTCCCACCCAGGTTGTTTTTAAAGGTTGGGATAAAGGTGGGGAGCAGTGAGGTGAGCCTGTTGAAGGCCTTCTGGAGTGACTCTGGACAAACACTGTGTGTTTAAGCCCCTGCTTTCCTTACACTCGCTAAATGTTTCCACTATACATTAAACATACCAAATGCTTAGAAGGGAAAATGGTCAGGGAATGGGAACCAGGTACTGGGCAACATGACATCCTACTGCAGAGCTGCTGAAGACCTTAACCTGGAGCTGAGGGGATGGGAGGGGTCCTGGGGGCGGGCCTGGCCTCTGCGGCCAGGCTGCTGGCCGAGCAGCACATCTGGGATTCTGTGTAAGCATCACTGGCTGGCCTGGCTCTTGGAAAGACTGATTATAATGCTCAGAGCTGGGGAGATGGTGCTCGCTCTGCAGCTCTGGCCAGTGTTTGCGTGGTCCTGGGGCAGTGCAGCCTGGGAGGGAGGACAGCCAAGGCCAGCTGATCTTCACTCCTCCTTGCCATTAGAGAGCCATAAGCCGTGCTCAGGTTGGGGCACCGCATCTGCCTCACTGACTGGCAGCCTGCGGAAACCCAGGCCCTCCTGGTCCAAGAGGTTAGACTGCTGGGCATTTTAGTACAAGCAGGGACCAAAGTAGCAACAGTCTCTATCTTGGGGGAGGGCAGAAACTGTGCCAGGGTGCCTTTCCCAGGAGTTTTCCCTACAGAGAGCCCCTGGAAGCTGGGTTCAGGAAGACCCTGTGCAAGGTGTTAAACACAATATTGTTCTTTCTTTTCAGCCTATCAGCTACTGAGTGGGATAGTTGATTTGATACAGCATGAGGCCAGAGGCAGGGGGGAAGGAGCAGGGGGCAGAAGAAAGGGGCAGGAGGCAGGGGTAGAAAGCAGAGGAAAGGGGAGGGGGCAGGAGGAAGGCTTGAGGTGCCTCTGCTCTCCTTCCTGTGAAGTACCGTCAAGCCACAGGCTTGGCTACCCCGCCCTCCCTCTCTGCCTCTGCAATGAAGTCTAGATTTTGCCTGCAGTACGTCCCATCCCGGACACAGAGCATGCACATTATCATTCCAACAAGGGACCCTTGGAGCAGGCCATAGCTGGCTGCTGCCCTGTCATAGAAGAAAACCTCACAAAGGTGTTCTGTGCAGGCGGGGACAACTTCACCACAAAGGAACAAATGAACAAAGCCTGAGTGTTCATAAAAGGCGCTGATAAACTTGCTTCTGCCTTCCCAGGACTGTTGTGATAGATGCCTGGGCTAGGACTGGCTGTGGTGTTCTCTGTTTATATGGGTGCTCATGGACTGGACTCAAAAAGCCCAGGGGAGAGGGAGAAGAGGAAAAATGGGGAGGGCTGTAGGTAGGGAAGGAGATGGGACGGTAGGGCAGAGGAAGGGATGGGAAAAGACTAACATGAAAGATGTTTGGAAAGATCTACTATCTCATAAACTTTCTATAACACACACACACACACACACACACACACACATACACACATAAATACACATACACACACATACATATACTGCCTGCTCAGACTGTATAATGTTACTGAATGTTGGCAGGGCTGACCATCTGGTATTGCATAACCAACTGTGAGCTCTTTACCGGAGGAGAGCACCCCCCCTCCCCGCCCCGTTCCCCCCCCCCCCCCCCGCCCCGGCTCTCAGCATCCTTAGCTGCCTGTAGCTCTTTGCGTAGGGCTCAGGCCTCAAGGACTTTCCCCTCTACTTCAGCGTGTTGTAGTGCTGTTGTCCTTGTTCAGCACATGTGTTAGGCAGTCATGTTGGTGAGACTTTATGGGTATAGTTTCTCACATCCCTAGGAGACACAGTCTCACAGAAAACTCCGTTCCTCTGGCTCATGCAATGCTCTTTTGCAGTGATCCTTGAGCACACACAACTCTTAAAAACTGAAGATTGGGTGGATGGCCAAGTGTCTTAGTTAGAGTTTCTATTCCTGTGATAAAACACCATGACCAAAAGCAACTTGGGGAGGGAAGGGTTTATTTAATCTTACACTTCTGGATAACAGTGATCACTGAAAGAAATCAGGGCAGGAACTCACACAGGGCAGGAACCTGGAGGCAGGAGCTGACGCAGAGCTCATGGGGGAGCTGCTTCCTGGCTTGCTCCTCATGGCTTGCTTTCTTATGCCATCCAGGAGCACAGGCCCCGGGTGGCACTGCCCACAGTGGGATGGGCCCTCCCACATCCATCACTAAGAAAATGCACTATAGACTTGCCTACAGGCTGATCTCACAGCGGTTTTTTCTTAATTGACAGTCCTTCTTCCCAAGTGACTCTAGCTTGTGCCAAGTTGACATAAAACTAGCCAGCACACCAGGATAAGGGGGAGTAAAGGGAAGCATGTGTGGTAAGGTGCAGCACGCATCCCCTTGTAACCTCTGATGCACATATGCACAACCCCAAAGGGCACTCACAGGTGGAGTACTTTGCTGCCTCTACTTACCTCTTGGTTCCTCTTGCATTCTCCTGGCCTGTTACTGCGAGTAAGGTATAGGATAGCCTGTCCCCAGGAGCTCATGTGTTCCCACCCAGGGCACAGGAATGGGCTGTGCTCCCTCTTGCTTCACAGAGTTTAAAATATCTCAGATCACCATAATTTCAAAAATAAGGAAGGACACGTCTTTCAATTATAGATGCTGCTTAACCCACGGAATTCAGATAGTTCCTGGTTTAGCAAGGGCAGCAGGAAGCAGCTTAGGGATCTAAGAGTTCTTGGAGCTGGAAGAACTTGATGGTGTGACTATAGAAGGGCAAGGCCTGCCAGAGCCATATTTGCCATGCTCGGGCCTACTAGAGTCCTTCATGGACAGTGCTGATGGTCCCACATCAAGAAAGCAACCCGGAGCTGTCCACATGACCCTGGGTAAGGCTATACTAAGTGAACGTTACTGCAAGAAAAAAAATTTAGGACCATCAGTGGTGGGTTGGAGGTGAAGCTACGTGGTATAGTGCTTGTTAGCACACACTGGGTCCTGGGTTCACCCCACCCACCCCTAGAAAAGGAAGTTAGTGGTTTCTTTTTCATGGAAGAGATTTGCTGGGACATTATAGCCATAGTGTAGGGATGGCATTCCTAGACCCTGTTTGTTCCATGTCCTGTGATTTCCAGGACAAGGGCTTAAAAAATGGCTGGACACTTGGAGTGTTGAGTTCTGGTGAAGGACTTCATGAGTCTTCTGATGTCAGCCGTAGGTGACCAGGGTATGGCTTGGTGGCAGCTGTGTGAGGCTGGGCTCCCTCCCCAGCACCACAAACAATATAGCATCCACCCTGTTTTCTTTGATGGCTAATTTTACCATCTTGCGGTGACATATTTTTGTAGAACTCATTTTTTTTTCTCCTCAGCTGTCATAGTGTTGTGCATTTTGTGAGCCAAATAATTAAACTCTGACATTTGTTTTTTTTGTTTGTTCTTTTGGCCACAAGTAAACACATGCTTCAGCAATGGCTTCCTTCTGCTATTGAATTATGCAATCTAAAAATACCAGTGGGCTTTCATTTCAGTTTTGCAGACTATGTGATTGCAAAATACTTTCACACACAATGAAGAAAAGTAACAGAACTTTAAGTGGGAAAAGAAGTGTTCTCATTGCCCCCCCCCTTGTGTCCTCAGCTGGCCTCCTGCCACCTGGTCCCACTCAAGTCAGAGGACAGAAATGACAACTAATCCCTGGATTCTAAAGGGTACAGTTGGCTCTCGGCAGCAAGGGGGACTGGGACAGCCACCAAGTGCACAGGCCTTGAGTTCCTCTCATAAAACGTGGCAGGGTTTGCCTAGAAGCTACAGCCAGCCTCCTGTGTGCACAGATCACACCCAGCATGATGCAGACGTGATACAGACACTGTGCTGCCCGTGTACCTGGTCAGTGCAGAAACGGTTCTTGATGTTCTCCGTCTGCAGCTGGTTGGACCAGCGCATGTGGAATGTGTGCGCAAAGAGACCACCTTTTTGTGCTGTGCCACGCTAACATACAAACCTCATAACCACTTTGGGAGGCATGTACTGCTTTGAGGAACTAGTTTTGTTTTTAAGCACATGGGTGTTTTGCCTGCATGGATGTGTGTCACTACATGTATGCAGTGCCCACGGAGATCAGAACAAGGCATCAGATCACTTGGAACTGGAGTTACAGATGGTTGTGAGCTACCTTGCGGGTGCTGGGAACCAAACCCAGGTCCTTGGGAAGAGCAGCCAGTGCTCTTAACCACTGAGCCATCTCTCCAGCCCCGAGGTACAGATTTTAATCCTATCTATGGATAAGGTAGCTGGGGCCCAGAGAAACCAAGGAGCTTTTGAAGGAGGAGAGGGGCACACAGTTTCCAACTCACTGTGGATCCAGAATCTGTGGATTTCACCCCCATGTTGGATTTCATGCTTTCCTCTTTCTGGGTAGCCTGGGCTACCTGTTCCTTCCTCCTATTAACCTTCCAGTCACTTCAGGGTGGCTGCACTTCTTCTGGGATCAGAGACCTGGAAATCACTCCTTCCCATCACCACCCCTGTGACCTGCTGAGGTCAATGTCAGTGCAGGAGTTTACACAAAGGGACTCCATCAGGACCAACCTGATGCCAGGAATATTCATTTCTTTCTCTGCAGGCCACCTGTAACTGCTGCCCTGGGGCTGGCATCAGCATGGGTACTGACCTCAGCCTGACTCCTGGGGGTGACCTCGGAATCTGTCTGGCAGGATTTCCTGGCTCCTCCCCCATCTCATCAGGTCCACTGTACCACTCTCCTCTCTGACCCTCCAACTTGCCACCCTGCCTTCTATTGCATTCTGCGCTTCTCTCCACTGTCTGTGGAACCCTGGGTAGGAGATCCATCTCAGGAAGTCATAGGAAGATCAGGTGAACCACGGGTGTTGATGGGAGAAATGGCCCGGATCATAAGTGTCTCCCAGAGGCAGGATCTTGGTGAGTGAGGCTGGGGAGAGAACTGGGGCCTTTGCATTCCCATATAGTGTCGTAACAGTGATAGACATTCTTGGCAGCTACAGCAGCTCCTCCCCTGAAGTTGCCAGCCGCCCAAGTCCCCACCTAAAATGTTCAGCTTTTGACCGCACTTGGGCACAAACCCAGCTTGTGGTGAACATGTCACCATCCCTCTCCTTCAGGCTATATAAGCTCCCTGCTTCAGTTTGGGGGTGTGACTTCTCTAGCCCTGATCTCTGGGGCTGGAGGACTCACTGGGAGTTGATTTGCTCAAATAAACCTGCTCTTTTACTTTTTCAGTTTGGCTTGATCTGGCTAACTGCATCAGTGGAGAAACCTATTATGGCGTTACAGAAAACCTATTAAGAATGATCTTAACCATCAGTGTAACCTAGCTGGCAATCACATATCAGATCTCAACTTCTAAGAGCTCTCTGTTCTTTCTGGAGCTGCCCTACAGTTCATGTGCCTCCAGAGAAACAGGCCACAATGGGTACTACCTATTGTTAGCTTAAAAGGACCTAGAACCACCAAGAGACAAGCCTCCAGCATATTTTTTTTTTAATGGAATCACTACTAATTCATTTTTTAAAACCAATAAAAGCACCAAATTTTAACATCTAAGTCAATTTGGGTGTGTGTAGGGGAAACACTATCAAGAACTCTCCAAAACAAAACAATGATGTTGATTCCTCCATATGCCAAAATTGAAGGTCTACTAAAAACCAAAACTAAACCCCAAAACCCCACACAGAGAAAAAAGATAATAAAATCACATTCTAGGGGGTTGGTGCATTTCCTAGTCTTTGCTGTGTGACTTCAAAAATTAACACCATCATTCTTTAAAATAATATATTTTCCCATTGGCCTTTTTTTTTTTTTAAAATAAAAAATACACACACACACACAGAGACACACACGAAGGAATTCACAATTGGTTACTCATTTGATGGCATACATGCACGGCACATGGAGGTTGGGAAGGTAACTTGCAGCACACCTCTTCAGGGGATGCTCATCTTGAAAGCATAGCTTTCTTCCAAACAGTATAAAAATCTCACGGTTCCAACTCTGAAGGGACACAGACAATCTTTGAGATGTCTACAGGACAGTTCTGGCACCTCAGCTGTTCTTCACTGAGCAGCGGGGCTCTATTGACAGGGTTTCCCTATGTGAAGCGTTTCACCTCCTGTTTCAGGATTTTCATTGACAGGCCGAGGATCAGTCTGTGAAACTCCCACTCAGGACAGCTACCAAATCATTAACCATACAATCAAACTCTCTTCCTCCTCTGGTATACCTCTTCAGTACTGGAGTGCAGTCTTCTATGAGAACCCGACAGCAGTCTCCTTTAAGTCTAAGGCATTTCCTCACCCATATTCTTCACATACATTTCTTACATCCATCGAGCACTGGATCGATCAGTCTCTACCACAGGGGCCATCTTTAGTTTCGGTTTGACTATTTCACATAACATGCCACACCCTAACCCAACAGCCACCTCTGCCTCTCAGAATCAGCACATCCCAGTCAGGGTAATCTTTTCACCGCTGCTTATGATGGCCCAAAAGACCAAATCATCTGCCAAATGAACACCTCTGTAGGGGCAGCTCCAGCCTACCACAGGGGACAATTAGTATGGTCTGCTCTGTCCCCAAGGGGAGGACTGAGGAATGGGACTTCTGCATGGCTCAGCTCCCAACAACTCCCGACTTCCCTCCTGTTATGCCCAAGAGGCCCCTGGGCCCTGGTTTCCATGGTTCTGATTATAGCCCAAATATCTTTGTTAACACCATCACTTAAAAGATGTGGCATCTTACTTCTTGGAGAAGGGGGTCTAGGAGGTAAAGAAGCTGATTAACACTGAGCTTGCAGGAGTCTGTCATCGGAAGACTGAGATAAGTCTCCTCTGGCCCCTGGAGTGTCCAGTCATGGGAGGACATGCCCATATTCAGAGGCCATCAGACACCGCATGTCCTCACACAGATCTGGAAGCTGTCAAGGCTATTAGCTTCTCTACTAGTACCGTCTCCACTTTGTAACCTCTTTGGTCTTGTTGAAAAGGTCTAAAACTGGTAAAGTGGGCAATGACTGAGGTGAAAAAGCACACTGGGAAAAGGGGAGACTGGTAATGCAGAATGTGGTGGTTTGAAAGACAATGGTCCCCAAAGGGAGTGGCACCATTAGGGGGTGTGGTCTTGCTGGAGGAAGTGTGTCACTATGGGGGAGGGCTTTGAGGTCTCGTTTTCTCAAGTTTCACTCAATGTGACAGTCAGTTGACTTCCTGTTGCCTCTGAGTCAAGATGTAGCAGTCTCAGCTCCAGCACATCTGCCTGCCTGCTGCCATGCTCCCCCTCCTGATGATAATGGGCTGAACCTCTGAAACTGTAAGCGAGCCACTTCAATTAAATGTTTTTATTTATAAGAGTTGCCGTGGTCATGGTGTCTTCACAGCAATAGAAAACCCTAAGACAAGGAATAAACCAAGAGGAAAGGGACTGTTGGGAGGTCTGGATAAGGTACTGATGGTCCACGGGGGGGGGGGGGGGGATTAATCTTTCATAGAGCATGTCCAAGCTTCCATAAAGAAAGTTGCCCAACCATTATGGAGACAAAAAAAATCAACCAGACATCTTACAGTGTGCCTATTTCCTCTAGGATGGTGGACTATACCTTAGTTTGAGAGGGGCAGTATGACCCCACCCTGATTCCTGATTCCTCCAATTACTGGGGAGTGCAGCAACTCTGTTTAGCTTTATGAGCTCAAAGCCATTAGTCCCCCAAAGATCAAGCTCCCTACTTTCATCAGTCCTCCAAGAAACAAGAGGGGCTGGCTGGGCGACGTGGCTATGCTAACCACAGGCAGAGGTCCTCTCCTCCCATGAGGCTGCTTGGAGGGCTGGATTTGTCAGTCATCCAACTAGAGTCCTCCATCATGATTTTCGGCCAGTTATCTCGATCTTGGGTCGGTCTTCAAATCCTAGTTGAGCCCCCATAGGTGTGGAAATTGTGGGATGAGGGATGATTGGGGTACCAACGTTTGTTCTGTGGGGTGAACACAGAATTGTGTGTAGGAAGCACCAAAGCACCGAGAATGTGAAATGACAGCCTCAGAGAACCAAGCGGGCTCAGGGGGACATTTTATAGGACCCCAGGGCCCTCCTCTTTCCTCAGTCCCTTCCCTTCCCTCTGACTGGTCCTCCCAGTATCCTCACTTGGGCAGGCTTTCTTCCCATGGTTAGTTAGCAGCTCTAACAGCCCTCTTAAAGCGGCCTAGCCTTGTTTTCCCCAATCTGCCTCAACTCCCCGGACTAGTCCATGTTTCCAGTAAAAGTAACACTGACGAAGACACAGGACTTGGCACCCCAGTGACACCACAGAGCCTGTTACAGCACCTCTTCATATGGCCCTGCAGCTGACAGCAGCTTGATGAATCCCGGGACATTTCCCAGAACAGAGCTGGCATCTGTGAGCGCAAGTCTACAAGGATCAGATCTGTACTCAAATCAGATAAGGAGAACAAACAGGGTGGGATTTGGCTCCACCCCTGCCAGGCATTGGCACTGGAGCCCATTCCATCACCACCACCACCCAACCCATCCTCCTGCTTTGATTACTCCTGGCAGACTCTAAACAGGCTCCCAGGTGCTTCCTAGGAGGCTCAGACAGGACACTGCCACATCATCCTAGCTATGAGGAAGCTGGCCTCCGAGAGCCAAGCACTTCCTTTCCCATTAATCCAGATCTGGATGTGCACATGTAGGCAGCTGAGAAGGGTAGCTAGCACCTTCCTGCAGAGGCTCAGGACAGCAAGTCACCAAGGACACCTTTTTGTCTGATGAGCTTGTAGGAAGCTTCTAGAGTCTGAGTGCAGGGAATGTGCCTCAGGGTGGGGACTCTCCTTTCTGCTGTCACCGGCCACTCAGTGAGAAGCCGGAAGAGGTATTCCCAGACAGCATTTTAGAGTGAAGAGCTACACTCAGCTGTTTGACTTTAATGGTGGGGAAAACACCTGACGTCCATGAAACGATTTCTTTCCTCACATTTGTAACATGCAGCAGCTCACTGGGCACCCACAGAGAGCTGTGGGTTCTGGGAAATGACCGTCAAGGTTTGAACCGTTTCCTATGTGCTCACTGCTTGACCTTCATATACCTCACTAATGGTCTCTTCCAAGTCAAGGCAGCAAAGCCCGAGTTCAAGTCCTCCCAGTTCTGAGCCCACTGGTGTGGCACCTGAACACCAGGAAGGATTGCAGGTCAGTGCCAACACCTAGTGCGGCTTCTTGGTTGCTGCAGCGGACTGTCCAAGGATAGGTCTCCAGAAAGGGTAGTCTTCCTTTAAAAAGCAGGCGGGATCTTTTTGAGAACTCTTCAAATTGTCCTAACTTGCAACAGTTTAGCTTTCTGCGGAGTTCCTAGTGCACTCAATTAGAGATCAACAGAAAGGCAGCAGTCTGGACACAGCCACCAAGCTGGGAACCCTTGGTACTCTATAATTAGAACTTCTGTGGTTCACAAATAGACTACAAAAATGCTCAAAACTCTGCCAAGCAGGTGAGACACCGTGTAATTCAAACACATTCTTTATTCCAAGTTCCCTCAATTTAAGGCTTGTCAGAAAATATTTCCTCAGTGAACTGAAGTCGGATGGAGCTTTTGGAGTTGTGGGATCTGGTGACACTCTCATCCACATGAGCCATGCTTCTGCTATTGAGAATCCATGAAGAAAGTTTCAAAGTCCAGATTCAAGTCAGAAACGAGGGCATCCACCAAGTCATCAATGGAGGGGCACTTCTGCAGCATGCCTGTAACCAGAGCAACAAGTGTCACGTGAGCACTCGGAGACACCAGGGGCAGGGCAAATCCCTGACACCGTGCCTTGAAAACCAGAGGCTGCTCTACAGCCTCACACGAGAGGACATTACCTAAAAAGTCACAGGCAGCATGTGACCTGCAGCTGTTCATGACTTTAAAGCATTTTAGTCTTTAAGCAACATCTGCCTTAGAGACTTTAGGCCTAAATGCATTTCCCAAGAAATTCTGTTTCTGTAAATACCAGTGTCCACTTGGAATGATGATGTTACCAGATAGAATTTTTGAGTTACTGTTGACCAGGGTAATTTAGAATTTCAGTCAGTTTGATTATTGGTGGGGTTTTAAGTACACCCTATACACTTCAAACCCAATGAGATGTCAGTTCCTTTGCGGAAATCTTGCATCTGAGTCCCTCCAGATTTCTCTCAACACCAGAAGGGAAGATGACTCAGATCTGCAGAAACTCCGATGGTCTCAAGAACCCACCCCAAGTGAAAGCTGCCTCATCCAGAAGACAGCTGATGCAGTCTGTTATGTGAAGTTTAAAAAGGGTCTGGTGAAAACTGAGTGGTATAGCTGCCTAAGCAACAGGGAATAGGGCATGAGAGAATGTTCTAGAATGATGGTTTTGTTCTCTATCTGGATAATAATTCAAGTTACATTTGTGTGCGCGAGTTAATTGAATAGAACAATGGAGATGGCTAAAAAATTTTACCATTATCTAATACCAAATGGTCAGCCTTGAAAACATACATACAAGTAACATTATACAGATGGAACAGGTTATATTTAGAAATATATGTATGTAACAACAATGAAAAAAGATGCCATGAATTGAAAACAGAGCAAGGAAAGATATATGGGAGGGTTTGGAAGGAGGAAATGATGTAATTATAATCTCAAAAAATTAACATAAATAATTAAAAATTACCAATAAAAAAGAACACTTAGTTCAAACTTGTGCCTTTTAGGGGAGAGGCACAATAGTGGGAACCTACAAAAGTGTCTGTTGTCCACTGGCTTGTCTAGGTGTGTAGGGTGAGGCTGGAAGAGCCTTAGGGGGACAACCTGAGGCTCTGAACCAGTGGCAGAGGACCAGAAGAACCCAACTGGGTACAAGAGGAGCAAGACTGCATGGACAACCACAGGCCAATGTGAGTAGCGGAGAAGAGTCACGTGCCGATGGCTGGGCTGCAGTCATCAGTGAGAAGACCTAGGAAGGCAGGGATGGTTCAGATCTACAGACAGAATGGAGTCACTCTACCATGCACTGGACACGGGGTGAGATGCAGTAAGTAAAACCAGCTCCCAATATGCGGAATCTGCTAACTGGGCGGCTGTGGCTGAGAATGAGCTACAGATGAGAGTGTTTTTATTCTCTTTCACATTCAGATTTAAACAGCTCCATCTTGAGAAAACCCGGACAGAAAATGACACTGTGGTGCCTTTATTTATACAGCTGAAATTCAAAGCCCCATGTTCTTCTTCAGGAAAAACACCCGCATGGATGAAAGCGGCGCTACCCTGGTTGTTCAGCTATGCTGCCAGTGCGGGGTCCTGGGTCTCCAATGGCCACTCCAGCGGCAGGGTCTGTCTGTCCCGCACCTTCCACATGCAGCTGGTGCTGTAGGTAGATTCCTGACTGGAGAGCAGGGCACATGACTTCCCTGGGTACCAGCTTTCTTGATGCAAAGCCCATTTGTAGGAAATCTTTAAACATGGCTTTCTATCAATTATACATTTTAATATCTGAAACATTTCTATGATTACATAACTGCTTATTTATAATTAAATGGCTGTAATGGTCAGAGGGTAAAAACGTTTATTCAGAGTCAACCTAACAGGTAAGTATGACCATCCTGTGTCTTTGAAGTGGTTCACTTCAACTCAACAATCTGCCAGCATAAATGTGACCTGGTCTCATCCTCGGAACAGAGATACCATCCTGTGCCAACTGCCTATCCTACACCATTCCTGCATCTCAAACAGTGACTGTGGCAACAAGAGAGAAATACAAACAGCTTGGGTTTTCCTCAAAAATTTTTGTGAAGTTTGATGATTTTGTTTGTAATGAGATTGTTAAAGATGAAAGTGTATGAAGAACTTGGGACTTGAAGGATCAGAAAAAGTAGCTGCTGGGCACACAACAGATCCAATCAAAGGATCATATCCACCCCTGAAGTGTTTTACAAGTATCAACATGAACTGACTCTACAGAGAACTAAAGACAAACCCAAGGTTTCAGACAGTTCCACATATAAGAAAAACGAAAGTTGGCCCTCATAGCTATCTGTCCTGGTTAGTTTTTAGTCAACTCAACATAAGCTAGAGTCATCTGGGAAGAGGGAACTTCAACTGGAACATGCCACCACCAGAGTGTCCTGTAGGTCAGTCTGTGGGGGCACTGTCTTGATTAATGATAGGTGTGGGAAAGCCCAGACCACCGTGAGCAGTGCCACCCTGAGAGCTGTAAGAAAGCTGGATGAACGTGAGCCAGAGGAGCAAGTCAGTTCCGTTCTTCCGTGGTCTCTGCTTCAGTTCCTGCCTGGAGTTCCTGCCCTGACTTCCCTCCATGAAGGACTTCAAGCTAAGGGAGAAATAAACTTCCTTCCCTATGTTGTTTTGGTTGGTGTTTCATCACAGCAATAGAAAGCAAACTGAAACAGTGTCTATTTACCTACCTAAAAACCTCTAGGAACACTTGTGTTTGAAAAAAAAAATTGTCAAAAATGTTCCCTTTGTCTTTCAGTCTTAATGTGGAAAGGGCGACAGTAGTCTGTAGTTTCTGGAGACCCTGGGCTGAGCAGTGCCGACAACACAGTTCTCTGTGGAAATCACCATGGGGATATGGATGCAAACAAATGAGGACCGTGTTCACAACTGAAAAGAGAAAATGACAATGGCAAGAAAAGAAAGTCCAACTGTGTTCAGGAAACCAGGACACCACCGAGTCTCAAGTACTTGACCACCTTCAGGGTCATGCAATATCCAATGAGCCAGTAAGTAAGAATGTTTCAATTAATTTTTTTTCATTTCACCTGAGAGGCAAATTGGCCAACAAAAGACAGCATAAGCCAGAACACCTGCGTCTTTGCTGGTCTACTTCTAGTACCTTGTTTAACAACCTTGAAACACAGGGCAATGACCCTGGGCCTAACGAAATAAATTATGCTATCAAATGGATTACAGAACTGACGGTTGAAGCAGCAGGTTTCCATGTTCCACTCTCTACGTGACTGCTGACACTGGACTATAAAGAGTGGAGGCAGAGATGGCTCACAGGGGTAGATGTAGGATGGGCTTGCTAGGGAACAGCCATTCAAATGGAGAGGGTACTGAGTGCCAGGCATGATGTTAAGAGCAATAACCTCCTGGCACGCTCTCTCTCTTTTTAATGTATTTTATTTTCAATGTTTTTAGTTGAAATAGAATTGCATCATTTCTCCCCCCCTTTCCGCCCTCCAGCTCCCCCCAGTCACCATCCCTCACACCCCTCCCATGTGCGCCCCTCCACTCTCAAGTTGTTAGCCTCCTTTTCTTTGATTATATTTGTTATACACATACATGTGTATCTGTATGCACAAATACATATTAATAGAACCTGCTGAGTCTGCTGTTGTGTGTCTATGGTTTCAAGGCTGACCACCTACCAGAGACAGACCTTTCAACTAGAGGAGAAGCCACCCAGTTCACATGGTTTCTGTTGGTTTTCTTGAACCCTAGGAGTTTGAATTCAGAACTCATGCTCTCTAGGTACTAGGACACAGTTTTCAGGTTCTCTGATTCTGTGAGACAATATCCATCCTAAAATGGCCATGTTTAGATGATCAGCATCCTTGATGTGATATATATGTGGAGAAACCCTGGATGTTTCTAGTTTCTTGATGTTGCACATGACCCTACATACAACAAACACACTGTTTCCAGGCAGAACACCCACTAGGTTCTGGCAGCACACTGCTGCTCTAGAGGACACTAGGAGCAGTCTACTGTGACTACCTCCAAGGAGACAGAGACAGAACAAACTGGTTTGTGTTGGCAGGGCAGCAGGCTGGTGATGGCCACAATGGAACACTCAGGAGACTAGGATGGACAGTCCACGATCCAAGGCCTCATCCCATCAGGGCACATGTTGAATGCTTGTTTGTGGCTGGGACTGTCTTACACATAGGGGAGTAAAGCACCTACTAATTTGGAGCCTCTAGGTATTTTCTGGGTAGCCTCACGTATCTGTGACAAGTCCTTGCAATAGAAGCCTTATTGGTCCAGGAAAGGCACAAAGCTACACAGAGAAACCCTGTCTCGAAAAACCAAAAACCAAAAACTAAAGGGGGGGAAAAAAAAGAAGCCTTATTGGGGGAATGCTACTTAAACATGCACACCAAGAAGAGTCCTTATTCGCTCTAGGATGAGGTGTATAGCGTATGTGCAAGCACACGCATGTGCTGTGACTGTACAATACAGTACATATGCGATCTAGCCAGACCTTTAAGACATCAACACAGTGGCGCCTGCAGTCTTTAGGCCCTTGAATGCCCTTCTGGGTACACAACTAATGCTTCTATTTGCAAACATGGCTGAAAGCAGCTGCCTGGCAGCTGGCATGTGTATGCTTCTGAACCAGTCAGCCCTGCAGAGGCAGAATCTTGCTCTGGCTCCTTTACTAAGTGCCTGGGGTGAAATGGTTTGTGTATGGGTTAGGGAACGCAGGGGATTACCGGCAATTAAAAACATTAGAATTCATTTAAGCCTTGAAAGAGAAGTTAAAGAGTTACATCTCCCCTTTGAATCTAGTTCATAGATTGTTCAACACCAAACAAAGATGTCCAATAAATTCAGTGTAGAAGTTTAGTGGAAGACAAAGGAAGATCAATGAAGAAACTATAGAGAGAGCCTTTGTAAGGGGTTTTCCATCCACTGTTGATTCATTTTTGATATTTATGCCAGAGAATCCAATGTGAACTACAGACTAACAAAGAAATCCCCTACTATAAGGAAGATGTTAAGTTCAGTGACTCTGTCTTATAGGAATAGTGATTTTTCAAAGGTGAGACCAACCTTACTGGTGTCACTCTGGGAACCTGTTAGAAATGTAACATTACTTTTTGTTTTTGTAGTCCTGGATGAGTTGAATCCAGGGCCCTTGCATACCAGGTAAGGGATCTCCCATGAGCTACATGCCTAGCTCAAGAAACACAAATGCTTGGTCCTGGGCCCCCAGACCCTGCATCAAAACTAGTGTCCTGGGATCTGCATCTTGCTCCAGTGGACAGAGACCAGAGGACATTAAACCTGAAAATGAGAGGCAGCTGTCCTCAGCTGGAGGCTGCCCTTGAAGATGGCTAGGCACGAAAGATGTACACCCATTTAAACCATGAAAGAACTTCCCAAGAATAATAGGAAACAATCACAATCAGAAAAACAAGAAACAAAAAACCAGAATTGTTTGGGACATCAAATGCCAAGTTCCCAGAGCAAAGACAAGGTAGCTGAAAATGCACCTAAAATGGCCAAATGGATTTCTATGAAAATGGCTAAAAATCTGTGCAGGAGTTGGGCAGGCCAGGCCAGAGGGCTCTGGGGAAGGGCTGAACCATGCTTTTGTTTAGGAAAACAAAGCAGCAGGAGATAAAGCAATGAGCAGGAGCAGGCTGGAGAGCAGTGCTCGGGTGACTTGTGCATGAAAGCTCAGAAACCCTTCTTGCATGGTTCTTTCCTTGTCCACAGGCTTGTTCTGTGTATGTGAGAACTACAAGCACACCTCAGTCCAGGAGCCAGAGTCACCACCCCGTGGGAAGGCCTCACTGGTGGGTACACACACTGGGGTCTGGGGAGTGCCATGAGTATTCCTGAGTGATGCTCAGTAGAGTGGATGGCTGCTGCATAGGAGTCAGAGTCTCCAGAATTGGGTTTTCTCTGCCCAAACACCAAGTTCATGTACCCTCCCTACCCTCTGGGCTTCCAGAAGGAGCCTGAGCTGAGAAAGGGACTGAGGATGCCTGCAGCTAAGCTGTCCGGGTTGTCCTCGGGCACCTTTGAGAACACTCCAGGGCCCCCACTGCTCACGCCCAGGCCCCCCACTGCTCACGCCCAGGCCCGTCTGCACGTCTCCACTCGCTCTATAGCTCCTTCTGCACAGTTCCACAACACCTGTCTTTCTTTAGGAAGTCAAGAGTTGCCTCTGTCACAAATATTGCCAGCTAATACAAAGTCAGTTCACAAGCTATTTACAAGAGTTGATGAGGCCTAAGGGGCTTGGAGAGTTTCAGGGTAACTGGTGAGCATGGTCTGCATGCAGAGGACATTTTCACTCAGATGGTGCTGCTTTTCTGTGAGGAGGAAGGTCCAGGTGACAGGTGAGCGAGTTCTGAAGGCTAATCTCTGTTCTCTACCCTCACCTGTGAAGAACGGGTTCTTCGCTTATCAAGTCAGGCGAGAACATTTCTGTTGTGGGCTTTGTGGGTGCAGGAGTAGTTTGTGGGGTGATGTGCATTCCGGGAGACAGAAGGCCCTGGAGCTCTGATGGTCTGATAATATCAGGAGAGCCAGTGTTCAGAGGCCAAGACAGCGAGACAAACAGCCCGTTGGATCTTTACAATAGCTGCCAAAGCACTTCCACCTCAGCTGATTAAATCCCAAAGGACCAGTTCCCACTTATCTATCACTTACTTAGGGACAATCTGGTGAACTGATAGGAGCCTCTAGCTCCAAAAGGAAATGAGCTGTCAGGCCAGCAGGCCAGTTAGGAAAATCAACCCAGGAACTACCATCTAACTACGGAGCTGCTGGGCAGGCTTGGGTGTGGGGCTGAATGGGACATTACCTGGTTTCACATGGCATTTTGTAACTTAAGAGGACAGCCTATTTTTCTTCTTCTCTGTGGGCATTTTCTTTTGAAGCACATGAAAGAGGAGCAGGGAGGAAAAAATACATTCTTCCTTTTCTAAGTAGACTTTGGAGGTCTCTAACAAAGCAATGTCTTCTGACATTAGAGCGAGCTTCTGGTAAGTGGTTAGCCTTGGTTGATCAACTGGATAAGGGCTTTGGGCCAGGCACCTAATGTCCCCAAGCCTCCGCTCTGCCAGAAGCAACCAAGGAAAAGCAAAAACGCCAGAGTTTAATAGCCTTGACGTTTAGGAAACTGGCTTAAGGTCACCTCTTTTGCTAGACCGTCACACAGATTAAGTAAGGTTACGTTTAATGCAGGAAAATGCTTAGTAACTGTAACAGTAACCCTCAGCCTCAGGGGTCTGAAAACCTACCTCCCAGGTCAAGAGCTGACGGATGAGGCTGCTCATTATTTCTGCACAAGCTGAATTTCAGGACACGGCTCTATGATTAAGTATTTCGGTTATTACCCCAAAACTTATAATCACAAGGTAATTATCCAGTTCATGAATCATTGCTTATTTTACTTTTTTCTGCTTCTTGCTGTCTGCTCAAAAAAAAAAAAAAAAAAAAAAAAAAAAAAAAAAAAAAAACTGAGATAGCTAACCACTTAATAAAGTAAACAAAGTAACAAAAAGATGTTACTAAAGTCACCCCAATTGATGACCTGATATAGCTATAATAAGAGATTTCTTAAGAACATATCACTGGGGTGATGAGAAAATTCTAGAAATGGACACTGGGGACATCACACAATCTTGTAAATGCAAACGCTTCTGATCAGTAAGCTGAAATGGTTAAAATGCTGGGTTTGGGGCTGGAAAGATCCTCCGGTGGTACACGTATGAAGATACAAGTTCAGGTCTTCAGAGTCCACAGAAAAGCCTGGGACAGAGACAGGTGGGTCCCTGGAGCTCACTGGCCGGAATCCAGCCTTTCTGAATTGCTGAATTTCAGGTTTAGTGAGAGACCCTGTCTCAAAAAATGAGATGGATAGTGACAGATGAAGACACCTAATATTGATCTCTGGCCACTGCTCATGTGGGCACCACACCCCACAAACACACACAGCCGATTTTCTATTATTTTACTCGACCACAGTTCAAACACTGCAGCACGCAGTTCATCGAATGAAATGCTACCCAACATTACAGAAGAACAGATTACCTTAAAAAGACTGAGGAACTCAGGAGGAGGTCTCAACAGCCATCCTCAATACCATGACTAATTCTAAAAATCCTCTGTAATGGTTAATGGCTATTTTTTATGCCAAAATAATTATATGTGCCAAACTCGGTTCAGACCCATTGGGAACTTCAGCTACAAAGGCTGCCTGACGCCTGAGAGCTGTTTAGTGACTTTTATGAGATTGGAATTCCCATTCCAAGTCTGTCTCTCCCAAGCCTGGGGCAAGTGTGTGGCTCACCTTCCCCTCTTTGAAGTTCTTGCTTGCTATAAGGCGGTGGCTACCCACACCTTTGGTTGAAGGTGGATCCCCACTATCTACCATCAGCTCCTGAGGAAATCAGACCATCACCAGCATGTAAACTGCCAGTAAGTCAGGTTCCTCTCTTCCTTTGAACTGAAGAGCTGGCCTGCTCCCTAAGCGGCATTAGCATCTGTCGCTGTTCAAACAGGCTGCATCTCCGTGGGGTTAGGGCTGTGTTCATCTCTCAAAGGAAGCAGGGCCGGCAAGCACAACCCCACACGTGCTGTGAGCACACTAGTCAGGTCTCATTTCATCATCAGATATAATAATTCTACTCACAATTACACTTCTGGGTTACAAAACATTTTGCCTTTTGAAGCTCAATGTCTTCCCCAGGCCAACATGCCCACACATTAAATAAAGACACACCCTCTTAAAAAACTCAGCACCCGGAACAAAAGCGAGGCCTCAGCCTTGAGAACGCAGGTGCTCTCTTTCATTTTTTTCCTTCCACAAAGCTCTCAGCTATTTCTGAGGCTCTGCTGGGTGAAGAACTGAATAAGCAAAAAGGAAGGATTCTATTAACTTGGCTGTTACGCTGGGCTGCCATCTACCTCTATTACCGAAATGGAGCCATAACCCGTGTTCCCAGCTCTAGATCTGGTGTCATGACACGTGTCTTCACTTACTCTTGGGTAAATGCTGTTCAAGAAAAGGAGGGTCCCACCACTGAGCATGCTTCAAGAACCATATCCTGCATTCATACTTGGCAGATCTGAATTTCCTGGAAGGCCATTTCCCTGTAGGTAAAGTGAGAGCGGTGTATCCTTCTAACTGGTGGACCACTTTGCAGACTGGTCTCGGAGAGCTCAACAGCATCTTTTTCAGTGTCAGTGTATTTCTGATGAGGCAATTCAGTCACCAAAAATTACAAAGGAACAAGGGGAAATACAGTGGGACATGCAAGCAACTACTTCCAAAGCAAGGACTGCCTGGGATAACTTGAAAAAAGACGCTGAAGGAATTACCAGCCCACGCAAGATGAGTCAGTGCTCCAGTCGAATCCAAGTTCTGTCCTTGCTACCAGGTGACCTCAGGCAAATGAGTTACTAAGCAGCCCGGACTGCTCTAAGGATTAAAGAATATATGCAATGCACACAACACTCGGCACGTCGAGACCCTGAACACGGCTTTCAGCTGTAGTTAGTGCTACTGTTCTCATCACCTTTGCTCCTTTTCTAACTCTCTCCTGCACATTAGACTCTAAACACAAAGTCAGACTATTAGCTAAGAGAAAGCCAACAGAAAGCATTAATGCTCGAAAATCAGTATATAAGGGCATTTATTATTTTAATGGAAACCTCACGTTAGTGTGAAATATGTGTGCATGATGTCAATTTTACAACCTAAATTCATTATTATTAAGGTTGTACTACACCCAGAAAAGTTTCCTTTAAGATACTTGAAAAACTCATTCACTAGAAGATAGTTTGTAATGATTGCTGGAGGACATTTTCCTTTTCCAATGCTCTGTGGCAATATTCCCAACAGGAAGCAAATGCTAGCTTCAAATTGTTTTAAGAGTCACTTTCTTTTTAATTATGCTTATGTGTGTGTGCACATGCGTTCAGGTTCCTAAGGAGGTCAGAGGTGTTAGGTTCCCTGAGCTGGAGTTACAGGCAGGTGTGAGCCACCTGCCACGAGTGCTGGGAACCTAACTTAGGTTCTCTGCAAGAGCAGTATTCACTCCCAACTGCTGAGCCAGCTCTCCAGAAGCCAAGTTCAATTCTTCAGCTACCATCTACTCTAAGTGCTGAGTACTTTGTTGTAGACAAGTGTTCCAAGTGTTCTCTTGGTGCATCCCCAGCATCAGTCCACTCGGAAGCTCAAGGCCTCAAGAGTACTGGGCAAGAAAACCGGGACTCCAATCAGAGCGCCTGACAAATGACACCTGCTCTTCTAATGTTACTGTCCATAATGTAGAGTCCCAACCGCATACTAAGAATGACATCTGGGAAGTGGGCACAGTGGTGAACACCTTTAATCCCAGTACTCAGGGGGCAGAGGTAGGCAGATCGAGAGAGAGAGAGAGAGAGAGAGAGAAAGAGAGAGAGAGAGAGAGAGAGAGAGAGAGAGAGAGAGAGAGAGAGAGAGAGAGAGAGCCTGTCTCAAACCCCACCTCCCAAAACAATACCATCCGGGGGCTAGAGAGATGCCCCAGGTGGTAAAATGCTTGCCATAAAAGCATGAAGACCCAAGTGTAATCCCTAACACCCAGGTAAAACCTGGGTGTAGGGGCATGGGCTTGTAACCCCAGCCCTGGACAGATGGGCACAAGAGGATCCCTGGGCTTGACAGCCAGCCACTTTAGCTGGTTTGTGAAAAGCCCTGACTGTCTCAAAAAATAAGGTGGAGACATGATGAGGGAAGACAGTTGACAATGACCTCTGCAAGCCCCCTCCCATGCACACCCTCACACACATTTACATTCACGAACATGCATACATACACAGAGAACATCACATATGCATTCTATTGTTAATGCTTTATGATGTTCCCACTAAGAAATCACAGCATTGAAATATATTATCTATATGCTACTTTGAAAATGTACATGCATCTAACCTGTTTTAAACAATGTGTTTACTATTATTGTATGTGTGGTGTGTGCACTATGGCACACATGTAGAGGTCAGAGGATGACTGTGTGAAGTTGGTTCTTTCCTTCCATCTTTATGCGAGTTAAGGGTATTGAACTCAGGTCACCAGGTCTACATGGCAAGTCCTTTACCCACTTGAACCATCTAACCAATCTTACTTATCCTTATATACGAGAGAGAATTTCAGTATGTAGTCTAGGCTGGCCTTGAATCTGAAATACTTTATCTTAGCTTCTTAAGTGCTGGGATTATAGATGTATACTATAATGTCTTGCACTTTACAGAGGACATAATAAAATTATAGAACCATTGGTATACTTTTCTGGTTGAGTCTGCTTGCCAGAAGCTATTTTATTGGGGGTATCTCAGTTCTGAAATAAGCTAAACCCCAGACACTTTTCTGAAATGTTACACAATAGAAGGGCTTGGGCAAATGCATACAACAAATAACAGCTTCTATAATTCAGAAGAAACTACCAAAAGAAGCACCAACCATCAAAACCAGGAAGTGACAAGCAGGCCGAGGAAGACAGGGATAAGGGTGGAGCTTCAGGAAGGCAGCAGAGGGGTGCTCAGTCAGCCAGTGCTGGGAACACTCCACACCTCAAGGTGAACTCAGTGCCCTGAAGAACTAGGACAGCAATCAGACCTCATCACACCTATTCTGTGACCTATGCAGCAGGATAAGTGCCCAGGATGCTGTACACAGTACACTCTGATTACATCATCAGCCTTCCTGCGGAGAGAGCCTGCTTCCCAAGAGTTGCTGAAAACACAGCCCAGGAGGTCTGAAGTCACTTGGGCAGGAGCTTCCGGGGCCCTAGGTTGGTATGAGGTGCTCGACTGTGCTTCAGGAAGCTGAGAGCAGCAGCAGCAGCAGCAGTAGCGACCTGTGAGGCTGCGTCTTCACTGTCTCTTCTCCAGGGCTACTTTATAATCAATCCTGTCCCACTCTGCGAGCACAGGCACTGCGTGAAGCACATACAACAGTTTACAGAGCATTTACAGGTGAGGAAGTTCAAATTCTAGCTGGGCAAAATGGCACATTCATGTAGTCCCATGTGCTTGGAGGGGGAGGCAGGAAGATCTCTTGGGCCCACAAGTTCAGAAGCAGCCCAGGAAACATTTTGAGACCCAAGTTCAAAAGAAATGAAGTTAAAATTCTGCCCATTTAAAAGTTACTTTCCCAGGGAAGTTTCCTAGTCTTTCCTAGCAAAACAGATGTCAACTGGGTCTATAGTGCAGGCCACTGACATGCTTGCCAGGAAGTGCAAGGCCCCAGGTTCAATTCTCAGCAATGAAGTGAATAAAATTGGTTAGCTCCAGTCACTTGACCATTAAAGATCGAGAGGGAGCTACATATACTGGTTCACACCTGCAGTCCCAACCCTGAGAAGCTGAGGAAAGAGACTACAGAATGAAACCCTGTCTCAAAAATGAACAGCTGCTCTTGGTCCTGACTCAGGGTCCCTTAGTTACTCCTGGCGGTCTCTTTCAGGCTTTCCAAATTCTGCCCATCTCAACTCCGTTGTGATTCCACCAAGGCACAGAACCTCTACTACAGCTGCTACACCAGGCTGTGACTCAGGCAGGAGACCTCATCCTCCTTCTTGTCCTTCATTTCAGTGTCTCCATCCCTAACCCATGGGTTGGCCTCAGCCTGCTGGCCCTCCTCCCAGCCTACCTCCGTTCTCCTGGGACTTAGGCTCTTAGTGCAAACCCAGGGTTCCCTAGCTCTTTCCTGCCACTTCTGTCAGCCTTGCCTTCCTGCACATCTCCATCTAGTCACATTTCTTTGTGACTCCTCTCAATGGTCTGCTCTCTTCCAGGGACCCCACACCTGCCACGCTTGGCTGGTACCCAGGGACCCTACATCACCACACTTGGCTAGGACTCAGCAACAGCAACCAAAGGATAGAACTCCCACCCAACAAAAGTAAGACTGGCTATTACACCAAGAATCACTTCAAACATCCTAACTCCAGATGCTTAGACCCCAGCACAAATGTCACAAATATGAACAACCAAGACAATAGTCTCCTCCAGAAGGCAACAATACTATTATGTTGGGCAGTCAAAAACAATTTACCTGAAACACAAGACAAGGACTTCAAAACAACAATTATGAATAGGTTCAGGGAACTTAAAGAAAATATGAATAAAGGCTTTCTTTAATGAAGACTGAAAACAAAAACAACTGAATGGAATAAAAACACTTCAAGACACGAAAGCAGAATTTAACAAAACAATAAAATCACTAAAGAAAACCCAAGCTGAAATGAAACTGGAAAGGAAAAACTCAGCATGCCACACAAAAGCCTCAGAGGCAAGCCTCACCAACATAGTAGAAGGGATGGAAGAGAAATGTCAGGCGTTGGAGACAAGGTAGAGAACTGAATACCCCAGTCAAAAAAAAATTCAAACTTAAAAAACATCCAATCACAAAATATCCAGAAAACCTGGGACACTATGAAAAGATCAAAGCTACAAATAACAGGAATAGAGGAAGGAGAAGAAACTCAGGTCAAAAGCATGGAAAATATTTTATTAACAAAATCATAGAAGACAATTTCTCCAATCTAAAGAAGGAGAAGCCTATCTAGCTACAAGCAGCATAGAGAACACCTGTAGCAGGAATCTTAAAAGTTCTTATTAATAAAATCAAACCTGAGGCCAGTTATTGGGGTCAATGCTGGTAGATCAGAGAGACAGAACAAGCCACAGCTATCTCACCTTGCCAGTTCCTCAGCTGGTCCTGTTTCCTCAGACTGGAAGCTTCTGAGTCCTCAATCCAGAATGAATCTCAGCTGAACTGTGCTGCTCGAAAGCCTGAAGCTTAACCAGCCACATGCTTAACCAGCCAAATGCTGCTAGTTTCTGGTCCTCACGCCTTACATATCTTTCTGCTTTCTACCACCACTCTCTGGGATTAAAGGCTTGCTTTCTGGGATTAAAGGCGTGTGTCACCATGCTTGGCTGTTTCCAATGTGGCCTTGAACTCACAGAGATCCAGAGGGATTTCTGTCTCTGGAATGCTAGGATTAAAGGCGTGTGCTATCACTGCCTAACTAGTGGCTTTTCTGTTCTCTGACCCCAGATAAGTTTATTAAGGTACACGATATTTTTGGGAACACAATACCACCACAAACACCAAATAGACAGGACCAAAAAAGAAACCCCCATCTATGACACATAATAATCAAATCACTAAACATACAGGACAAAGAAAAAGCTGCAAGGTAAAAAACCAAGTAACATATAAGTCAGGCCCATTCAAATAACACCCAACTTGCCAATGGAGCAGTGATTCTCAACCTGTGGGTTGCAACCCCATTGGGGAGTCAATTGGCCCTTTCCAGAGGTAGCCTAAGACCATTAGAAAAACAGATATTTACATTATGATTCATAACAGTAGCAAAATTACAGTTATGAAGTAGTGACAGCAATAATTTTAAGGTTGGGAGTCACCACAACATGAGGAACTGTATCAAAGGGTCACAGCATTAGGGAGGTTGAGAACCACTGCAAGGGAGACTCTGAAAGCCAGAAGGGCCTGGACAGATATTCCACAAACTTCAAGGAACCACAGATAAGCCCAGGTTACTTTACCCAGTATAACTATTGACTGACATTGTGATTCAATAGACAGAGAAAGAAAAACATTCCACAATAAAACCAAATTTAGGCAATTTCTATCTACCAATCCAGATCTACAGAAGGTACTAGACGGAAAACTTCAGCCTGAAGAAAAGATTAGCTGTATTCAAGAAGACACAAGGAATAAACACCCCTAGGACAGTTGGTCAAAAGAAAAAAAAAAAAAAAAAAAAAAAAAAAGGAAGGGGGCTGCCATACAGGAACAAAATAACAGAAATCAATAAAGACTGCTCATTGGTACATATTAATATTAATGGTCTCAATTACCCAGCAAAAAGACACAGACTAACAGTTTCGATTAGAAAACAGGATCCGTCCTTCTGCTGTATCCAAGAAACACCCCTAGTCATCAAAGACAGACATCACAGGGTAAAAGGATGGAAAAGGTATTCTAAGCAAATGGACCCAAGAAGCAAGTATGTATAGCTATTCTAATAGCTGACACAATAGATTTCAAGCCAAAACTAATAGAAGAGACAAGAAAGGAAACTACATACTCATAAAGGAAAAATCCACCAAGAAGATAATCTAATTCTAAACACTTATGCACTAAACACATGGGAACCCAAGTTTTTAAAAGAAACACTACTATAGCTAAAATCATAGATTGACGCTCACACACTGGTAGTGGGTGACTTCAGTTCTTCACTGTCACCAACAGACAGGCCATCCAGACAAAAACAAAACAGAGAAATGCTGAAGTTCAACAATGTCATAAATCTAATGGACCTATCAGATACCTACAGACTATTTCACTCAAATACTAAAGTATATAAAGAAAGTATATTTACTTTCTTCTCAGTGGCCCATGGAACCTTTTCCAAAACTGACCACATATTAGGATGCAAAGCAATTGTCAACAAATTATTTTTTAAAAAAGAACAGAAACAACACACTGCATCCTATTAGAATGGCCTTGATCAATAAAACACAGGACAGCACATGCTAGGCAGATGTGAAGAAAGGGAAACACTTATTTATTGTTGATGGGAGTGCAAACTGGTATAGCCCCTATGGAATTCAGTGTGAAAGTTCCTCAAAAAGTTGAAAATTGGTCTACCACCAAATCCAGCTATGCTACTTTTGGGCATATAACCAAAAGAATCTATACCCTACTGTAGAGATACTGGCTCACCCTCATTCATTGCTGCTCTATTCATAATAGCTAGAAATTGGAAGCAGCCTAGATATCCATCAACTGATAAATGGATACTAAAAATATGGCACATTTACACAATGGAATATTATTCAGTTGTTAAGATAAATGCAATTATGGAATTTGCAGATAAATAGAAACAATCATCCTGAGCAAGGTAACCTAGACCCAAAATAGACAAATATTGCATGTTTTGTCATATATGTGGATGTCAGCTTTTATGCTTTGGATATGTGTTTGATAATCTTAATAACCATAGCAGTTAGGTACCTATTAAGGAACCAGAGGGTAGGGGAAGATCTTCCAAGGAAGGGGAAATAAAGTACAGTGTTATAAAGAAATAAAGGGGAAACTAGAATAGGAAGATTAAATGGGAAGAGGGGTGGGAAATCAGGGTAAAAGGAAATGTGGGGAGGGACAATGGACATGAAAGGCCTTTCAAAAAGTCAAATAGACACCAACTATTGTAGAAGCTTCCTAAAAATATAGACATATGTGCAAAAAATTTAAGTGAAATCACCATACAAAGGGGAAGACAATGCCCCAACTACATATCTTATGCTACCAACTAAGGCTTCCAGTGCCAGGAACAGTTATATTTTGTTGAGTCATTGGCCAAAGGGGTCCCACAGACTCCCCACCTAAATATTGTAGGTCACTGTCAAGGCTATTGATTATTCTGTATAACATGATGGTAGGCCTTTACTGAAGACAGCTTCTTTATGTCATCAACCATGGAGAAATTGAGCTGGTGACAAATCAGAAGCTTCACCCCTACTGACTAGCGTTCATGATGCTAGAAGGTACTTTTTACACTACGGGAGGAAAAAAGTAGTACCAATATCATCCAGCTACCAACCCTGTGACCTACAACAGAGATCTGACTGCAAGATACACTGGTGCAATAGTGGCGTAGATGTTACAGGAGTAACCAACCACTTCCTGATTAGATTTAAGGTCCACTTCATGAGATGGAACCCATTCCTAATACTGCTAAGATTGGCTAAGAACCTGAGAATAGATAGGTCACGGGCCTAGGGGAAAAATCTAATAATACTATTCTGCTAAAAGAACATAGCAATAAAATAAAGTAGATTAGAGAATCACTCAAGCCTTATCAGAGAAGCTACTTCTTGCAGTAGATGGTAATTAACAAAGAGACCGACAACTGGTCAATGTGTAGAGAGTGAGAGACTTTGGAACACTCAGTCCTAAATGTCTTCATCAAACCCCTCCCCTCAAGACTCAGGATCTATGTGGAAGAGGAGGAAGAAAGATTGTAACAGCCAGAGGTAATGGATGATTACAAGGAAAACAGTGTCTTTCAGATACAACAGGACTGACATACATGTGAACTTACAGGGACTGTGACAGTATACAAACAAAAGCCTACACGGGTTCAAACCGGACAAAAACCTCATCACGTAAAAGGGGAAGTGGACACAAAGTCCTACCCCTACTCAAGAATCTATTTGTAATGGATATCTGATGGGAAGAGAAGATCGGTTTTCTCTAGTGGAGTGTCACTGGGTATATCAAGCACACTGCAGTACAGGCCCCATGCTCAGGAACAGCTGACCAATACAAAGCCGAATCCATAATGTTTGTGTACTTCTTGCCTCATTTTATTTTTGTCTTACTGATTAAAAAAACTTTTTGTCTGTTTTGATTTTCTTTTTGTGTGTGACAAAGAGAGAACATGAAGTTGGGTGGATAGGAAGGGAGGTAGGATCTGGGAGGAGAAAGAATATGATCAAAATCTATTATATAAAATAAAATTTAAAAAAATCAACCAACCAATCAACCAACCTCTCTGTTTAGCTGCTTTTTTGCTGCTGCTAATAAAACAATAACCAAAAGCAACCTGGGGGAGTAAAGGGTTTATTTCAGCTTGCAGGTTACATTTCATCACTGAAGAAAGATGTGGTAAAAACTCCAGGTAGGAATGCAAAAACAGGAACCAAAAGCGGGGGCAATGGGGCAATGTACTTACTGGTTCGATCCTCATGGCTTGCTCAGCCTGCTTTCTTATCCAACTCAGACTTGTGCTGTCCAGGTGTGGCACTGTCCACAGTGGGCTGGACCCTCTCACATCAATTATCAGTCAAGAAAATGCCCCGTATACACACCCACAGCCCAGGCCAATGGCAGCAATTCTCAATTGGGGTTCCCTCTTCCCAGATGACTCTAGTTAGCAAGTTGACAAAAAAAAAAAAAAAAAAAAAAAAAAAAAAAAAAATAACCAGCATTCCTCACCACAAACCCCCAGGCCCACCACAACAAAACCAAAAAAAGTATCAAGAAGGGGGAAAAATCAAGGGTAGTAGAGGCTCTGGCTAATGGTAGAGAGGTGGCTTTTTTTTTGTCAAGAGATCAGCACACTGCAGGGCTTTTCTTGCCCTACCCTGTCAAAGCACAAAGCACCCAACAGTTTCTGTGGTGGTAACACAGGTGCTCACTCCCAGCGTGCGTCATCTGGTTGTCCAGTCAGCACAGAACACAAAGAGGGTTGACCCAAGAAGTTGATTAAGCATTAAAACGCCAGTACACATAGGCACCACTTACTCCTGGTGCTCCAGCAGCAAGGATTTAAAGAGTAAGAAGCCAAGATCCCAAACAGTCACTCTTTCTGGGAGGGCCTTTCACTTAAAGGAGCCACGTGTTTTCCTTTTTCGTGTATCTGAATCTTTGAAATATCGACTCTATTTTAACTTTCCAACTTTCCGTCTCAAATCCTATGAGTTCAAGTTCACTTTCCTCTTTCTAAAGTAAGGACAGCATACACGAGCAGCTATTTGAATGGTGGGTGTGTTTGGTCCTTATCCCATGCCACCAGCCCAAAGCAGGCTGCAGGCCCCAAGCTGGGGAGGGAGACTTACAAGAGCTAGTGTCCTCAGACTGTCACCCTCCTGTGCTGCTTCCCCCAGTTGTCCAATCATCACACAGAGCAAGGGTGGCTCCACGAGGGGTCGGTCAGGCAGGGCTGAGACCCAGGACTCCCTCTAGAGCAGTACGCAGTAGCTGCCTCATTTTTGAAATTCACCAGAGGGGATCAAGGTGGACTCTTGTTTAGAGTTTTCACTGAACTCTTGAAAGTGACACAGTTGAACCAACACTGGACTGCTGCTCCAGCCTCAGGCTCCTGGGGTGGTGGATGAGAAGTGAGTGCTCCTGGAACCAAGACCAAAGGGAACCAGGAGGCAAGGAGGAGCTGCAGGCCACAGGCTTCAGGACAACTCAAGCCACACTAGGCCTGTGCTTGCAGTTGGCCTGGTGTCAGTGAAGCTCTGCGAGGAAACTTCCATTACTAACATGTACAGACTATTCCATGCTGCTTAAATCAAGCAGCAGGACTTCTCTGAGCTCCTATGGCATTTTCTACAAATACTTTAATGTTCGTTTCTTTAATAGTTCCACTAAGTTACTAGGATGACTTGGTGGTCTTCCATTAAAAGAATATAAATGTAAAGACTGATCTATTTTACTATGCCTATGGAGCACTGGCTATGTATAACGGAGTAACTATATGTGGCATTCAGGTGCAGAGATCTACAAAGGAAAGAACATACAGCATCTTCAAGAGCCAAATGGCAGCATCTATTTAAGGACTTCACTTTTGATAAAAGTGATCCAAAAGGACAGAGTACAGGAAAGGGGCACCAGGGGTCCTGACATGGTGTGTGGACTGAAGGGGCTGAGCAGGCGGAAGGAGGTAAAGGCCAGGCTGGTGCCTAACAGAGGAAGGCAGAGAACAGGTGAACCTGAGCACAGAGACTGCTTCCAGCTGACCCAGGCAGCCTCTTACATACCCGGGAAAGGCTGTTTGAACCAACCACAGACATTTGTTTGGACCAAACTCAGTGTTGCCTCTTAGCACCAACCATCATCCTTCTTCTCTTAGCCATTAAGGGAAGAGCTCCCCCTGTGGCCTGGCTGGAAATGGTGGCAGGGTAAACCAGGATTACAAAAGAGCTAGCACAACCCTTCAAAACAGCCCCGCTGGGGCTGTGCTCTTCCGCAGTCTTCTCAAGGTGTCCATGGACTGTTCACGGCTGGTGCTGTCTGCCTGACAGTTCTACTATAGGCAGAAAGGCAGCAGAGGAGCGGCCAACATTTGCTACTCAGAGAGTCAAACTGCCCAACCCCCGACACGTTTTTCTTGTTTACAGAAAACTAACACTTTCAATACAAACGAAAGAACTTTTCATTAACACTAACATTGACTTTGAACACATGTTAACACCTTAATAGTGCTCAGTGGATCAGGGAGAGCTGGTGCCCACGCATGGGTGTCAGTTTCCAAGGTTCAGTTTGTGGTTGCTTAGCCCCTTGCACTTAGACAGGACAATGGCAGGAGTGGGGAGTGGAGAGCTCTTTCCTACAAGGGACAGAAAACAGAAAAACCAGGGTCTGTGCTAGCCTCCCAAAGAGCCACTCCCTGTGGTCTGCTTCCTCCAGCTCCCCGAACAGCACCACCAACCAGAGACCTAGCATGCAAATAGGAGCTATGAGGACATTTCATAGTCAAACCTTAAAGTCATACATTTAACAAATCTCCACTGGAAGATACAGAGCCTTATGAATAAGGCTGTAGATATGACCAGGAATGTGATGCCAGTTCAGAACTCAGAGAACTCAGACCTTACTGAGGGCAGAGACCAAAATAAACCCATGTGGTGAACTAAGACATATTACCATGAAGTGAGAGGTAAACAGGGCAAGGTGGTTCAGAGCTAGGAGAGGCCTCTCTCACTACAGAGAAACGCAGAACCTATGCAAACTTCTGAACAACCTATCGCGAGTCATCAGGATGACTTGCTTCCAGCATTAGTCGTGCCTGACATGACAGCATTTTAAAAAGCTCCTTGTCCTAGCCAGGGATGGCAACAGACACCCGCATTCCCAGCACTCAGGAGGCAGGACTGCCTCCAGGCCAACTTAGACTACACACTAAGACCTAGGTAAAAACCCACACCACTATCACTAGAATCATCTTCCTTCTTGTTTAATCTCTCTATGTGAGGGGCTTTCCTACGTCCTCCAGCACACTTCAGGCAGGCGCTCAGGAGCCCAGGCCCTGGGCCTCTGAGCATGTTCTGGCATCTGCTGAAGCTGGGCCTCCATCCCTGGGGGCACAGATGCTGGCTCAGACAGGCAGAACTTGTCATGTGTTAATGCTTATCTCTTCTTGAAAATTCCACTTGATTAAAAAATTAAAAAGCAAACAGACATAAAAAAATAAACTTCAGAATAATAACCATCCAAAGGCAGCATATACCTACTGAGCATGCCAGCTTCCTGCCACAATGCCAATATTTGGGGATTAATCAGGCTGCATGATTAAAAGTTAACTGCATGTTTTTAAAACTGGAAATAAGAACTACTAATTTTTAGTGCTAAAAATCATGTAAGTGCCCTTCCTAAATAGCCCCGCATACATTTTGACAACAGGGAAAAATCAGTCAAGCTGGCGTTGACTAGTGACTGTTTATTTAGCTTTCCTACTTCAGACGTCGGCTGTCCTGCTGACAGACAGGTCTTATGGCTCCCTGACTGTCAGCATGCTTTTCTTGTACAAACGACAGCAGCAGCAAAGCCAAACAATAAGCACATTTGGTTAGGTTAGGTTAGTAACTGTATTATCAAACAAAACCAAACCACCACCACCACCAAGGCTCAATACCTGAATGATGCATTGGTAAGACATCACACTTTTAAAGCAGACTAAACAGTTTGCACCAATTGGAGTAAATGTGCCATCCTGTCAACAGGAGGTGTGTAACTGGGAAATGGACCCGACTTCTGGAAAAGCAGGCTCCCACCGCCAGCACTGTTTGGGTGGAGGCGGAGTTCTATCTGGGTTCCTTCAGCAGCACAGGGGTTGAACCCTCTAGGCTTGGCGCTCCTTGCTCTGAACTCTACACGGTGACTGAGTGTCTATACATTACACGCTGCGGTCCCAACTGTATCTCACAGTTCTCAGTTCCTATAACAACACGATGATCTCTCTGGGGTTAAAGCCTGGAGCTTAAAAAAAAAAAAAAATTCATCACGACATCTCACTCCCTCACTCCAATGTCAAATCCCAGGACACACCGAGTCTATTTCATGAATATTTTTCAGTTTCTTTCTTTCCCTCCAAATGCCCATTCTCCAACAGCCAGCAGTTTAACTTAACCTTTACTACTGCCTTCTGCTTGGGCATCTGTCCTTGACAGCCAAGGGATACTGTCAGAAATAAGTCTGCCTTAGAACACCGTGGTTCTTCACAGTCCTGAAATGAATGCCCAAAGTCTCCACAGTGTCTGTCTGCAGAGCCCTGCAGAGCTGCTGTCTGCCCTTCCCAGCTGCATCTGTATCGCATCACTCTAATGGAACCTATGTGCCGTCTCCACTCCCCCGCCCTGCCACAGTGGGAGTGGCTGCCAGGAAGCAGAAAAATGTGGCTCCAGATCACAGCTCCGGTCTAATCACGAGTAGGCCATCAGTATTTACTAACATCTGTGAGGTACAGATCCCCCATATGGTCCAGGGTTAGCTAGTTCCCGGTGGTCAGCATCTTATGCTGTGATGGCAATTTGTTACAACTAAAAGGCCAACACAGAGTGTGACTGATGAAATGTGTGCCTTTTTCTCATCATCTGTTTTTATCTAGTGCCTTTTTCTGTCCCAAGTCCCACCCAGAGCACCCTACACTAGTCTTGCCTCTGTAGGCTCCCACAGTCTTATCCTTATCCATAACCTTAACAGTTTTGCTCCCAGGCATGAGGCAGAATGATTTCCTAGTGGGTTATCCGATCTACTTATGATCAAACTGAGGGTGTGATTTGGTGACAGAAGTCCTGGAGGCAGCACACCTCTCTTCATTAGGGACACAGTGCCGTCACTTGTCACTGCAGCCATTCCTCACCCTCTGGATGAGATGCCATCTGCCAAACTTGTGAGTGGGTTCACACCACACAGATTGAAGTTGGGGGAGGGGTGGGTGCCATACATGATGAGAATTCCTCTCCATGGGGAATCTGTCTGCTCTGTCTACTCACTCCTTCGCTTGTCTGTATCAGTGTGGACACAGATCCTTATCGGAGACTCCGGTTCTACCTGGGCATGGCACTGTTGACCTAGTGCTTGGGTTCCTGGTTTGGCCACTGGGGGCTCTGTCAGCAAGCTCACTGCTTATGACACACTTGCCACTCCTCAGTGTGCTTTTGGGCACACTCATTTTATGGCACCCAAGATGCTCCTGGATCATTTCCAAGTCTTCCCGTTCTGGGCCTAGAATCAGCCATTTCCCCAAGGAGCCCTGGTTCCATTTCAGGGATGATGAAGGGAACCCATGTCTGCATGAATGCTGTCAACCTGTCTCTGGGGGGATGGTATGAACTCATGTCTGGGTGGGCAGTATGAACTTGTTTCTGAGTGGAGGGTGTGAACCTATATCTGGGTGGATGGTGTGACCTGGTGTCTGGGAGGATGGTGTGAACTCATGTCTGGGTGAATAGTATGAACTTGTTTCTGAGTGGATGGTGTGACCTGGTGTCTGATGGTATAAACCTGTCTCTGGGTAGATGGTGTGAACCCAAGTTTAAGTGGATGGTATGAATCCATGTCTGTGTGGATGGTATAAATCTGTCTCTGGGTAAATGGTATGAACCCAAGTCTTGGTGGGTGGTGTGACCCAGTGTCTTGGTGCTGGGAGTCTTCCATGCCTGGTCTTAAGAAGTCTTTTAAAGAAGGGTAAATATCTAAGTTGATTGCTTTTATTAATCTCCTTGGAGTGACCTTTGGGAGTCTAAGCCATAATCCTTTGGTTTGTTTTTGTGAACATAAATAAAATCTAATGAACTAGAAGAGATGATTCAGAATAATTATGGCAAAGTGAATGCATTTTTGTTCCTATAAAGATCTGCGGAAATACTAAGTAGTAAATGAATTTTAATCAGCTTAAGGTCAGGCCTTGCGGGCTTCTAGGCCTTGGTCCTGTGAGTCACTTGGGAAGGGAGTTTCTGTTTCCTGATAATTGACTCATTTATCTCCTATTTTTTCCTCTTATCTGATCTTTAGAACACAGTATCACTTTGCAAATCACTCTTGGCCATAGAGACACGAAAATAAAGCTGAGCTTGTCTGTAGAAGGGGCTGTAGTTAGAGCACAAGGATTTGTAGGGCCCAGTGCTTTGGCCAGTCTTTCTTCTAGGGTCACTGTGGTCACTCACTGCTGCTACACGTGGTAAGGAAGTGGGAGGCTTTGTCAGGGAGTGGAGAGTGCCCAGAGGAAGAAGGGGCTGATAGATTCACAACACACCCCCACGTTGGGCATGACTGCGCAAGCCAGCGGACCTAGACACTTCCGCCTAGCCAGTTCCGGGTCAAAATAGCCATTTCCAGGTCAAAACATCTCCGTGACCAGGACTCCGTGGCTTTGCATGGCTGCATAAAGTGCAACGCAACCATGGTGATCTACGCACATGCGTGGAGTAGCCACATAAACCTGTCTATGCATGTGTGACCCAGCCTTTATAAGCTGGCACCATATTCCCGGCTTCTTCTTTATGCACGTGTCTCTTTAACAGGCCTGAGCACACCTGTCTTTCTCTCTTATCTTAATAAATCTCTTGTTAGTGGATTCTGTCGTGTTTCATGACATTTCCTTGCAGGGTAAGAGCGACGCCAAATAACTAACAGCGTCCCCTACAGATTCAGAGGCCAGAGGGGACTCTAAATGGCAATGAGAATAGCTGGGTTGTAACATTTAAAAAAGCAGACGACACAGACTTGGAGTCCTCACGGCTTATGCCATAGTCCATGATCTATAGATCAATCAGGTCAGAATTCCTGCAGGGAGGCAGCTTTCAAGTGAAAGACCTCTTTACAGAAACAGAGACCCTTGTTACAGGGCACTAAAGGAGGTGACACTCAATAAAGGACCTGGCATGATAACCTGTCAGTAGTTAGTAAAAACTATGGAAAATTAAAGTAAAATTTAAACCCCCAAACTCAGCAAGGGCACAGAGAACACAAGCATAGGACAAAGTCTTAGGGAGGGACAGGCTGCTGGCTTGCATGAGGCCTCACCTGTCCCTCACAAACTGCTGACACAGTCTCCACCTCCAGCACTCAGGGCCACTCTTCTTGCTGCTGGGAAACCATTGGGCTTTCCAGCAAGGACAGATTAGCCCTGGCCGGATACTTACCAGCTCAGGGCTCTTGAGCTTTTTAGAAAACTATCCATAATCTAAAATGATAGTAAGGAAACTGAACTCTGGTTCATGCTCACCACAGCACAACTTAAGATTCCAGTATGGATCTTACAGAATGGCAACGTGAATGAAAATGCCACATCTTTGTGTTTTATCTTAGGCAAAGGTACTCAGAAATTCGACACTTAATGTAACACAGAAATTCAGCAGGGTGTAGGAGGCAAAGCCAAAACTTTCCCTCACACTACACAGAGAGGGCGTAGCCTTACCTAGAATGGCAGCCAGAAAGTAGGCTTCAGTCAGGCTTTGCCACACCACGTTCAGTTGGGAGCTTCAGCACTAAATAAGGTGCTTGTGACATGTTTCTTTATATAATCTATGAATGCATCTAAAAGTCCACAGAGCCCAACTGTCTAGGAAGCTCTGACTCATCACCACATGCACGTGGGCCACCACACATACCCCTCCACAAGACAGCAGAGAGGCAATGGTATTTCCAAGTCAAATTTCATTTGATCTCACTGAGGGAGACTGACTTTGCCAGGAAACAGTAGCAGATCTAGGAATTGAAAATCTAATTCTGTTCTGCCACACTTCTCCAGTGAGGAAATACTGCTTTGACCATGGTGCATCATCCCTGAGGGGAAAGGCCCAGTCCCGGAGCAGCCTGCTGTCTCCTGTGAGAAACACTAGGTGATGTGCCACCACCTGGCAGCTGGAGCAGCAGAGACATGACTGCCTGGCAGTGGGCTTTCACTGATGAGCTGGCCAAATGAGACAGAGAAGAAAGGCACCACTGTGAACTCTGTGGGGCTCTCTTAGGTGGGGGGCAGCCCACTGAGGTCTGTCTCCTGGGGGACTGAGTGGTTAAGCAGCTGGATCACTGTGGAGAACTTAAGGATCTCAAGTGCACCTGCTTTTTAGGAGCAGTGTTTATTCCTGAGGATCCAAAGCCTTCTCTGAGCTCTCTGCAAATGCCCCACTCGGAGGCCATGAGGCCCACGCAGAGGCATGAGGCCCCGGGAAATGGTGCAGTGGTCTACTTGAAACCGTCCTTTCCTCAGGGCAGCAAACAAAGGCCGGGCTTGGTAGAGAAGTACGGAGTCTGGAGGCAGGCATGCTATTTGTCTTCTGTTATCTAAGTCTTCTCATTTAGAAGCAGTTAAATATATATCTAATACCTAAGAAAACGGAACTTTTCCTAAGTAAGTAAAGCCAACTAGATCAAATATGCTTTGGGGGATTAGTGGCCCCCAACTTCATTATGGCTGGTAGGCTCAAGCCTTGATGGCAAAGGAGCCACCCAGAGCAGGCTCAGCTACTGAAAACCCTTAGTGCAGCCAGCCTCAGCTGAGGCAAACAAACAAAACCCCACCCCACCCCACCCCACCCCTATCAGAGCAGAACCCCAGCTGCACACAGCGGGGAAGCAGGAGGCAGCCTGCAGAGTGCTGCAGTACGCAGGAGCAGCAGCGGAAAGTCCTTATGACCGGCCTTACCTCTGCAACGGCAGAGAGAGAGACCCATGGACCTGACTGCAGGATTCGGGCAGGTTTTGGCAGGCTCAGGATTTTTTCTCCAGCCGCCAGGTTTGACAGTTCTTCCTTGACTGGTCCTGTTTCTTCATCTTATCTACCTATCAGGACCTACCTTAGCAGCTAGCTGTATAAATTTGGGCAGTTTGAAGCTGGAAAACCAGAGCAGTTGCGGGGGCCAAGCTTCAGTGCCCAGCTGTCAGCCAGATCCCTCACCAGACAGGAAAGACTTCTCCAGAGTCTCCTCACACCTGAAGCTTCTGCCCCAGGCAGAGAGCTAGAGAGACTGCTTCCAGGACAGGACCAGTGGCTGCAGGCAGAGGGGTTTGGTCCCTGCAGTTACTTCTAGGGTCAAGACTGGCAGGAGTCAGGAGACCAGCTGCTCCTGCTACTTCTGAATGTGATCTGCAGACTTGCTCTGAAAAGGACAGCTCTCTGCTGGCACCCAGAAGCCCCCGCCACACCCCAAAAAGGCTTTGAGCTTTAACACTTCTTAGGGCTTATCTTATCTAGCATACCACTGCTACTGAGAGTTCAAACAGTTTCTTTTAAACCCCACCTGGCAATCTGTTTTGTCTTGTCCCATACATAGCTTGTCAGTCAATACTGAACTGATATAGTAAAGCATCTCCCATTTGTACTCTGGCTATCTACTTACTACACTCTTGGAAGAGGGGTGGACCAGAGCCGGGTGGGAGAAAGAAGATGGTCTCCATCATGTGTTTCACTTGTATAGAACAAAGCTCAGCAACCCTACCAGTTAAACCCAGCAGCCAAGGCCAAATGCCAGCATCTGACATCCTGATTTTCAGTACAGGCTGGTAGCATACAACTGAGTAGTCACTGTGGGTCTTGTCCTATAAATCCAACGCTTAAGTGACAACAGATGTTGTGACCTCTCTGCAGACCTCCCCCATTCATGTAATATATCTTATGAATCAATAGTAGTATCTGGTGGGAAAACATGAAGAGAAATATAAAATAGTATACAAGCAGAGTTACTGTTGGTGCTAACTGGAATCTAAATGTTGCAGCTGTAGCCCAAACCATGGACTTGTTTTTATCTTATGAGAATGGGAATTTGAGTGCAAAAAAAATATCATTTTTTTTTTGGCTCAAAAGTGTTTTAGATAAAGTACAGAATTTGTACAAGGGGGGGTGTAGCATGGTCAGGGGAAGAGTAGAAAAATCAGAGCAGTCACGAGAACCATGAACAGAATGAAATTTTGACTTGTGCTGAACAGCATGGAAATTAATATTCATGTGAGGACATCCTTTAGAGCCCAAGGAAGCACAGATGTCACACACAACACAAACTATCACCATGAGCAAGCAGTTTCTCCAATGAAACGGGCTGTCCGCATGGGACTGTGTACTACCAGTATGTAATCCACTACTAGAGCCAATTCATTTCCCTTCTTCGGGGTCCTGAAAAGCTTGGTCTTTGCTGCAGGACCAAGTTTGAATCCTGGCTCTTCTGTTCACTACTCCCAACAGGAGCAGGGGGTCTGGCCTGCTTCATGATCTATAAAATGGAGATGATAATGGTTCATACCTCAGAGGATTCCTAAGGAGATTGAATTAACTACCACGTGAGAGCCCTTTAAAACAGTTCTAGCCAGGCATGTGGTAGTGCATGCCTACAGTACCAGTTATAATGAAGGCTGCAGGAAGAGAGTGGCTTCAGTTTAAGAGCCAGAGCAACACAGCCATACCCTACTGCAAGGAAAAAGCCACACACAAACCGTTCTAGATGTAGCAGAGATGGAGAAGGGCCAAGAGGGAGCAAGGAGGACACTGAGGCAAGATTAGCATATGCTCTTCATTAAAAGTAGGCAATCTGGAGCTGTTCACTGATGTACCAGGATGCCATCAAGCATTGAGCAGAGGAAGCCCAGACCAGCACCTCAACTACCCAACCAACCCAGACGGGCTGATCAAATGAACGCAAACTCAGAGGAGCACTGTTTGACTGGGCGTCTTCCACTCCTCTACCCCGGAGCTTACAAGCAGGCTTGGCGCACACTACTACTCACATGCTTGATGAACAGGGCAAGAATCAAAGGCATGGCTCTGGCCTTACAGTCAACAGTAGGCAAGAGGACAGTTTAGAACAGTTACTACCAGGACAATAAAACAGTACTCCCCAAATACTGGGAATCACTTCCTAGCACAATTTCATTAGATAGTCAAAAGGCTTAGCTATAATTATAACTATCAATATATCGAGAGTGTCCAATAAGCACGTCTGCCTATAAATATTTATGAGGATATTCCATGAAAATTCATGATGGTCACTTCCACCTACAATTAAAATTTCCATAAATTAACATTTGTCAATTATATAGGAAAACAAAAATTTCGATAGTATAAAAAGATGATTTAGGCTTCCTGGGACAGGGCCCCAGGCAGTCAGTAGATATCCAAGTGCCACTACAATAAACAAGTATGTGATGGAGAGGTGGGAAAGAGAAAAATGAAGCAGGTCCACAGGATACTCTACAACAGCCTGGAGCTTTCATAGATGCAAACTCAGCCACTGAACCTACTGCCCGGTTGTGGGAGACCCCTGGCTCTGGACAATGATGGAGGCCTGAGATGAGGAAATGTTCACCTTCTGGATTAGACCTCCTCAAAGGACCACTGTGGTCTGATATACCAGAGGCCATGTTAGCATAGGTGGTCCACGCTGCTGCCCAGACCTCGGTGAACACTGACATTGGTGATGTCCTCAGGGTTTGCTGCCTCAGGGAGCCAAGCTCATGTGAGTGGCATGTATAACCACCTGAGTCCATGTTGAGGCTTGTGGTTCATGCAGCCACTGAGGGCCACGAGTGGGTCAATGGTCCTGATGTGGCCAAGAACCATGTTGATGTCTGTGGCCATTGTTAACCACAGAACCCCTTGCAGATGCCTGTGGTTGGGCTACTGCCTAAATCCATGTTAATGTCCCTAGATTCAGGAGAGCTGGCCCTGACCCTCACCAGCGAACTGGTCCCACAGCTTGGTGGCCCACAGCACTACAGTGCAGGCAGTGGCATGAACATGGGAGAGCTAGCACTGTACTGTTCCAGGCATCACAAGGCTCTCATCAGCTGACGGATTCTGGCATGGATACAGGTAAGAAAGACTCATCCTTCCTTGGGAGTGGATGGCCACTAGGAATTTGACTATGCTCCAATGACTACACAGACCACACAAAATGGACATTTTTTTTTTTTTTTTTTTTTTTGGTGGTGGTGGTGGGGTCTGGTGATATTTTATTTGTGATCTAACAAATAAAGCTTGCCTGAAGATCAGAGTGTGCAGCTAGGGGCTGGAGAGATGGCTCAGAGGTTAAGAGCACTGATTATCCTTCCAGAGATCCTGAGTTCAATTCCCAGCAACCACATGATGGCTCACAACCATCTGTAATGAGATCAGGCGCCATCTTCTGGCCTGCAGGCATACATGCAGACAGAACACTGTATTACATAATAAATAAATCTTTAAAAAAAACAAAAACCAAAAAAACAGAGTATGCAGCTAAGCCACTAGTTAGCCATAGAGGCCAGGCAGTGGTGGCACACACCTTTAATCCCAGCACTTGGAAGGCAGAGGCAGACGGATCTCCGTGGGTTCAAGGCCACCCTGGGCTACACAAGACTGATCCAAACTAAAAGAGAAACAAAGCCAGACAGCAGTGGAACACACCTTTGATCCCAGCACTTGGGATCTCACACCTTTAATCCTAGGACTAGGGAGGTGGAGACAAGAAGTGATATGGCTGGGCGGAGGGAGGAATGTAAGGCAGGAGGAATGTAAGGCAGGAGCTCTCATCCCCTTTCAGGTTGAGGAGTTGGCGAGGTAAGAGATGGTGGCTGTGGTTTGCTCTTTTGTCTCTCTGATCTTTCAGCATTACCCCGCTATCTGACTCCAGGTTTTTATTATTAAGACCAATTAGAATTCGTGCTGGGGAGGGGTCTCAGGGGAAGGCGGTCAGACATGGGAAGACTGGGAGGTGAGTGGGCTCAGGATACATATGAAATTTTCAAATAACCAATAAAAATATTATAAAAATAGATGCTTTAACTAGGTTCTAATTTTCTTAATATATCAAATTTCTAACCTTAAGCTTTGGATTTCTCAGAAGGAAAAAAAAAGGAATAAATGTATGAATTCTTTAGCTAAAGCAACAACAGCAAAACCCAAACAAAAACAAACCCTCCACTATGACCTGTTAAGAGCTAAAGGCACATTTCCTGAGACTTCTGGCAAGTTAACTATTTTCTACTAGAGAATCACCGACATTCTGAAAGCTGACGCTGTATCACACAAGCCATGAAGATGAAAACAAACCCTCAGTCCCGGGAAAGGTGGCAGTGTGGGTTGTCCCTTACCTTGAACCATGAGCATGGGCTTCTTGCCTCCACCGTGGGCTAACATCTCTCTGCGGTAGCGTTCCCCGGCAGCCCTGGGGAAGAGATCCTGTTATTCACACCTGCTCACACAGTCTGTGTGGCTCTATCCATATTGTCTTGAGCTCTGGGAACATTTTATACTTAAAAATAAGGTATTTAGTGTTTTTATATTTTATGCAAAATACAGTACTTTTAACACAACCAACTACACAGTTTAATGAGATTAGGTAACTTTTTTGGCATGGTACTGGCGATTGAACCCAGGGCTTTGTGCATGCTAGATGAGTGTTCTAGCACTGAGCTATACACCCAGCCCTGATATTTTTATTCTACTGGTTCTGGAGTCTTTTTTTGTATAATAGGTAATTCTGTCTCTAACTGGACTTGAGTGTGTGTGTTTATGAAGCACATGTGCGCATAGGTGGCATATGCAAGTGTGTGAGCATGTGGAGGTGAGAGGTCAACTTCAGGCGACTTCCTCAGTGCCTCTCCGCCTTACATTTGAGACAGTATCTCTCACTGACTCTATGGCTCACTGATTCAGCTAGACTGGCTGGCTAGTGAGCTCTGGGATGTGCCTGTTTGTACCTTCCTGGCACTGGGATTGCAGGCCTATGCCACTACATGTGGTTTTTTCACCTGGGTGCTGGGAACCTGCACTTCCAGGCAGCATTACATCACGAATAAAACATGACCATGGTCAGTATCTTAACGTGAACACTAAGGCAAAGCAGGAGAGTCACACAGAGGCAGGGCAAGGTGTGAAGAGGCTTCAGCAACCTCTGGTCTGGTGTGGAGGAGGAGGTATGGTCCCTCCTTCTGGCCATGGGATATAGTACCCTTCCCTCAAATCAAAGCGCTCCTCTGTGACCTCCCCCTGGCACGCCTCTGCTTTGGAGTCCTGTACACCAAGGAGCCCCAGAGTCTGGCTCTTGCTTAGAAGGATTCTTTGGTGCAGACCTGTAAGTCTAACTCTGGAGGCTGAGGAGGGAGAATCCTGAGGTCCAGGGTAACCAACTGCCTCGAAAACAAAACAAAACACCCAAACCAAACACAACAAGAGAAAGAAAAGGACTCTTTGACAGAGTTTAGGAATTTCCTAGTCCAGAGAGTACATTTACAAGCTAACTTTTACATGATCATAAAAGTGTAGCAGCTACGTGTCTAGGCAAGAATTCACATATTACCAACAGGGAAATATTTGGAGATATGTTTTTATTAGCATGTGGTTTTCTATTAAAGTATAGTCCCTTCAAACAGGATGAAATTTTGTCCATTTTATAGAAATCTTCAGTAAAGAGCCACCATCCCTGATTTACTGTAGTCAAGTTGGCTGTAGACCCTTTGGGAACAAAGTCTAGAAACAAAGCAGGCCACGTGTCTGCAGTATGCAAGGGGCAGAAGACACAGTAAAATGTTGGTACCAGGCTATAAAAAACAGCCCCAAACCTATGCCGTCAGATCCCAGTTGCAGAGTCTGGAACTGAATGTGGTTATTAACTTCTGAGATATCTGAATCTGTGAAACTGTGGGAAATGCTCAGGGGTATGGAGGGAGTGTGCAGGGGCAAGGAGGTGGGGTGGGAGACCCACAGAATCCTCTTGGTCCCTTGGCTGGCTGTCACCCATCGCATGAGCCCCAGTGTACTCTCACGGAAAAGCCAGCTCTGCCCAGCTGCTGGAAGGCTCCGCGGAGCTGAGAGGCTGTGTGTGAACAGGCAGAGTGCAGAGCCGATAGCCATCTGCTGGAACTGCCTGCGAAGTGTTAGAGATATCTCACTTTGGGGGTGAGGAGATAAAGTGCTCTAAGCGACTATGACATCAGGCTATAATTACTGGTTTGCTTCCAAAGGAAGCTCCTTCTAAGGAATTCCGAGGCGGCCAGAGCCACAGGTCCTCTAGATTCCTACTGCTGCAAGGTCCTGTGAGGACACAGGAGGAACTCAAACAGACACAACATAAGACGCCCTGCTCTTCTTGACCTGTAGAGGCCCACACCCTCTAGACCTATGGCCAGGTCTGACTGTTCTGGGAAGGAGTGGACTTGATGTCCCTCCCACCTTTAAATAGTCACTACAAGGGGTACATTTGCTGCTAATCTATGATATCGTATTCCTGAGAGTGGCCCAAAAAGTCACGTCTTAAAAATTGTATCAAAAGGGTGAGTGTTGGTCTAAACCACTGGTCATCCTAATGAAGGACAGATGGGGCAAGGCTTCACGGGGCCCCTCAGAGGTCAGGCAACAGTGATGTGGGGTGGGGTACTGAGGCACCTGTGCTGCTCAAGGGGCAATGAGTGGCCGCCAGGAAAGGACCTGAGTCAAGGAGAACAGGAAAGCAGGCCCCTCCTCGGGACCGCTCACTTTCTATATGGACAATTTCACCAGAGAAAGAAGGTCTTCAAAGCAGGAAGTAAGTCCAATTCCAGAAACAAACTGGGTGTTAATGGCCTAGGCCAGTGCTGCTCCAGCCGAGGAAGAAGGACAAGTTTTGTGGTGGACAGGAGGGAGAAATAAGGGTGTCCCTAGACCTGGAACTCCAGTCACCCAGGCTTTGGCAAGAAAGCTTGGGAACGCACTAGGAAGCATGGGCTGCATGGAAGGCAGTCCAAGACTGCTCTGGGCAGAGGCTGGGGGGCCTCACACAGGGTCCTCTCTCCATCCAAGGATACCAGGCAAGTCCCACAGAAGGCCTCAGAGCCGCAGAGTGAGGGAAAGTTCATGGTCACATCAGGAGGCAGAAGGGCTCATTGGAGGGACAGGCCCAATAAGAGACTGGTCACAGTGTTCCCACCCACTGCCAGGACCACAAAGTTCTAAGCAGCTGACAGTGGATGCAGTGTGTGTGTGTGTGTGTGTGTGTGTGTGTGTGCTGCATCTTAGGGATTAAGGAGAGGAAGTTTCATAAATTGCCCCCACTCTTGTTACCTGTTAAAAGGATCCTGTAGGAAGCACTCCTTCCAGACCATGGATGCTACAGCCCTGGACATCAGGTATGAGTAATATTTGGCACCATATCCCACGAGGTGGCTGAACCTCAGCTGCCAGGCCTGCCAAACAGAAACCCAACACAGGAGCTGAGAACAGCATCTGAGAGGATGCAATGCAGCATATATACAAAGTTTAAATGTCCCACCCCAGAGTCATGTCATTCACAATATCAACAGTGTCATATCTTTAGACTATCATGGGTTCACTTGTGTATGAACAGACTGAAATTATAAGCCCAAACCTCAGAATGTGGCTGTATCTGAAATTTTTTAAGATTTATTTAATTTTATGTGTGAGTGTTTTTCCTGCATGTATGTGCCCCACATGCATGCCTGGTACCCACGGAGTTTAGAAGAGGGCATCAGATCCCCAGGAACTGGAGTTACAAATGGTTGTAAGCCACCATGTAAGTGTTGGGAATCAAATCTGGATTCTCTGCAAGAACATGTTCTCTTAATCACTGAGCTAGTTTCTCCAGCCCAAAATGTGGCTGTACTTGGAGACTGGTCCCTTAAAGAGGTAAAGAAGTGAAAATGAAGCTGGTGTCCTCAGAAAAGGACATCTGGACAAAGACCCTACAGACATGTACACAGATAACAGATCACAAGGACAGAGAAGGTTCCATTTGCAGTACAAGGGCATGGCCTCAGAAAAAGATAAGCTGACATCCTGGCTTTCAGCCTCAAGGAGTCTGCCACTGCTAATACACTTCTGTTGTTTAGACAACCAGTCTGGAAGTCTTTGTTCTGACAGCCTCAGTGATGAATGCATACTTGAAAACAACTTGGCCTCAGGTGAAAACAACCGTTAGCATAAAAAAATATGTTTTACGGTTTGGTTACATTCTTTTGGTTAATTTCTTTTCACTGATTTTAATTACTGATTACATTTTATTTCATATGATGACCTAGAAAGAAGACAATGTCATGAGTTGACTTCTTAATTATCTGACTGTGGCCACAATTTGCTGTGTGACCTCACTTCTGAGGGGGAGGTTCCAAAAGCTAAATGTTCCCATATTTTTATTATGTTACTTTATGGCATTCCATATCATTTTATGACGAAGCTAAAAGGCACAGAGTAGGCGGGGAAAGGAGAGAATTAAGGGCTCTAGGCTACATAAAGAGAACTGAAGAGTGGGACATGGTTTTCTTTCAGAAAAGACAAGGTTACAAATCCAAGGTAGTCCGACACTGCAGCCTCTCAGAATGCAGAAGAAAGCTTTGGGTCCTGCCTTCTCAGGAGCAGCTTATCTGCTAGTCCTGAGTAGGATGAAGCAGCGGATCGTTATTCTGCATGCAGTTTGTCACCATGGGGTGTATCTAGCAGAAGGTCGGAGGGGACAGCTCAGTGAGAGCAGCAGGAGGGTCAACAGAGGAGCAGCGGCCAGCCCAGTCACGGGCATCTGAAAGAGGGATGTCTGTGGGGCATCTGCTCGAGGGCAGACAAGCAGCTATTTTAAGACAGACTTCATGGATCCTTTTGGGAAAGACTAACACATGGAGACTTCTTTTCTACCCACACCATGGAATGCACACCCACCGTGAGGGTAGTTCAGAGCAGGCACCTGAGCTCTCTAAAAAGCATTTCTAGCCAACAGAAGTGGGTGTGAGTATTGTCCCACAAGGGCACACTTGGGGCTTCAGTTTTCTGACACTTTTTTTTTTTTAAGCCAGGGTTTCTCTGTGTAGCCCTGGCTGTCCTGGAACTCACTCTGTAGACCTGGCTGGCCTCACAGAGATCTGCCTGCCTCCACCTCCTGACTGCTGGGATTAAAGGCGTGCGCCACCAGCCCCCCCCACCTGGCTTTCTGACACAATTTTATACTTTCTTCAAGCACATATTTTATGTGACCTAAAATACTTTTTTAAATGAAGCCTTTTTTTTTCTTGTAGAATAATTCTTTAACAAGTCTTATATCCCCTGAAAAATAAAGTATAAGTAATCTGTAATTCTTGCAACTTTGTAGTTTGCTATGAACTAGACAAGTAAATTCTAGTTAATACATAAAGAAACCAAAATGTCTGAAAGATGGTCCCTTTATCACAGAGGTATGGCAAGTCTCAGGACATTCTGAACCCCAATGCCTAGATCACAATTTTAAAGCCAAGGTCATGTGCTAGTTATACAATTGCACACATTTTTTGAGGTAATTACTCTGCCTGGAATGGACAAGGTGCTGTCACGGGGAGATATGCAGAAGTATCCCAACCAGCCTGGGACATAATCCTCAATGTCTACTCTCCACTTTCCACAAAAAGATCCGATCAGAGATAAGGTAGCCACTGTGTGGGCCATGCCTGAGGAGAGGGCCTTGCCTGGTGCCTCCCTGGCAGGATGCCCTGTGGGGCCATCCTTGTGGGCAGCATCCAGCAACGAGGCACACAGCCAGTTGGAATAGGAGCTCTGATGCCTCCTGACCACTACTCAGACTACGCAAGTGCACTTGCTGCCATCTGGGTCGCTGTCACAGTGATCAGGCCTGCTCTACCTTGCACAGGCCACTTCCTCCCCCAGGCACAGGTGTAGTCCTTACAACAGCAAGTAACAAGAACCACCACTCTGAAGGGGGGCTGCCGGAGTCTGATGGGAGGCCACACTACTGCTGGGAAAAGCACTAGAAACACAGTCCCTCAGCCTCCTGCCACTTAAGCCCCTTGTAGCAGGGAGGCAAATGGGGGAAGCCTGACTATGGGCCTTGTTCAGACAAAGTGGGGTGAGTGTGAGTGTGAGTGTGTGTGTGTGTGTGTGTGTGTCTCTCTGTGTGTGTGTGTGTGTCTGTCTGTCTGTCTGTCTAAAGTCCAGAAGTCAACATCTGCTGTCTTCTGCAGTTGCAATTTTTGAGGCAGAGTCTCTCACTGGCCTAGAGCTTGCCGAGTAGACTGCTGGATCCTCCTGTCACTACTTCCCCATCACTGGGATGACAGACACGTACTGTCACGTGAGCTTTTTAGGTGGGTGTGAATCCTCACACTCACACAGCAACTACTTTACTGACTACACCATCTTCTCTACCCCTACAGTGGTTTTTAAAAGCAAGCCAAGGAGCCCAGGCCCATCTGTGGTCAAATTTCAGTACAGCTGACTTTGACCAGCTATAATCTACCAAAAGGGTGGTCCTCTGGAATTCATTTAAAATGCACACAGAGTTCTGCATTGTCCGCCTTAGTTGGGGAGGGGACACTTCATGCTTTTATGGTATGCTGGAATCTTATCTACACTTAGGAGTGTCTCAGAGAGCAATGTGGCTGTGGTGAGACCTTTGGCAGAACGTGGCTTGCTGCTTCAGTGGTGACTCTTCACCAAGACACAGCTCTACATGGTTCTCACAGAACCAGAGGCACAGGGGCCATGGGGCTTTGTCTTCTGTCTTCCTAGTGACCTGCAGAACTAGTGTCACAGTCCCGGAGCAGGGCAGGTGCATAGTGTAGATGCCTGCTGAGTTGCTGAGTACTGTTGTGTTCTAGCTCGAGAGCAAGACACACTTCAATAACAACCTGACTGAGCTAAGAAATGTCAGGTGCCTTAGTTTCACCTCAGGTGAGCCCCATATAAACCTCACAATAAAAACAAGACCTTTCAGAAAAGGAGGGACAGGGACACACACACACACACACACACACACACACACACACACACACACACGTCAGGGCCATGGGGGCAGCCACCTGCACTGTGGAGTCAGCCTTGCTGCTGTCTCCATCTCTAATTACAGCCTTGAGTTTAGTTCTAAGCCCTTTTTACCTCAAGACATACAAAGAAATTATGCCTACCTGACACCTTTCATCAGAGGTTTGTAAGCTCATGGATAAGACCTGCAATTCCACTGTTTGAACACAATTACTAGATTCCTGCTAATTCAACCTACTATTAAGTTCTTGTTTCCATTTCAGTCTTTCATCTGAAAAAGTGAAAGACATTCTTCTTTTTGGAATGGGGCTGCAGTGCTCTGGAGTGAGGCCTCATTTCCCCTTTAAATCTTCCTCCTAAGAGGTATTCATCACTGTTTCCAAAACACACAGCACTAACAGTATTGCAGAGCCAGTGACACGGACTTGTGACTGTCACACTGGCCCCAGATGACTCTAACTCTGTGGGTTAGATGACCCAGGATCCCAGCTGCTGGTGAGGCAATGCAGGAAAGCACGGACACTGCGACCTGCAGTAGAACTTACAGAGCGGAGTCGAGGAGACCTGTATTTACCCTTCTCTGACTCTACAGCCTTCTAGGAACAAAAGCCATCACGGTTATTTACTATCGTCCCCTTTGAACTTGGAACTTGTGCAGCCAGCACCCGTTAACCAAGTGATAAATACTGAATAATGGAACTCATCATCTCTCTTCATTTACTATCAAATAGGGCACACATCATTTCATTTCCAGATATATATGTGAATGTGTAACCTAAACTAGAGCATAAGATAACCTATCCCTGGAGCATCCCAGGCTGCATGAGGGCTTCTGGTGTGTGCCAGCACTTGCTGTGTCCAGGTCTGGAGTCACACAATCCTGCAGGAGCACAGCAGGAATTTGATGGTAACTGGCTAGACACAATAGGCTTCTTGAACTTCAGTGATAGTCAATGTTATGCAAGAGTGGACTCGGACCCGGATGAACAACCCTGGAATCATTAAATTCCTATTACAGACAAGAGGATGCTATGGTGCAAAAAACAAATTGGACCCACATAACTTGTTAGCTGTAAAGTTTTGTTGTTGGTTTTGGTTTTTGTTTGCTTGCTTGCTTTTGTTTTACTGAGACAGGCTCTTGTAAATAGCTGAGGGTGGCCTTGAACTCTAGACAAAAAAGATCTTGTCTAAAAAAAAATAAAATAAAATTGGAGCTGGCAAGATGGCTCAAGTGAGTAAAGGTGCCTGATACCAAGCCTGACAACCTGATTTTCAACCTATGGGACCATCACGGTGGAAAAACTGACTTCTGCAAGTTATCCTCTGACCTCTATGTGTGTGCTGTGGCATACGAGTGCCAACACACACACACACACACACACACACACACTCTTTCTCACTTTCTCTTTTAAAAGTAATAAAAAAGATTTTCTGACATTTTTCCAAAACTCATGACACAATAGTTCCCAAACTGAAGAATTTCACATTGTAATATGCAGTGACTAAATACAGTCACGCTGGGCACAATCACAGACGGTTCCATCTGTCCATCAATCCCTCATGAACAGACTTTGTTCCTTGTTTCAGCTGACAGAATTTGGCAATGGTGCTGGATGTCACAGTGATGACTCTGTTACATGGAATGTCCTTCCTAAATCTTCCCTTGCAGATATGATAGCATCACACTGCCTCATAGAGCTGTTCTATACACAGACTATCTTTGGATAGCCAGCCCCCGAATAGCCACGCAGAGACTTCTTATTAATTATAAAATGAATAGCTGGGAACCCACAGCTTTCTAGACTTACTATCTAGGTATCCTGGCGAAAGAGCCTCCAAGTCATCTGAACTTAAGCAACCACTATACAGTACTGCTGAGGACCAAGCTAGCTGCATGCAACCAGGAGCACAGTTCTCTGAGAATCATGTGCCCTGGTGATGGAACCGAGTTCACTGGATGATAAAAACACCTTCATCCCTGGAACGGTATAGCCATTGCCTCCACCTGTCATCCTAAGAAGGCATTCCAGAAGTTTATTAACTGCGCATTCTCAAGTATCGCCCAGGGCGGCGACAGTCTGTCATCTGCAGATCCTGTTACTACCTGCATCCTGCACGGCAGGGCTGCCAGAAATGAAACACGCGACTGAGCCACTGAAATTACCAGGGCTGCCTGCTTTCTATCATCGCGTCATCAATCCTCCCTGACTGTCTCCTCTGAAGAATGTCCAAAATTCCTGAAGTAATGGCCTGTACAACCCCTTTCCCACAAAAGTAGAAACTGTTATAATTGTGGCTGAAATATAAGAAGCGCCTGAAGTAATGCCCAACAGCACGTTACTGGAATTTTTAAAGAGACGAGGGGACCAGTACTGTTAACTGGAATCAATACACACATACAGCAATGTGCCTGAGAGCAGCAGCAGGATTACAATGCTCGGCTGGTGTGCTCGGCTCCATGTGGGAGCCGTCTACGAACGCTGGGGTGTTTTCTGTTATGCTTAAATGCAGACGCTCCAGATAAAATCTCCCAAAGGTCAGCAAGTGAGATGGGCATGACATGAACTGACAGCCTTCCATTTCCTTCCAAACTTATTCTACGTAACACTAAGAAGAACACCCCTTGGAAGTACAGTATCTCTGACTTCTGCAGCAATTGGTGTCATTCATGGGAGTAAATTAAGGCCGTCAAGTACGACCCTTGAGAGTCCTCTGCTCTAAGTATTATGTCAACACTGACTTTTTATTCCCCCATTTTTGCTGTTTTACTGTCTGAATTTTATCAATAAGGGAAAATAGATTGTTGTAGAGATTAAGAACACAGCACAAGATCGTAAGTGGCACAGCTCGCTTTCAGGCCTTGGCCACTTCATCATCAAGTTATTTATTCCTTCAATGTAGCACTCAACTCCCTATTTCTAGTCAAGGGCATAGTCAAAGTAGCATATTACAGCATCAGAAACAGGAAGAGCACCTGGCTTCAAAGCTGATCCATACCTGCTTAGTGACCGTGATTTTTTTAATTGAAAATAGATTTTTTTTTTCATACAATATGTTCTGATTGTGGTTTCCCCTCCCCCAACTCCTCCCAGATCCTCTCCACTTCCCAACCCACCCAAATCCACATCCTTTCTTTCTCTCATTAAAATACAAACAGGCATCTAAAATAATAAGTACCAAAGAAAAAGCACAAGAAATACAGCTACTGAAACACACTTGCAGACAGAAAACCCACAAAACAAAATCAGAGACCATACTATGTAAGCAAAAGATCTACAGGTTAAAAAAATGCCAGACAAAACACCGTGAGAGGAAAAACCTTCAAAATTACTATTGAGTACATTTTGTGTTAGCCATCTACTGCTGGGCATGGAGCCTACCTTAAATGTGGACTCACATTTAGAGCAAACTAAAACTATTTTTTCCTTCGTGAGCAGTTATCAGTTGGAGCTAGCTTCTGGGTTAGGGATGGGGGCTTGTGTCTACTTCCACTCTCGGTGCTCGCTCGGACTCCACTGGCTTGGGTCTGTGCAAGCCCTGTGCATGCTGTCAAAACCTCAGTTTGTTCATATGTGTGTGTGTCAGTTCTGTTAAGTCTAGAAGGCCTTGTTTCCTTGATGTCATCCATCCCCTTAGCTGTTAAGATAAGGCTCTTTCCTCCTTTTCAGCGTAGTTCCCTGAACCCGAGGGATTTGAGGGAGACCTCCCATTTAAGACTGAGTGTTTCAAAGTTTCTTACTCTCTGTACATTGTCCATCAGCACTGACTTTTAACTGAGATGAAAGTCATATACCCTGTAATTCATTTTAGAGTGTATAATTCTGTGATTCACACACTCTCACTCTCAAATTAAAAGCATGTCATCAATCACTGAGAGACCCTACATCCATTAGCAGGCAGTCTTATCCATTCTTCCTCCTTTAGTCTCTAAAAACTGAATAGTCTCTGAACTATTTTCTGACTCAAAAGAATTAACTTCGTCTAGATAGATCTTTTCCTAATCGATCACAACATGGTCTTTTGTGCCTGCCTTCTCTTAATGAATATAGTATTTTCAAGGATTTCCCATGCTTCATTATTTTCATGATAGACTAATATTCCATTGTGTAGATACATGTAGCACTTAAATTTACCCATGCACATTCTTAATGGATATCTGGATTGCTTCCAACTTTTGGATACCATGGATAATGTTGCTATGAAAACATGCAAAATTTGGGGTGGCCACATTATTTTTGATTCTTTTGAGAAAAACCAATACACACAACAACACTCTACCTAGGAATGGAATTGCTGGGTCATCTGGCTTGTTTACTTTTTGAGGAACTGCCAGACTGTTTGACAAAGCTGTTACACATTCTACACTCCCACTGGCAGGGAGGAGAGCTCTAATTTCTCCTTAACCACATCAACACTCCCCCACTTCCATCCTGTATGGCACGAATCTGAATGTCTCTCATAGGCTCACATACTGGAAGTCAGCTGATGGACTTCAGGGAAGTGATGGCTCCTGATGATTCTAACCTAATTCACAGATGAAGCCCTGGGGGGTCACATCAGGAGGACATTACTGGGAGGTGATGAGAAGTACGGGATATGAGGCCCGGTTGGAGAAAGTAGGCCACTGGCAGTGTGCCCTGTAAAGACGTCCCTTGTCTCCAGCCCGTCTGTCACGAGGTAGGCTGCTTTGCTCTACACACCTTCTGTACCATCATGTTTGGTCTTACCACAGTTCAGAAACAATGGAGCCAGCCCATAGACAGAAGCCCTCTGAAACAGAGGCAAAGCAAACCTTTCTTTGTGAATTGTTTATGTCAGGCCTGGTATTCCAATGACATCAACTAACTTACGAGCTAACTAATGCACAGAGGAAGGATACCTCTGTTGGGTCTTAGATTTGAATTTTCTTAACTAATGACCTTGAGTGTTATGTATTTATTGGCATTCTATTATCTTCCTTGGAGAAGCAGCTCTTGAAAGCCTTTGCTCATTTTAAAAAGTGGGTTATTTGCTTCTTAACTGTTGTCAGAGTTCTTTGTACAGTCTTCATCAGACACACATCCTATTCCCTGTGTGCTGTCATTTCACCTTCATGGGAATGCCTTTTGAGTATCATTTCTAAAGTATCAATGAGTTCAAATTATCTGTGCTCTCTGGTTGCTTGCTGGTGTCAATCTAGAAACTACTGTGTAATCCAAGGTGAAGACTATGTAGACCCATGTCTTCCTTCTTCTAGCAATATTTAGTTTTAGCTACTAAATTGAGTTCTCTACTCTGTTTTACGTAAGTCTTTATATATAAAAATATGCACCATGGTAATGTAGGGTAAGATCTGAGTTAGAAATAATTATGCTCAGATGAAATGTCATTTCTGACTCCGTGAGTACCTGCACTGCCCTCCCATGCCAGAGTTCTCAACACCACATCCCATCATTTCCAGTCACATGTCCTGGCAATGTCTGTCAAAGGACAGAAGACACACGAGGGAAACAGACAGGCTGAGACTCAGCATGAGATGTGGTTAGGGTTCCTAAGTAATTCAGGTCTAAAACTGGTCTGTCTGAGAAATGTTTAATGACTTACTCAAGAAACAAAATCACAGGCCAAGACAGTTAACACACAATTTTTCAAATGGCAGGTCATTTTATATTAGTGATGATAATTTTAAAAATTGTTTGTGAAAACAATACAGGAGGTCATGCCCAGCTCTGAAAGAAAGAGAGAGAAAAGGGTACAGAGTCCAGAGGGTCCAGAGACTCTGAGTCCAGAGTTCAGAGGGCACAGAGACTCTGAGTCCAGAGGGTCCAGAGACTCTGAGTCCAGAGGTCACAGAGACTCTGAGTCCAGAGTCCAGAGGGTCCAGAGACTCTGAGTCCAGAGTCCAGAGGGCACAGAGACTCTGAGTCCAGAGGGTCCAGAGGGCACAGAGACTCTGAGTCCAGAGGGTCCAGAGGGCACAGAGACTCTGAGTCCAGAGTCAATGTGACTTTTGATCTATGGCACTTTAGCTTCAGCATTTGGTCAAAACGCTGAAATAAGAAAAATAATGCTACCAAGGGAGAGAGAGGAAGAGGACTGAAGAGAGCACCAGGAAGCAGCAAACTGAAATGAGTGCTCTCACAGCCATCACAAGCAGCCCACGGGAAAGGGCCTCCATGGCTCCCTGCACCAGCACCTGTACTTCCTAACACCCCAATGGATGCAGACTTTCCATGGCATTCCAAGTCCCTGCCGACCCCCACTCTATTGCTCCTAGGTGCATGCAATTTGACTCTTACCTAAACACAACAAAATCATATTCACTTTTTAAGTTAGTTTTACACTCTCAGCTGTACCATCCTAGAAACAAAAACAGTAAATTTCACAAGTTGTCATGATGAACTAATGTGGACTACTGAGCTGGCAATACCACAGCAAGACTGGGCCTCTTCCTTTGACAACACCCCATGGCTGTGAGGAGTATCACTATGGGAGAAGCTGGGTGAGAGGAACATGGTGCTAGCACGTTATCTCAAGTGAGAAATTACTGGAAGATAATCTGGAATGCCAGGTGTGGTGGCGCACGCCTTTAATTCCAGCACCTGGGAGGCAGAGCAGGTGGATCTCTGTGAGTTCGAGGACAGCCAGAGAGAAATCTTGTCTCAAAAAACCAAAAAGATAGTCTGGCTCAAGCATAAGGATTCTGCGGACCTGTGAGAAAGGTCCGTTTGAGATCACTGAGCTGCAGTGACTGGCCGCTCCTCAGTCAGACGCAGCTCTCAGCCGAACAGCTAGACGCACCGGAGCTGGTTCAACAGCATCCAGTGCTGTCCACTTGCCGTCACTGCTGTGACCCTCTGAACTACACCTGGAGCTGCACTCTGCTCTCCAAACTCCTCCCTGTGCTTCTATCTTTACTCAACTCAATACATGACTGGCTCAACTGCTCGGAGGATATACTACATTTCAAGAGGGAAAATGAGCTAGAAGAAGTGGCTTCGAGAATGTAAACTACGCTTGATTTATAGACAGACCTTGCTTCCATTTAAAGGACTCAGTGATGTGAAAGTATTTAGACTGCACTTTGGGTAAGTGGAAAAAAGTTTCTGCTACAATTATATAAATCATTTCAAATGCTATTTCATTCTGGCTTTTAAGTGTCTGAGTGTTTCTACATGTTCCAAAAAAGTTCGGTTCACTTTTCACTCCCCATAAATCAAAAACTATTTCAAAGCTTCCTGGAGACAGAAAAACATACCCATGTGAAAAGAAAGACTGCACCAGTGCTAAGTCAGGCTCTGAAGACAGTGTGGGGAAGTAAGCAAGCGGCCACTCCAGTGCGCCTCTCATCAACCACCACACACCTCACAAGTGGAGCTCTGTCTGAGGTCAGTTACTCTAGCACATGGTCACAGAATGCCATGAGAAGGACAAAGACCTGCCATATAGCCACTTAAACAACTAGATGGGCACTGCAATGGGGACCTCTGGTGGCCTGGCAAGTGGCTACTCTTGAAAAGCAGAGACCACTATCAAATAAATCCCTGAGGACAACAGGCTGAACAGGCTGAACACACAGTGAGATCCCCACTGGAGTTAGTCTACTTTCTGACCCACTCTGTGAGCAACTGATTAATCTGTTTTCCCCACACTATTTCGATCATTTAAATGCCCCTCTCAACCCGTACCTCAATCATTCTACTACCTAGAGCGACACTGTTCAACATCTGTCTGCACTGTTTAGACTCTGTCAGCATCACACTGATTTCCTGTTCTATTAGCTGCATGAAAACACTCAAGGGAAGAAAGGTTTATTGTGACTCACAGTTTGGGGGTGCAGTTGGGCACAGTGGGAAAGGCAGGGCAGCAGGAGTGTTGAAGCAATGGCCACCATCACAGTCAGGAAGCAGAGAGATAAACTCCACTGGTCAGCTCTTTTCTTTATACGCAATCCAGGACCTTAGCCTATAAGATGGTACTACCCACATTTAGGGTGGCTCTTTTTCCTAAATTAACCCAACCTAGAAACTCCCTCACAGATATGTGCAGAGGTTCGTCTCCTAGATCCTGACAAGCTGACAATCACACATCCCTTCTTCACTCCTGTCTTTGACATTAGAACAAACCACTCTACACTTGGAATCTTCTCTTCCCTCAAATATAGCCACTACTCTTCCAAATTGTAGGTAAAACAAGAAACATCCCATTAAAACCATAAATGTAATAAGGATGATCATCTTTTTTCATTATTATTTAAGTCTTATTTTGAAAGTTTAAGTCATTTGCACCAATCTAGCACAATTGGAAATATGCAAACCTTAGAAAAGACAACAAAAATATTACTTAGCAAGACCTAGTTCAAAGAAAGAGAAAGTAAATAGATAAACAAATAAATAGATGCCCTGAGCGACATCTAAGAACATGGTGAATGCTTGACAATGTGAGAGGACTAGGCAGGTGGCCAGAACAGTAGAACCAAGGCAGCTGCACTAAAAATGACCTTCAAACACAACTTGCACACATGGTTGTGCAATCCAGGCAAGAACCTCCGACATACATAGCAAGCTCAGAAACAGAATAAACCCTGGTGTAGACAAAAAAAATCCACCAAGTGCTGACAAAGACGACCTCTGCGTACGGGAGGATGAGGGATTGGCAAACCAGGGAGAGGGAACTAGAGCTGCTCCAAATCTCAGACCAAAGCTCCTCACATCCAGACCTGAGAGTAAGTGGAGTATCAGAGGAAAGCATGGGCCAATCATGTCCATTAAGAAGTCTTCCGGCTGAGAGATGGCTCAGCAGTTAGCAGTACTTAACAGGCTAGAGGACCAAGTTTCTCAGCACCCACATTAGGCTGCTTACAACTGCCTGCAACTCTAGCTCCAGGAAACCAATCCACCACCTCCTTTATGGCCTCTATAAGCACGCACGCGCGCACGCGCGCGCACGCGCGCGCACACACACACACACAAAACCACACACACCAATAATAACAACAACTAAAAAGGAAGTCTTTATTTTGTTTTTCAGACAGAGTTGTGCAATGCCAAGAAGTATTTTTCAAGCATGATAGAGAACCATAAGAAAACTCTGATAGCTCTTACTAGAACAAGACACAAAAAAAATCAATCCAACAAAAATAAAGTTTTTCAAATATTAAGAGAATTATGGAGGAAGCTGAGTCAATATATGTGAAAAATATTTATAAAAAGGATAAGATATTAATGTTCCTATAAAACCAGTAGGAAAAAGACAACCAATATAAATATGGGAAACTGAGAACTGCTAAGACTCGTCTTGCCCTTTTCTATAAAGACTGGGAACACAGGGAAGGATGTTGGTTTTAATCGTAATAAAAGGCATCAGGCAAAAAGCCCTAAGTTACAGTACTGTTGAAAACTAAAGTCAGTAACTAGGGCCTGCAAGGGAAAACTCTGCACGAGAACTGGGCAATGTGGAATACGAGTAGTGTGCACTTTACCCAGCCGTCCTGTTCTGAAAACAAAGGTTAAAGCAGTAATGTGCACACATGGATCACCTGCAGGTCTTCTAGAATATAAAAGTGAGTCCAAGCCTTGAACAAAGGTTAGAGCCAAGAGAATGGGGTTCTGGGACAGGATTTGAGCTGAAGTAAAACACTGACCCCACAGAAAGGCAGGGCCTGGGAAACCACAGTGGGGAAGAGAAGGCCACAGCTTTGGTGAGCAGGTACGTGTTCCACTCCATACAAAACAGTAACATGGTGGGCCTGATGTCGGTGTGAAGTTACTCAGAACTGTGTGAAAAACTAATCTGAGCTTTACATCTTAGGGGCCCCGGCTGCCGGGGCAAACCGACACACTGGCACTGCTTCCTGGAGAACCTTGGGACACCAGGCTTCAGTTGCTGGTGGTGTGCATGAAGTTTTGCACCTGGCTGATGGATGCTTGTCTTCACATGGCAACTGCAGAGGAGGAGGAAGCTCAACCACTTCGAAGATACCTGGGCCTTCAAAAGTGCTCCAGCTCATGACCTAAGAAGCAAGCCCTCCAGGCCTCACCTCCAATACCATCCTCCTGTGGCCAGGGCTTCAGTCACTCGCATTTGTTAATTTCTGTACGTTTAATCCAAACCAAATACCTGTCTTTAATGCCTCCAGCAGGGCACTTCTGCACAGTAGCTAGTAATGTGTACTTATCGCTACAGAGGACACTGTCACCCAGAACAAGGCTTTTCTGCAGCAGGAGAACTTCCAGGCTCTTTCAGGAAGAGGACAAGAGCAACACCCCAAGGCCCCAGCTCCAGGGCTGTGCATGCTACATCCAGAACTAAAACAAGCTGAACCCTGTGACAAAGGCCACTTCAAAGAGTTGTTCCCCTCTAATAGCAGGGCGGACAGGGAACAAACTGGGAAGGGTATAGGTGTTCTTACCTTTCTGAGTTTATGGGGACTATATGCTCATTAGTGAGAAAATGGGATATTACATTAAAAAACAAATAAAAAAGCAAGGGGCCGAGGAGATGGCTCAGCCAATAAAGGACTTGTTAAGCAGCATGAGGATCTAAATTCAGACTCTGAGTTCCCAGGGAAAGAGTCAGGTGGAGTGGCATGTGCCTATAAACCCAGTAGCACAGAGGCAGAGAAACGAGGCTCCTGGGGCTTGCCAGCCAGCTGGTTCAGGTGCCTGGTGAGCTTCACAGGAGGGGTTCACTAAGAGATCCTGTCCTAACAAATCAGTGGAGATGGACTGAGGAGGAGGCTCAGCAACTAAGAGTGTGTGTCGTGTAAGTACAAGGATCTGAGTTCAAATCCACAGCACCACATTAACAGCTGGGCATGGGTGTGACCCCAACACTGCAGGGAGGAGGGCACTGACAGGGTGGGGGGCTGGCTGGCTGCTAGGCCAGTTCACTGAGAGACTGTCTCAAAGAAATAATGTAGAGACAGAGCAGGACACCCAGTGTTCCTTCTGGTCTCTACACATACGAATTGGCGCATACACCTGCACACATGTGAGTGCATACACTATGTATATGTAAAACATTACACACTGCCAATGGCATCTAGTTACAATGATGAGGAGGAGGAGGAAGAGGAGGGAGGGAGGGAGGGAGAGAGAGAGAGAGAGAGAGAGAGAGAGAGAGAGAGAGAGAGAGAGAGAGAGAGAGAGAGAGAGAGAAAGCACCTACTACCTACCAGGAGAAGAAAGAAAAAAAAGCTAAAAGCTAAAGTCCAGCCATGCGCTCTGGCCTGAGCCGTTTCGGGCCTGAGCCCAGGGTCTGCAAACCCACAAGCAGTCTAGCTAAGTGCAGCTCCAGCTGCAGCATCTCGTTTCATCATATGGACCATTAGTCAGGCTATGTCAAGTCAGGACCCAACAACATAAACCACAAAATGTTTGCTCCAATCAGCAGCTGCTCTTCTCCCAGTATCTAGAACGGGCAAAGGGGAGGACACATGGGCAAGATGGTAGCTCTCTGGGCCACTGCCGAGGTGATGCTCTGTATCACTTCTGCTCACACATCACTACTCAGAACAGTTACACGACCACAGCTTCAAGGGACAAGGGGTGAAACTGTACCCCATGCTAGAGAGAAGTGAGCAGCACTGTCATCAAACAGGCCCAAGGACAGCCAGGATGGCCCCAATGTATCCTTTCCAATTTGTTCTTCTACATGAGGCTTGAGTCTACAGTTTCATTTGTTTTTATTTTACAGTTCTTTCTTCAGCATGAATCCCCCCAAGTAACTACTGGGTTAGGAAGGTATATAACCTCTTTGGGTTACTGATCTTTCCCGCCAAACCTGTGGATGCATTTATGAGCAAATACAAGTGTCCAGTGTGGTGTATCAAAGCTGGTACTCTGTTACTATTGCACAAAGTGGGTACTATCTGATGCACAAGAGCAGCGCTCCTGTTGATCTCCTTGTCCATTCTGAGTGCGAGGGAAACTGATAAATTCTCACATATTTGAAGAACAATTATATGTAACTGTATATTGTTTACAAAGTATATACAATTAACTTAATAATAAATACATGACACATATCTGTCTTTCATTACTGGCCCATGCTTTGCCCACTATCTTATGAGAGATGTTTTTATTCTGTTATCTTTGTTTTGGGAAAGTAAACGAGTACAAATGAGAGAACCCCAGTCCAACACTAGTGCATATTTATAGAACACTGCCTGTGACGTCTCAAGTCAGCCATTCAATCCTCATTTTGTGGGTCCCTGTAACACAGCTCCAGTTTGGGACACTCAACACAGAGCTGGATGCACACCTGGCTTCTGTCATTTCTATGGCCCCCTTTCTGACTCCCTGTGTCTGCAGAATGAAAGGTCCCGGGCCCGGCTCAACCTCACTCCATGCACTCTGACCTCATCTCTCCACCAGCCCCTGCTCCAACGTGAGGTAGGCGCTCGGCAGGGATCCCTAACGTCCTGAGCCACTTCTCTCGGTGCTGCTAAGACCCTTGATCTCCCATGAGCCTGTGGTCTTAACCACCCCCCAGTCCTCTCTACCTCAGCACGACCTCTTATCCCTCATCACCACTCTCAACGGTCTCTCCCAGGTCCGAATCTGTCATCCAGAAGACAGACAAACTGCCTGTATCCAGTGACAACCACCGTGAGACCGCACTCAGCCTCTAGAGAGGCTGGAATCAGAAGAGCTGACAATATCGAATACTGGGGACGATGCAGAACTAACGAACATCTCCACATTGCTGGAGACAAGGAACTCGGAGAATCACTCTGCAACAGTGTTGGCCAACAGCTAACAGAAACAAAGGCTTATGCTCACCAGAGACAGAAGAAGAACTCACAGGAACCTGTTGGTTGCTCTAGCATACACCTTTCTGGTATACCACACTTGATATATTTCCATTACTGATAGACATCTGAATAGTTACAGTTAGGGCAGTAGTTCTTAATATGTGGGTCGAGATCCCTTTGGGGGTCGGAAGACACTTTCACAGGGGTCGAATATCAGATGTCCTACATATCAGATATTTACATGATGATTCGTAACAGTAGCAAAATTACAGTTATGAAGTAGCAATGAAAATAACTTTATAGTTGGGGTCACCACAGCATGAAGAACTAACTGTACTAAAGGATGGCAGCATTAGGAAGGCTGAGAACCACTGAGTCACACTTATTGTGCACTGCTGGATGAACCTTGGGTGAGAGGAACATGCAAAAACTCCAGCTCAGGAGGATCATGCAGGGGGCTGTAAGGGAAGGTGTCCCTACTGCTGTGTGTACACCTGCTCATTAGGGCAGCCAGCATATCGTCACCAGAATGGGAGGAAAATAGGAAGAGCAGTGGGAAGGCGTCACTAAGAGCTGCAGAGCTGAGGACTTTGTATCTGACATACAGAAACTGTCCCACTCTCACCCAGGCTGCTCTCAGAACGACAGACTTCATGCTGTGGGGGCCTTTCCCAGCTTATGAACTCTTAATCAAGGGCACATCTTACCTTCCCCAAATGCCATTAAAATGCCCAGTTAGAGCACTCAGTCCGAGCCCTTCTTACTATGCCAAGCAGGCAGCTTACAGGCTCTGAGGAAGGCCCAGAGGTCCTTAGGCATTTGCAGGAGCCCCTCTGAATGCCTATTTCTGCATAAGCAATGGATGCCCTGTGTTCTATGCACATCCCTGTGGCTGATACTGTGGTTGACTTTGAAGTCACCAGAATAAAGGCTGCCAGAAATAGAGACACATAAGCTCTCTGAGCATCGCTCAAAGCACAAAGCTTCTAATATTCTCGAGGACAGTTCATTATATCCAAGCTGTAGCAAATTACAGGCCAAAAGGGGGGCAGCACTACTCACAGAAACCAAGACTAAAATGAACACTGGTGACTTGGCTCACAGGACTATTATAAAAACAATCCAGACAACTGCGTGTTTTAAATGGGTGGGATCTAGAGTTGCACTTCTCCCACAAGCTGAAGCCATAGAAGTTTTTAGAAAATGAGTCAAACGTGAGCTTAGTGTTCCAGTTTACAACATGTGTGTGTTTTAGTTCTAAAGCCATAGTAAATCTAGCATGTCAAGCAAGGTAAACAAGCTCTCAGTTGTTTATGTAGCCAAAGAGGAAAGGAATTTAACACACCATTAACCACTTAGGTGTTTCTAGATATGCCCCAGACGGCTCTGGATTGAAGATAAAGAAAGCAAAGACAAGTGAGCATGGTGTTCTTTACTCTTAACACTTGCTTAGCGACATCAGATATTCAGAGGTAGTTCTACCCAAGCAAGACCTTCACCCCACTGAGACTGGCCATTTGCAGGGGAGCTGGAAAAAAGGGGTGGGAGGAGACAGAACTGTCCCAAGAAAGTGTTTTGAAACAGAATTTTGATTGACTAGTCCCAAGAGGAGAGCAGATATTTGACTTCTCTCACAGTTGTGCGTGCGTGCATGCGCACGCACGCGCGCGCGCACACACACACACAGAGACAGACAGACAGACAGACAGACAGACAGACAGACAAAGGAGGAAAAAGAGAGTCACTCTGAGTCCAAGCTGGCCTCTCACTCACAGAAATGCTCCTGCCTCAGCTGTCCAAGTGCTAGGATTACAGGTCGAGTCACCATGGCCAGCTAAATCTATTTCACACACATGTGCAACCTGAGAGCAGCACAGGCGGGAAGCGGGCTTCAGACACCACACGGAGACCTCGTGTGGTCAGGGGCTCTCTCACCACCTTATTTTTTTTTTTTTAATGTTTTTTTTTTCTTTTCTTTTTTTTGTGATATATATTTTTTATTTTACAATACCATTCAGTTCTACATATCAGCCATGGGTTCCCATATTCTCCCCCCTCCCATGCCCTCCCCTTACCCCCAGCCCACCCTCCATTCCCACCTCCTCCAGGACAAGTCCTCCCCCGAGGACTCACCACCTTATTTTAAAAACCGTTAGTATAAAAAATCCAAAGACCCTTCAATCTAGATGGTAGAGATGATTTCAGTAATAACTATTCCTTACAGTCATGCTTCACCTATAATTTAAAATAAAAACTAAAACAGAAAGAGCCCAGTGTTGCCTGCTGCTAAGTCCACTAAGCAGTGATGGCAGTTCATATTAATATTGGAACTGAACAGTGACATCGGGGCTGGGGTGGGGCTCATGGCAGAGCGCTCACCTACATGTGGATGCCCTGGGTTCCAGTCCCAGCACCATTAACTTCATTCATTCACTTGTGAAATTGCCCGTGAAAAGCTTTATATATTTAGAACTAAAACTAGAGGGTAATTTTAATATGCTTAAATGAATCAATGTCCATTTTCATCTAGTTCTCTCTATAGCATATACCAAGGTATAGTATTCTCATGCTTTACACAAATAATTCAACAAAAAAACTATAAAAACTGTCAAGTAAACAGGAAAAAATCTCAGAGTGGGTTATTATGGTGGTCCATGTCCACTAAGCCTCACATTCAAAACTCTGAGGCAGGTCTGTGAGTCCCAGACCAGCCTAGGCTACATAGCATGTCCCGGCCGTCTCACAAGTCCTTCACACTCCCCGTCCCTGGTGGCCCTCGGCTCAGGAGGCTGTGGGATGACACTCTGGGGCACACACACGTGGAATGTGCACAGCAGCTATGCATCTCCTGTCAGCACTTCTGCTTGTCACCTCCCAACTGGCAAGCGAGTAGCTACTTTCCCTGGAACACACAATCGTAGCCACAGAAATGTCAGTTTAGGAATCTGCTCCCCAAATCAAGCAATTCCAACGTGGGAAGCCTTCGGATCACACAAAAATCGTATGGTGAGCCTTCATTTATTATGTTCTCCTTGGGAATCGGAGACCACATTTCAAAGCAAGCACTCCATAAACAATTTTCAAGCCACCATCTAGCCAATGTAACCCTAGCATAATAAAGAGCAGAACATTATTCTGCTGGGATTGTAGGAGTAGAAGTATAAAGGAAAATAGTATGTTTAAAATTAGGGGTTTTGCTGATACTTGAGAAACGGCTGTCCCCATGAGAAGGTCATGTCCAATCCTGTTGCCTGGGCTAGTGTCCCTCTGACAGACACTCCTGCCCACCAGCAGTATCATCAGTCTATCTTCTGCCCTCAGCTCCCCAGCATGGTCACCCAGAGCTTCTTGTAGATCCCCAGGTGCTAACTCCCCAATCCACAGAGCTCATGTTTTGACCTCTGTCCCGGGACACACATACGGTGACCCAACACCTAGACAGTCTGTAGTCACGTGGCATCAAACATCACATTCCTGTGCTACATGAAGAAGTCATTCCTCCCCGACTCCAGCTTTCCCTGGCTGATGGCCAGGGTGACAAAGCCGTGCCATTAGAGCCCCCCCTTTCGTCACCAGAGCTGAGCAGGCTCCCGGCATGCTCTCCGGTCCGGCCAGCCTCCCTTTCCCACTTGTTTTGTTTCAGTTCTACTCAGGGAATGCTGGCCTCAGTGACACTTGCAGGCACAGCAGGGAGAGACTGGGCCACTCTTGCTTGGACAAGGATGTGGAAGCCTGCAGACACCTCTTGCAAACCAAAAAGTCACCTCTTTTTTTCAGGAGCACAGCTGCTCCAAGAAGAGCTGTACCAGAAACACCGCTTTACTTCCCACAGTTCAACAAAGCACTTCAAAGCACCAACTCCAACCAACGCCTACATACCTTCGCACATGGGAGACATGGTTCATGGTCTATACCTGAAAACACTCACTAGGCCAACTGAGAGGGACAGTTAGAGCAGCTCTCCCAAACTCTCCTAGACCTGATCTGATGTCCCTCATCTATTTCAGAGCAAGTGAGAATGCAGAAACACAGACCCAGTCAGTGTGGTAGACGGCACACACATGGAATCTTGGTCTTTTGGGAGGCTGAGGCAGGTGTGCATGAGCTCCAGGCCAGCCTGCCCTGTCTCAAAACACAACAGCAACAAAGACACAAATCTAGAATCCTAGACCTGTCAAGCTGTAACGCTGTTTACCATCTGGGGTAAAATAGAAGAAATGCACTACCACTTTGAAACAGAAAAGCCTTAGGAGAGCCTTGGTGACTAAAATAGACAAGGACGTGGAGACATGGTCAGGGGTTAGGAGTGTGTATTGCCCTTGAAAAGGGCTGCTAACACCTACTCCTTACTGCAGCTCCAGGGGGTCTGAAACCTTCTTCCAGACTCTGATGGTCCCTACACTCACATCACGACACATACACACAGGATTTTAAAATAAAAACATCTTTTTTTTTAAAAAAGCAACAAAACACCACCCATTAAGAGATGGAAAACAACAGAAAATCAGCCCATGGGACTATGACTTAAAATCACTCTCTAACCTTTTGGATTCCCAGCATCAAACTGCTACACAGAAAAACAAGTCAAGCACAAATGAACTTTCTGTTTTGCACAGAGGTTTAGCACTCTTATAAATATGAATGCAATGCTGACACAATAAGGCTACTTACTCACTTGTAAGTCAGCACCCATATTTCACGAGGAACAAAGACAGTTACAGTAATGTAAACAGTTATAGTTACATGAGTTCACTTTGCCAAGCACATCATACTAAGGGCTAGCTAGGCAGACAATGATCCGTGAAGACCTCTCTGGCAGGTGGACCCTGTTCTGTGCATTGTTGCTTCTGGAGGGTCTCACGAGAGAGATCTGGGCTTTGAAGCTGGTATGTAATATCTCCCAAAGATGGCTGAGACATTTTATTCCCAAGAAGAGTAACACACACAAAGAATGCTGTAAGATACAGCTGTGATCATTGCCTAAAGGCTGAGACCACATTATAAGAATCCAGATTTTGTATAGATTCTGTAAGCACTGCAAATATTCTCTAGGTTATCATTCAAATTTTATTTTTCTTTTCTTACTGTTTCATTTCATGGAATGAAACTATTTAAGACAAACAATTCCTAGAAATAAGAATGGGTGTCTCAAAACATACTCTTTATCTTTAACCCATACAGTGGAAACAAAATGACCTTTCAGTAATTTTTAAGATTTTCCTGAATATCAAGAATAGATTTTGATTAATAAAGTGGAATGACCGACCCCCCCCATCCCCCCCCCACCAATTTAATCCATAAGCACTGCTGCAGTGTGCACGGTTCCTTAGCCAGAGTGGTGCACTACTGCATTGGGTGTGACTCCTGGATTCCCTTTACAGTCCATGGCTGTGAATGTGGTCAGCCACGGTGCTCGGTTTTACATGGCTGTGAACTTTGTACCAAAGTTCTACTTGGTTTGATTCTTAAGAAACTCGCTTATTTTGACTGCAGCTTATGCCTGCTGAGTTCAGCAACTCCATCCCTAATGTCCCCTTCTGTATAGTGCTTTTCACTTCCCTGCTGACAATAACCTGGGCTTTTCACAGAATCTTCCAGATTCAAGCCTTCTTCAAAAACATTCACAACCTGTTATAAACTTTCCTGTTTTTAGCTCCTGGAACTGAGAGAATGCCTAGCAGGGAAAACACAGTATGTTGCCTGTGATGAATGGAAGAGATGAATGCTGGCCACAGGAGTGCCCACATCCAGTGTTAGTGGACAACGTCTAACTCTCTCCAAAGGGGGAACCACTCTGCATCCCACCATAGCGTCACAGTCCTGTGATGCCACGGCCTTCCCAACTTGTCTGACACACTTTTTACCAAACTGACAAGACTAAAATGGTAACAGGACATGGTTTTAGTCAGCATCTCTTGGTCAATATGGAGGTCGTTTCATGTGGTTTACTACATACTTGTGTCTTGTGTCCTTTCAAAGTGTTTTAAAAATACATCTTTTCTAGCATGTCAAACTTTGTGCTTTTTACAGTAAAAAGGCGGGGGGTGGGGGTGGGGGGTGGGGAGCATGGAAATATCTACTTCTACATTTTAGTTTTCCATTTTGTTAAGAGTAGATTGGCTTACTTTATATTAAACTTACTATTTTATCTTTCAATTTAAATGTAGTAAAATTTATCAGTTTTCTGTTTTACATTTAACGCCTTTGAATTGTATATAAGGTGTTCAATTCTATGAAAATAAAAATGCTGTGGGAATGACATCCTTTTGCATCCATACTTCCTACATTTGGGCTCCAACTTACTCAAATGTTTTATGTACAGTGTGAGACAGATCTAATTTCTGGATCTTTTGTATGTGGTATGGGTACTGTTTTATAAGCCATGGACTTCACGGTTCTTCTATGCACAGTAACTGGAATCCAGGCATGTTGAGTCTGTTTTATGATTCCTTGTTGAGCTCCACGGTCACACATCTATCCCCTAGCCAGGGTTACTTTGTGAATCCCTACAGCTGTTCTTTGTGGTTTGCTCTGTAGTGCTGGGATCAGACCCAGGGCCTTCCACCACTCAACTATACTCCCTACCCCCTAGAGCTGCATCTGGATCCTGAGTGGACAAGCCTAACACTTCACAGCAGTGAGATGGTTCAGCAGATGGAGGTGCTTGCTGACAACCTACATTTGATCCCCAGGACCCACATGGTGAAGAGGACAACTGACTCCTGAAAGCTGCCCTCTGATCACCATATACATACCATGGCACACACATGCACACACATACATAACATACCCACACACTCAATAAATAAATGTATGTTTAAAAATGAAACTTTCTGACTATTCCTGGACCACTGCCCATCCCTATAAACGTGTATTGTAGATTGTTAGACTCAAGTACACAAGCACGTAGAATGATGCCACATGAGACATTTAGATGATGTGGAGAAAATGTGACATCTTGGGGATAGTAAATCTTACTTGGGTAAGTCAGCTGTTAAGTTAAATGTTACTTACATGCAAGCCAGCTTTTATCATTCCCTATAGAAAGATAATGCAGGCATTAAAAATACCTTTAATATATACTTTTTTTTGCTATTCTAATGGACAGTTAAAATTCTTTTCAGTTGGTCATAACTAGAGATAGAATTAATCTTAACACATCGTGTGTGTAAAAATGTAGTTTGTCCCTCTTACTAATTTTAACAACATGCTTATGTCTACTTTATTTTAACTGCAGCAGTTAAAATAGTGAGTGCTGCAAATAGTGAGTGCTGTTTCTTCCTTCCCAGCACTTCTCTCTGATGGGTGTTGCACAAAGGAATTCCAAGGAGGGGTGTCTTGGCTTTTCTTATTCTTTGCTTTTATGAAATTCTTTTATAGGCTTAATAAATGAACAGACAGACAAAAATGTATATGTTTCTAAGTAGGAAAATCTACTAAGTAGTAATATTTGTGCAAATCTAAATAAGCCACAGACATTAAACAACAAAACAAAGAAGCCAAGTCTTAACTGGGTCTTCCAGCTATTCAGGAGGCAGAAGCATGCAGATTGCGAGATCAAGGCCTGCCTGGGCTACAGGATGAATTCACGATCAGCCTGGGCATCTGAGCCCAGGTATAAAGAGTGCTGAGCATACAATACCATGGCTGGCACCTGCCTACCGCTAGGTTCAATCTGCAATACAGATGATGACTGACATGAATGTGGGCGATAACCCCAGGGAAGAGGTAAACTTTTAGAAAACAGATGTCTTTTCATCTTTCACAAAAGAAAAAAAGATGTAGAGACTGATCACCAATTTGGGATTTGATTCTCTGCACTTTACACAAGGACACACAGGAGACCCCTGATGGCAAGGAATCTGAGTATTCCTAACAAGTGTAGCAACATCAGAGGGCTGAGCAGTGTCTTCTAGACATCCCAGTCTTTATGTTTTCACATCATCTGTTTTAAAACAGAAATTTAATCAAAAATAAAAACAGATGAGCTGTGGTGATTTGAATGAGAACGGCCCCTCATAGTCTTAATGTATTGTAAAGGTCAAACTCCCTCTCACATGTCTGCTACATATAAATTATTTCTATACATATTTACTAGTGAGAGGACGATGACCTGGTAGCTAGTCACAGTTTAATGATTAATTTAGTCTCCAGATCATCTTCTGATGTTCAATCCTTTAACTTGGCACTGACTTTGACTTCCCACAGTTTATGGAATTCTCTTAACATTAGTTCCTTATTGGACTGACTAGGCTGGAAGGGTAAAATCTCCACCCAGTTGTAGCCTTCCCACCTCCTGGAGGGGAGAAATCAAGCGAACCCAGAGAACAACAGCTGAGAGCAGGGAAGAGACACATTCCAGTGACGTTGTGGGTCCAGTCCAGTTAGAACGCGAGGCACCCGCACCTTTCTGGTTTGGGACTCCAACATACCCTTTTCTCCTTAAACCAATGACGCCAGGTTTTTATCACCTACAACTAGAGAGCCCTGAGGAAGTCCACACTGCTGAGCAAATCAGTTGATCCTCTTTTCATAGGAACCTAGGAGTAACTGGAGAAGTCTGAAGTGGCTTTCAATCCCAACACATCACTAACTACCTAATCCTGGGGATGACCCTGAGGAAAGGAGACTACTTAGTAGATTAGGCTAGTTTAAGAGTGAAATTAGAGTTCTTTTTCCAAAGCACTGAGGTGAAGTCAAGCACCTAGAATTTGGAAACAGCAACAAGACTCCTGTCCTCTAGTCCAACAGAGTACTAAATGAGACAGGATATACAGATAGAGTACGACCCTTGGTACAATGTAAGGTCCTCAATAAGTGTTAGTTCTTTGTGCAATGAACACTATTAGAGTCTTATCTTATGTATAAAGACATAGTAGTACTATACAAATTTATATATTATATATATGCATAAAAAAACTAAAGAGAATATTGACTAACATCCACTTTCCTAGGAATCTGATAAGCACTGAGAGAAGAAAGAAAACCATGCATGGAGCATTAGATGAGCCAGGACACTCCTAACACCTGGCCCATGTGAAACACAACCTCAACACAAATGTAGGGATGTCAAGTCCTCCAAAGGGTATTGATGGCAACCTAGTGAAATAAGCAAAGCCATTCCACAGCATGACAGATTAAAATGCACACTCACAGTGTCAGGAACATAGGGCAAGCCATAAAACTGCTCTTGTGTTTCCATGAGGATATCTGTGGTTGACTTCCTCAGGGGATGTTGGCCATGGTAGATTTGATCCAGGACGGCATAAAAGACCTAGGCAGACAGAAAGCTCTGTTTAGCTTTGGTAGTTCATCCTGTATTTAAGATGTGGTCAGTCAATGATGATGTAAGTACACCAGATGGCAATTATGAACCACAGCTGAAAAGACTCACAAACATAAATATGTGTTATTTGAGACACACTCTGTACCACATATATGACCAGTCAAAAGCTTAAAGGGGTACTCTAAAGCCTTCCATAATACAAGTTGTTGTTCAGTTTTGAACCTTATCCATCATTAAATTTGTGGTCATAAAACTGAAATTATGCAGTTAAAAATATGTTTAAAAAATTGGAATTATAGGTTGTGGTCCCCTGCATCTAACAAATCCTGTTTGGTTTTTCCCCGGACCCTGGTAGATCATAAATGAGAGGTGTGAAGCGGTCTGAATCCTAGTTTTGTATCTAGAGGTGAAGGTCACTACGTGGACACAGCTGACTAGAAGAGGATGTAAACATTCTAGAACATGTGCTGAGTGTCACAGAAGTGACAAAGCCTGATGCAGCTGCTGTAGGGTTTGGAGCAAAGGCCACAGCAGACCTCATATCCACGTCAGGAGAACAAAAGCAGCAGCTGTAGTAGGGAGGATTGGGGAGAAGGACCCCTCTCTCCAACCCCCCATCCCCCAGGAGAGGAGAGCAGCTGTGGAAATGAACTAGAGTAAAGAAGCATCAAGGAAATGTGAGCACAAAACCTGCAGTTCAGAGAGTGCTGAGAACTTAAGTCCCATGGAGAAAAGTTAAAGTCAGGAGAAGGAGGTTTTCACCAGGACATCTGACCCGCGTGCTTGAGTACGGACATGGCATGAATTGACCTCGTAACAAAGATGAAGTGCTTTTTTTAAAGAGAAAAGTTTGGCATCCAGTTACAGCTGAGGTGCATCTTTCTGGTTTAGAAATGGAATCTGCAGAGAATGTGCAGCTGCTGACTTGAAAGAGGTGAGGATTAGTCTGGATAAAAGACAACATGCAAACGACCTCTGGCCGCTGGCTTCACCTACATATACAATTATGTTTGTGAACTACAAAGCTAAGTTAAGCCTTCCCTGGAAAAATACATTTTCTGAATATAAACATTATGTTTCCCTCACTGGTAATCTAAACATACAGCTAAATGCAGCTCTCTCGATTCTGTCATGAGTAACATTGGGTAACGAGAACCAAAGGGACCAGTCCTGATGGATCAAAGGATTAGGAACTGAAACTCAATTCTACCCTGAACTGAGGAGGCACACTTTTGTCCACTCTACAAACAAGCTAGAATTCAAGAGCTTTGCTTCTTTGATTATGCTTTTAAAAATGATACAAATGTAGACTTTTATAAACACTTGGTCCCCAGTTTGGTGGCACTGTTTTAGGAGATTCAGGTGTGGCCTTGTTGGAAGTATGTCACTGGAAGTGGTCTTTGAGAATTTGAAGACTCCGTGTCATTTCTAGTTCATTCTTTCTGCTTTGTACTTGCAGTTCAAGATGTGAGCTCTCAGCTTCCTGCTCTAGCCGCCATGCCTGCTCCTTGCTGCTGTGCGTCTACTCTTACCTCTCTGCAACTGTAAACCAAAATAAACTCTCTTCCTTAGGTTGTCCTTGATCATGGTGTTTCACCACAGCAACAGAAAAGCAACTCAGACATTGCTCATCCAGCAGCTGCATTCCAGGAACCAAAATCCTTAGCACCACACGGAAGCACTCAGCCCATTGGTTAAACAGGACATGACAAAAGGAGTTTCACATTTTCTAAAACACCGCCTACACCACCGCACAACACAAAACAGCCCCCTTCCTTTCTACCTGCTAGTCTGCACAGCTCAGCTTAGAAGCAGGATATAGCACCTGCCTTGTCAGGAATGGCTCCACTCTCTCAAGTTTATTGGCTCCTGGTTTAAAATAAAATCGTTGGAACAGATGCTCAAAGAGAAAGCTCCAAGAGACAAGTAAAAGCAAATCAAAAGGCTTCAGTACCAGGGGTGCACATACATGTAATCTCAGTATTGAAAGGCTGAGGCAGGAGGATCACATTCAAGGCCAGTCTGGGCCATTTACTGAGACCATGTCTCAAAATCAAAACAAAATTATAAAAGAACTCTCTCCAGGTGATACCACTTAAAAATCATTTTTAATTGTATTCACCCTCATGGCTACCGAATAAAATAAATCAAATTAAAATCCACAGTTGTGTCTGTGTAACTATCCTTCTCCCTGAAGAACTGGGGACTGAAGCCAGGGCCTGTGCCTGCCCTAGCACCACACTATACCTCTAGCTGGAAAACCCACCAAGATACAACAAACACAGAGCTCACTTACTGCTTTCTTGGGTCTGGGTTTGTTTTTCAGGGTTTTGATAGGGAATTTTTTAAAAACTAAAAGCAGCTGAAGAAGAGTTTCCATCTGACAGAGTCAACTGGGTCCCTACTGGGCAGTGCTGAGAAGAAAGGCGAGGGTGCACAAACTGTTGACACAACGCGAGATGTAGGACAGCACCCGCCACAGACAGTCTCATAACTGCCAATCCTGAACATCTGCTAACAGAGCTGGCATCCAGATGGCTCATAAAAATCTTCTGTCTTCATTGGGTAACCCAGGAAATTGTCTATAAATATTATCCGAAATCTACTGGTAATTACTGTTTAAACTTCACATGGAGGACCACAATTTGTTTTGAAAGAGAGAAAATGAGTAACAATATATATGGTTGGGTCTGAGCCCTACCTTGGTTCTATAGCCCTGTGAGGCTTTGATGAATTCCTTGATAAAAATGGGAAATAACCATATTTCATATTTTACATGTACCTCATACAGATAGTGTGAGAATTTCATGAGTCAATTCTGGCAAGTTCTTTGAACTGAGATGAAAGGTGTTCAGAAGTATAATTATTATAATAAATGTTAGCACTGGCAAGAATTTAAAGTTGTGTGTATATATGGGATAATAATTGGAAAACGTTAGCATGAGGCATGCACACATACCTGAAGCTGCATTTCTGCGGCCGCACAAACCTTCTTAGATTCACAAAGGCGAGACACCATAGCTTTCGGCAGAGGCTTTATAAAACAAAACAATACACATATCAGTAGACTACTTAATAAACCACTGCAACAAGTAAACTTCAGGGTCGGGAATTTAAAAATAGCATCAAATGGGAAAAAAGGAATGGCAGATCTCATTATAGTGTAAAAATATCTTCTGAATATTTTAGTTGACAAGCTAACATGGCTGAAGACATTCCATTTACTTTTAAGAAGGACTAACTGTCAAATAAGGGTTTGCACATGAAAAAACAGGATTAGAGGGAGTGACGGTATTGGCACTGATCTTTCAGATCTATTTAAACCCCAAAGGGAATACTTCTGTTCCTTTGTTTCTAGCAAGTATGTTCAAGTGCTCTCTTAACTTTCAAGTGCACATAATAACTGACAAGGAGCCCAGAAGATTCAAATGCCGAGAGACACTAACTCACGGTGCCAGGCAGTGTCCGAGATGGACTAATACCTGAAAAATCAGTGTGGGGAGGAACTTCAGCTTCTTATTTTCCAACCCAGAAGAATTAGGCAGCTTGGCCACAGTATGAAGTCCTGTGTTATTTAAAGCTTTCTCTAGGGACTAATTTGACCTAATCCTATGATACTTATACTACTAGGGGGAAAAAAAAATCAAAAAAATGTAGTTGAACTAAGTACTTCTTTTTTTTTTTTTTTTGCTATTTACTGAAGAAAATCAAAATCCTTTCTGCAGAGAAACACACAATCCAAGAAAGCAGAGGCAGAAGTGGGCAGTTTAGCTATCAGAGTGTGGGCTCATCCACAGCTGCTACTACCTACATCCCAGAACAGGGTCGGCCACACAGGACTCTGAAAGGCTTTGCTGGTGGAACATACAGACAAGATCCCTCCTAGTGATTCACGGAAGTGAAAACTACCGTAGGAACTGACGACCACTCAGACACAAACGTGGAGCCTCTTCTTCTCTCTTTCCACCTCCCCCTAAGAACAACCAACCAGACTTTGGGTAGGCACTGCCCTTCCTGTGACCCAGTTAAAGAGAAGAACCAGAGTAAGAAAAAACTGATTCTATTCCTAATGAAGAAGAGAGAGCACTGGTAATTCACAAAGACAGTGACAGAAAAAGACAGGTGACGCAATGTTTTGAACGTGGGAAGTCCTTCATGCCCTCGTGTGTTTGAGCATCTGGCCTCCACCTGGTGGTACTGTATGGGAAGACTGTGAAGTCCTTAGGAGGTGGAGCCATGCTAGAGGAAGTGCATCACTAGGGACAGACCTTGAGGCTTTATATCCTCATTCTCTGTTTCCTGAGTACAGACACAATGCAACCAACCAGCTTCCTGCTTCTGGTGCCATGTCTTCCCTGCCATGATGGACTACGGCCCTCTGGGACTGTAGGCCAAAATGAGCCTTATCACTCTCAAGTTGCTTCTGTCAGGATGTTTTATCACAGTGACAGAAAAGCAACTAAGATACTCCTAACTGAGAATAACACTGACTTTAATAGCCCCTCATCCTGAGGTCAGTGGGAGCCACCTACCTGTCCTCTGCTGTAGAGTCTACAAGCTCAAGTGTCACCCTCCAGTGAGGAGAGTAAGGCTTAGGAGGTCTTGAAAGTACGAAGACAGGTCCTCTGCCCATGCAGATACCAAGGCTGTGGTTGTTGTCTCCTGTCTGAGTGGTCCTGGGGATTCAGCCCTCTTGAGTAGATTGGTCAATTAAGAGGATCCCCAAATAAAACTGGAAGACAGTCAAACCAACAGATACACAAAGCACAACCCAGGACCACGCAAGGAACACAGCTGCTTTGGAAGAGACTCCTCAGTGGCTCAATCAAAGATAAGATACTGAAGTGGGCTAAATACTGGGAGAAGACCTCAAGAGTTCAAAAGTCAAAATCACCAGTGACCTGAAAAAGGATACAAGCAAACAGATGAATTCAATTCAAGTCAACCATATAGAGGGAAAAGTCAGGCAAATGCATGAGAAAGTCAGCAATATGGATGAAAAAGCTAGAAACAAGAAAGGAAACTGATTTTGAAGGGAAAAAAGATAAAATAATTAAAACCCTCAGAAATAAAAACAAAATGAATCAAATAAATAATAGTGGAAAGCATTGTCAATAGACTTAGGAGGTCAAGGTCAAAGAAATACTAGACTCCACACTAAAACAAGGTGTGGGCGGGTGGACAAACTGTAAGCATGACCAGGACACCCAAAAATTTTTGGATCTGATCAAGAGACCAAACCTAAGAATGCACAGGATGAAGAAGGTGCTGAGATAAACACTAAAGGCATAGAATATCTGTTCAATGGAATTATAGCAGAAAGCTCAAACACAAGAGGCATTTAGAACCCCACACAGACATAACCAAGGAAGAACTTCTCCACAGTCAAGGTGTCGGAAATAAAAAAAGTAACATTAAGGCTGTAACGGAAGACTGGACTCACCTACAGAGGCAAACTCATCAGGACAGCAACAGCTTTCACAGCAGCACTCTAAAGGCCGGAAAGCATGCCAAGACATATTGCAAGCTCTGAGTAAGCTGCTGCCAGCCCAAACTGCAGCATCCAGCAAAGCTATCTTTGAAAACAGACAGAGAAAGGACATTTCAAACCAAGCAAAAACTAAGGCAGTTCATGATAAACAAACAAGCCAGCACTGAGGAATATTTAAAGGAATATTTCATAAAGAGGAAGGAAAAAGTTTCAGCTACAAGAATGTGGAAAAAATTTCATGAGCAGGAGAAATGAAAGGAGAGGTGGAAAAAAACCCATCATGTCCAACACAGTTATCAGCAAACTAGTAGAAAAGAAAGAAACAACTCAAACAGAGAAGCAACAAAATCTTAGATTAGCAAAATCTCTCCAAAGCTTTAATGTAAGTGGCGTCTACTTATCAAAGAGATACAGACTAGCTGACTGGACAAAAGATCAAGATCCAAGTGGGTTTTGTCTTCAAGAAATATACCTCACAAGCACAGACTGAGAACCAAAAGTCACTCTATCCAGCAAACAGAAGGCACTCCAAGCTGGCATAGACAGCTCTTCTTCTGTCTAACAAAGCAGACTTCAAACTCAAGTTAGTAGAGATAAAGAAGCCCAGCACATTACTAAATTAATTAGTGGGACAAGAATTCATCAAGAAGCTCTAACAACTGTAAATATCCATGCACCAAGTTGGGGCTCCTTATTTCAAAAAACTAACACTAATAGACCTAAAATACAAGAGGGACCCTGGTACTACAACTGGAGGTGACTTCAATGCACACCCATATCTTTACCCAGGCCACGTGACTGAAAAGTCACAGTTGAAGCAGTAGAGTCAAATGGAATTAATTCATGGTTACCTATAGAATATTCCACCCACAGATGTAAAGGCAATACTTAGCAACCCATTGAACTCCCTCTAAAACAATCCACAATTTAAACCAGAAATTAAGTCTCAGCAATATAAAAGAATCAAAACAATTTCATGTATCTTTTCAGAGCATAGTGGAATAAAACCAGAGCTCAATAACAAAAAACCAAAACCCACATAAGTACCTGAGGAGTGAGTCCAAACAGTACACTCCTGAATGATGACCGTGTTACTAAAGAAACTACACAGTGCCTACAGACAAGCGAAAATGAACACAACTTACCAGAAGCTTTGGGATACAACTAAGTCATTTCTAAAAGGAAAATTCACATCGGTGAGCACTCACTTAAAACACACACACACACACACACACACACACACACACACACACACACACAGTCAGAAAGATTTCAAATGTCCTAATCATGCATGCCAAGGTCTTAGAAAAGGAAGAACAAGTCAAACTCAAAGGTAGTGGGTAGCACCAAACCATGAAGATAAGAAATTAGTGAAACAGAGACTAAATTCCCAGTAAGATATCTGAAAACTGAATTTACGAGTACATTAAGAAGATCACACACCATGGCCAGTTTGTTTCATTTATGGATGGAAGGCTAGCTCTATATGTGCAAATCACAAGTAAAGAGAGAAATCACATAATCATCTCAAATAGATGCAAAAAAGGCCTTTGACAAAATTTTATATTCCTTCACAATAAAAGCTCTAAGGAACATAGGAATAGAAGTAACACATCTCAAACACACTAAACGAGAAAACTGAAAAGCATTGGAGCTACAATCAGGAGATAAAGGAACACAACTCTCACTGTACTTTCTTGGAATAATGATCAAAGTCTTAGAACATAGGACAAGAGGAAGAAAATAGGAAAGGAAGGTATCAAATCATCCCTATTTGCAAATGACACGCTCCTATCCTTTTATTTTTATTTTTTCTTTTGATTTTTTTGAGACAGGGTTTCTCTGGGTAACTGTCCTGGCTGTCCTGGAACTCGCTTTGTAGACTAGGCTAGCCTTGAACTCACAGAGATTCACCTGCCTCTGCCTCCCGAGTGCTGGGATTAAAGGCGTGCGCCATCACCGCCTGGCTATGTTCCTATCCTTAAAGACCCTCAAGGGTCCATCAGGAAACTTTAGACTTCACTTTCAGCCATATAGCAGGATACAAAATCAACACATAGGAATCAGCAGCTTCCATGTTGGGCACGTGTCCGAGCACGTAAATTGCTTGCCTTTCAAACATGAAAACCTGAGTGATAATTTTTTTGCACCCTGAAGGCCTCTCCACTAACGCAGCAAACCGAATCAGACCGAATTGGAAAAGCCCAAGTTTAAGCCCCTCAGAGAGGAGACCAGGATGAGAGACTGGAAGAACCACATGTCTCTTTTCTGAGATGCAACTTATATACCCTGTGGGAGTGGTCTTGAGCCTCTCTGGGGGAGGAGCTGTTTTTGGTGGGCTTTGAAGGGGCGGGGTTAGGGAAAGAGATAGGGGAGGGGAGTTGAGGTGGATCTTCTACCAGAACATTCCAGAGTCATTGGGTATGGGGGTGCCAGGGTACCAGGGGTTGAGGTGGAGCTCCCACACAAACACTGAATTCAGACCTACAGCATTCATGTGTAAAGCTGGGTTTGGCAGCACACACCAAAATCCCAGTTTAGCCAATCAGTGAGTTCAGTGATGACTCTATCTCAAAAAATAAGGTAGAGAACAATGGAACACACCATACAACGTCTGTCCTCCACACACCTATACACACACATACATGTGTATTTGCACACAGAGAGACACTACATGCACAAACCAGAGGAAGAGAGGGAGGTCACATGCACACACCAAGTAGGGAGGAAGGCCACATGCATACACCACGGTGCGTGTGTAGGGGCAAGTGTCAGCAGGTTTTCTATATACCAATAATGAACTTGCTGAGAATGAAATCAGGGGAAATTATCCCTTTTACGATAACTTCACACACACACACACACACACACACACACACACACAATTTCACACCTGGCTTTCCTCTCAGGTAGAAAATGACAGAGCACTGTCACCCGTGCTCTCCATGGTAGGCTGGTCTGCATCCTTAAACTCAGACACTACAAGGTCCCTTGGCTCAGGAAGAGCTGGAATGTTAGCTGCCTCTTCCTGCAGCAATGCTGGCAGGGAACCCACTGAGCTTTCTATGTGGTTGGAGGATAGGACACACCCAGTGGGTCACTGTTATAAAAAAGGCATTCTTGACAGGAAGGCAGCAAAGCCTGAGAAAGAATCAGCAGACCCAATTATTAAAGGCACGCATGTAGACTCCTGCAATGCCTCAGCATGTATAATAAGACAGGGTGTGCGTCAGAACCACAACCCAGACTCGTGGCTTTAGCCTAGAGATAGTTCACTGGACAAGTATCTGCTGACGGTCTGCCCTTCCTCTGACTGGTACAGTTGTCAGTCAAGAAGAAAAGACAGCTCTCAGTTCTCCAGGAACTTACACTCTAGCCCATCTTGATATTAAAAAAATACTACTGAAAAACCAAACAGACAGTTTTTATTATTTCAGTTCCCTCGGGCTCAAGGATCAAGCACGGGGCTTAACCCCAATTTCCTGCAGAAAGTAAGCATCTGGCCTTTAAGTCAACTGTACTAATCACAACGATTCTCACACGCAAACTTCATCCCTGCAAGCACATTTGTGAACTTCTGCACCTGTTTGATTAGCAGCCATTGGACAATAAATGAGTGAACATTAGATGACAAACATTTTTAATATTTCAAGGAAAAATAAAATGATAAAATGCAAAAAATAGAAGTATGCTAAAGGTACCAGCCAACTTTTCACCCATTCATCCAATCAACTGGTGGTATAAGGTACTACTGTGGTTAGCTACGGGAAGACAAGGGTTCTCTCTTCTCAGCTCAAGCTCTGTCTGAATGTAAGTTTCCATGTTAATTTAGGCACTGTCCACTTTGAGAAGAATCCTGCTTAATCAACGTGCTACTGTTTTCTGTTGCAACAAAAAGGTCTCTGAGGCTGGGTGTTTTATAAACAAAGAATTTATTTGGGTCACACTTTTAGAAACTAGCCGTCCAAGAATAGATGGTCCTAACAGTGAGAGTCTCCTGGCAGATGGTGAAAGAGGGTGGGAACATGTACAGAGATCACATGGAGACACAGGCAGAGGAGATCACATGGAGACACAGGCAGAGGAGATCACATGGAGACACAGGCAGAGGAGATCACATGCAGACACAGAAAGAGGAGATCACATGCAGACACAGAAAGAGGAGATCACATGGAGACACAGGCAGAGGAGATCACATGGAGACACAGAAAGAGGAGATCACATGGAGACACAGGCAGAGGAGATCACATGCAGACACAGGACAGAGGCCTGTTCACTTCTAACAACCTGCCTCAGGAATTAATCAGGATCCTCAGGAACTGTAGTCATTTCTTCTAGGGTGGTAGCATTACCCCAACACTGCTACACTGGGGACCAACCTTCCGGCAAATATACATTTGGGACACAATCCATTTCCAAATCACAGCAGACAATCTAGCCAGAGTCCCCATCCTTAAGACTGGATCTTAAGACTCCCTCATCAGCACCATCTACCAAGTGGTGCGTGGCCATCAAGGTCCATCTTCACCAAACATTCTGTAGGTCTGATTATTTCCTGCTTCCCAATGTTTTATCCACCAAAGTCCCTGACCTAGTCCTCTACCATACTCAAACCCATGTCCTCCTGTGTCTGGAGGGGAGATGAGCAGAATCCCTCTCCTACTGTAAAACTCTATTGCAGTTGGACCCTCTGAACAAAGTTTGCCTTACTGAGACTGTACCTTTTTTTTCTTTAAAATATCAGATAAAAAAAAAAAAACCATAATCCTGCCATCTGGATCACATGGCGCTGAAGATGTGGAGAGGGTGGCATCTGTGCCATTTCAAAATCCAACCCCACAATCAAAGCATCCTGCGACTCAATGACAAGGCCATTCCTATACAAAGTTTTGTTTTTGTTTTTTCAAATTAATGTCCCAACAAGTTCTCCCCAAAAGTGTTAGAAGTAGTAATACAAAACACAGTGATTATAATTATGCATCCAAATACACAATTATCATATAATTAATGGATGGCAAGGTGAGAGTATGGAAAAATGTCAGCAGGAAAATCAAATGAGGCCAGAATTGAAGGTGGCACATAAAGACACATTTCTCTCCATTCCCACACTTTTCACAATAAACTGAGCTCTAAGCAAGCCAGCAGTCTAGAAAGCTGAACTCCCAGAGGCACCATGAATAGACCAGACCGTTCCTGGAAGACTCCAGCAAGGCCTGAAGACCGAAGCTCATCAAGTCACACAAACAGGTCTGAGAGCAAAACTTGACCTGGACAGAGTGAGAGCTGTGAATTGATTATCTTCTTAAAATACTCACCACACTTCATGGACGTGCGGAAACAGGAATGTGCTTAAGTAAAGTGCATTTGGCCAGCACTCACAAAGTTTGTTTTAAAACTAAAAAGTCTACAGTATTTAAAGCATTTTAATTTCTAACCACCCAGAAAATTCTGATCTTCAAAACATGTAATTCCAACGTTCCAGATCAACAACTATAAATTTCTACATGGCATATATTTTATCTGAGATAAGGAGTATATTTTCCACTCTTTTTGGAAAACCAAAAGAAAAGACAAATGTAGTAAGAAGTTAAATCCTAGGGGCCAGTGAGATGGCTATGCAGATAGAAGCACCTGCTGCTGAATCTGATCACCTGAACTTGACCCCTGGGACCCACAGTGGAAGGAGAGAACTCACTCTTGCAGGTTGACCTCTGACCTCTACATAAGCATGTACACATACATGCACACACTAAATCTAAGAATTTCAATTCTAAGTGTTCCATAAACAGTACATTGTGTACTCTTCCTAAAGGGCTTTACATGTGTCATTTGGAAAAGTGCATTAGATAGTGGACGGTAGACTTGGAGGAGTTGGGAGAGAAGGGCACTTGTGAATATGATCAAAATGCATTACATGCATGTATAAAATTCTGAAAACCTCATTTTTAAAAATGTGAAGCGTGACTTAACCTTTCATCCATCCTTTCAACTGTGCAATGGTAGAATCCAGGGAGCTCTCTGTTCCTGGCGTTAGCCTGGGGCCCACTGACTTTCAGGCATCCTGTCTGGCCACTGCTCCATGGTGGAAGAAAAGGCACCCAGAGCAGGTCCAGCTCATCAGCAGGTTCACTCAAGTCCCTCTGCTGAAGATTCCCTGTCATCCTGGCTCAGGAACAAAGACTTGCTGCAGGGGTATGCCTATGCTCCAAGAGGACTTAAGCCCCTTTCCCTCAGCCTTATCCATACTTTGAAAACACAAGTGATTCAAAGCATTGACTTGGAAATGATTAAAGCAATTAAACGTACACTTCTACCAAGAGAAGAAAATGTTCTAGTACAGAAACCTCCTTAAAGAAACAAGGGCACCAGGGAGCTCAGCAAGGGCACCCAGGTGCACTGAGGAAAGGGCTGTGCCCTGCCCTTGTCATACCACAGGTGTCCAGAGCTCTCTGCCAGCCCCTTCGGAGCTGAGTCCACACCACACAGCTAGCTCCCAGGTGAGTGGCTCATGCTGTAAACTACCAAGTAAGGCCACAGAGGGCCTGCACTGCCCTCCCAAAAAACTTGTCTACACAGTACACAGGCAAGTTTCCATTCTGCAATTTTCGGTAACATTTAGTATAAATATTCTTCTGATGGAGGTGTTTCATTTAAACAAAACAGTCATTCTAGCAATATCCTTACCAAAGCAGCTTAGTTTCAGAAAGGATTTTTTCCATCTGTCAGTCCTGACAGACTACCCTGAATGTAGTTTCAGAATATACATGGTTAAACTTTATCCTTCAGAGTCTATTAGGAAAAAGCACACAGGTACTCTCTCTAAAACTCCCCAGGTCTGATGCTACCCTGTTTCCCAGTAGGTTTCCCCTGTGTTGAGTGAATGAAGATCGTGTCTTAGGAGAAGACAGTAAAAAAGGCTGAGCAAAGACAGACAGAGCAGGGAGACCCCAAGCTTTGTCCTCAACTGTGCTTTATCACAGTGTCCAAGGCAGCCTACCAAGCAGTGGAGAGAAACATGCATGCAGGTGATCTTCCCCAGGAGGAGAAAAGCAGCTGTACAGGGAAGCATGTAGGAGACGGTAACCGATGTACAATGCCTGAAGAAGCATCCCACCAGAATGCTGTACAAGCAGTGGAGAGAGACATGCATGCAGGTGATCTTCCCCAGGAGGAGAAAAGCAGCTGTACAGGGAAGCATGTAGGAGACGGTAACCGATGTACAATGCCTGAAGAAGCATCCCACCAGGATGCTGTACTAGCAGCACTGTGCTAGTAAGTTTCAAATTCAAGGATCAGCTTTGAAATAGACAATAAACAAACAAACAAATAAAAATGAGGAGGGATTCCCCCACTCCAGTTTTTGCCATTGATAAATAGGAACATGGTAGACATGTTATTTTAACAATTAAAAGGTACCATGCCAATAACTATAGTCACTTCATTTGCTTATTATGGTCATTCAACTTGAATTTTTCTATGGCTATCATTTTTTATTTAAAAATAAAAATGTTTATGCTTCTTTCTGATAATTGAGACCAGCTTTCAATGACTCAATGACAAAAACACTAAAGCTGACTATAAACTTAGGAGCTATGCATCTTGTGCTGGTGGTGACTACCCAGCCCAAATGCCCATGGCTTTGCCAGGCATCCAACACAAAGTCCTGTTCTAATATTTAATTAACGTATCCATCCCATAACCATTCATGTGTTTATGTGAAGCCAATAGCTTCAATTTAAATTTCTGCAACCTCAATCTCTGAGGCCTGGTCAGGCGCCTTGGGTGAAAGGGTCCCCACAGCTCTCCAGCAGTACAGAGCACCCTCTATGCACCTAAAGCACATAGCTTTGCTAGAACTGACTCCCAGCGCTTATTCAGTCATGATTTCTCCTCCTCAATGTCAGACATGGTTACAGCCCCAAAGGGGAAAAAATTGTAGAACTGTCCTTCTTTCGTGTCAGGAATGTGCTCTGTTTACTGGGCAGCATTAAAGGCATTAGTCTAAATATGAATCATAGGATGATGATTATGCAACTTTAAGGAGCCTAAAGAAAGTAGAGACCAGCAAGATGATCACATCTGGGGCATCAAGGCATAGAAAGGCCTTGATCATGCTCCACATTATGAAAATTTAAGCAGAGAGCATTCAAATAAATGTCTAAACAATTAGCTAAATATCATCTTAGGAAATCAGGGAAGCTGAGCATGATGGCACACGCCTTTAATTCCAGCACTTGGGAGGCAGAGACAGGTTGATTTCAATGAGTTCAAGGCCAACCTGGCATACATAGTGAGTCCAAAAGCTAACCAAGGCTATGTAATGAGATGCTATTAAAAAAAAGATGGCCGGGCGGTGGTGGCGCACGCCTTTAATCCCAGCACTCGGGAGGCAGAGGCAGGCGGATCTCTGTGAGTTCGAGGCCAGCCTGGACTACCAAGTGAGTCCCAGGAAAGGCGCAAAGCTACACAGAGAAACCCTGTCTCGGAACCCCCCCCCCCCAAGAAAAAAGAAGAAGAAAAAAATGAAAAGAAATCAGGGAAGTTGATAGAACAAGGAAGGAAGAGAAGAAAGAATAACAACAAAGCAAAAAGTAATCAGTGAACTCAAACCAAACAGAGAAGACTCAGCATTTGCTCTTTGAAAACACTAATAAGACAGACACCTGCCAAGAGTAATAAAGGAAAAAAGGGAGAAAAATAATACTAAGTATGTGGAAAGGGATATAATTACAGATGAAGCTGAAAATGAAAGATAAAAGAATACTATAAATAACTATGCCAATAAACTTAAGAACTTGGGTTAAATTTCTCGAAAATTACAACTTAGCAAAGCTTACTAAGAAGACATCCAGTCCAAGGAGCTCAGTGACTACTGAAGAATCAAATCACTCTCTACAATCTTCCCACAGAGAAAGTAAGTCACAAAGGGCGTTAGAGATGAACTTTGACAAAGCCTTATGAAACAGATGATTATAGCTTTATTAAACACACACAGACACACAGGCACTCACACACAGGATCAAGGCAAGTCATATTCATATACAGCTTTTACTCAAAAAATGGAATGAGGCAAGAAAAAGAAATGAGATATGTGGACTGGAAAGAAAACAAAACACACTCTCAGCAGAAGTAACTGATGATGAGGCTTTCTTAGTTAGGGTTTCTATTGCTGTGAAGAGACATCATGACCATGGCAACTCTTGTAAGAAAAACATTTGAGGGTGGCTAACTTACAGTTTTAGAGGTTCAGTCCATTAACATCATGGCAGGGAGCATGGCAGTGTGCAGACAGACGTGGCACTGTATGTAGCTAGAGTTTTTCTGGTCCTGCCTGGCCCACAGTCAGGACAAATCTCTCTCACCTGCCAGTCCCACAGCCGCTCAGACCCAACTGAGTAAACACACAGACTTATATTATTTATAAACTGTATGGCCATGGCAGGCTTCTAGCTAGCTGTTCTTATATCTTAAATAACCCATTTCTATTCATCTATAAGCTACCACATGGCTTGTGGCTTACCAGTATCTTACATCTTGCTTTTCATAGGGGCGGCTGGCAGCGTCTCTCTGCCTCAGCCTTCCACTTCCCAGAATTCTCCTCCTCCTTGTCCCGCCTACCCTATCCTTCCTGCCTGGCTACTGGCCAATCAGCACTTTATTTATTAACCAATCACAGCAATACATTCACAGCATACACAGCATAGAGAACATTCCACAGCAACTGTAGTAGTAGCTGAGAGTCCTACTTGCAGGCAACAGGAAGTGGACTGATAGACTAGGCGGTATCCTGAGCATAGAAACCTCAAGCCCGGCCCCACAGTTACACACTTCCTCCAACAAGGCCATACCCACTCCAACAAAGCCATATCTCATAACAGTGCCACTCCCTATGAAATTATGGGGGCCAATTACAGTCAAACTACCACAGAGGCCTTTCAAAGTCTACAGGCAGGTTATCACAACCAGTGACACTTTTGTAAAGTTGCTAAGAATACTCACAACAGAACTAAGTCTGGCAAAAGTTGACCAAGACCTTAGGGAAAAAAACATTAAAACTTTATTCCAAGACTTTTAAGAGATCTGATAAATGGAGGGCTATGCCATAGTCATGAATTTGAAGACTCAATCCTGACACTGGTATATGGCACAGATACACCATATACACCGATATACTGGTGCACACATAGAAATACTGAATTCTTAGACTTTTCAAAACAAAACAAAACAAAAAAACCAGGTAACTTGATTCTACAATGTCTAGGAAAACACACAAGGGCCCAAGAATAGACAAAATTTTTGAGGAACAAATTGAGGAGAACTGGTCCTATGGTATTGAGCTTATTATAAAGCTATAGTATCAGAGAGCATGTGGAAATGCTACCAGGACAACTCACAGGTAAGACAGAGCACACTGCACTGACTGTCCCTTAGGTGACAGGTGACTGGAGGAAGGGGGAACCGCCCTGCTCCGAGCAAGGCAGTTTGAATGCCAATGCTAATATAAGCTGCAAACTAAAATTCTGGAAACAGGGAAGGTTACTATTACACACGGGCAGAGTTTATAGCAGCTATCTGGTCTACTTAGGAGCTTGGCCACTTCAATTCAGCTAAGAGTCCTGGTTAAAAATCTATTCTGAAAAAGTAGAATGGGGACAGAACCTCGGAACAAAGGAAACCATAACCCTAACCACTACCTTTGGGCTCAATTTTAAAATTTTACCTAAAGCCTGATGTGAAAAGATTACAACCCCTAAAATGGTACAGAGTGATCATTCCTCTTAGGAATCAGTATCCAAGGGCAGTGAGAGAAAGAAAAAGAAAGCTCTGGGCACACCTCACTCCTAGGAAGGTATTTCGGGAGGAGGTCAGAGGTCAGGAATCAAGCCTGGAGATGCTCAACATTTTTAATGTTGGGAGTGAAGCCAAGACTATCTTCTTGATTCTAAGAACCTAGTGATTATGAAGTCTGCCTGTGATTTTATGATGGGTTTGGGGTTAGGGAGACACAATGTGCCATTAAATACAAATGGGTAGACAACAGAGACCGCAGTTTTCAGAAGCAGGGATGCTGCCTATTAGAAAGGTGTAGAGAAGGTAAAGAGCAGTCTGCAGAAGCATGGTTACCTCTAGATGATTTATACTCTCTCAGAGCAAGTGTAAAGTTCCAAAGGCTGGAACCAATAAGCAGAGAGGAGAGGGACATAGGACATACAGGCCTCCAGTACCACAGGTCCCAGTGTGGTCCACAAGGCGATGAATTCGTGGGGACACTGTCAAATGAACATCTCCAGTGCTCATCACCTGACCTGTGCACAGCCCCTGTGAGTCACAAAAGCCAACTTCTAATTCTTCCAACTTAAAGAACTCACTGGCTGCACTCTCATCTAGCCACGGTTAGGAGGTTCCTGACAGATTATCATGGACTCTGTAAGCTTTCTAGAATATACTTCATAGGAGGGGTATATTTCCTTCCCTGAAAGCAACTGGACAGGAAATTAACCATGAAGACACTGCCCTGGGCTCATCTGCCATTTATTTATAAAGACTTGGATTTAGTAATTAACTGAATTCTTAAGGCTAGAACTGCCCTTAAAATAAAGGGAGGTGGGAAATCAAACCACGGGATGTCTTAATTAGAACAAGAAGAGGCGAGCCCTCTGAGGATCTTAGAACGTTTATTTATGTCTCTTGCCTGTGGGCATGCTCTGTGTTCTCCATGAAATCATAAAATTATTTTAAATTCCTTAGACTGCGTCTGCAAGTCCTGAAGGGCACTGGACATGACTTCTGAGTCTGAGTGTGAAATTAATCCAAAGCAGCTTAATGCTTCCCTGAGGCATGTCTATCTTGGCGTGCATTCGGGGTCTACTGCTGGTTTTTTGCAACTATAATTTTTCAAGGGGACTTTTTTTTTTTTTTCCTGAGATAGGGTCTCCAGGCTGGCCTTGAAACTCCCAATACCCCCGACTCTACCTCCCAAGTGCTGGAATTACAGCATGCTTAGCTTCTGAAAGGGCTCTTCTTCCTGAAGGAACCCCTCTCCTTTACTGAACATTCCCCCATCCTCTGTGCAGTGGCACCTCTCCATTTCTCTGCCTGTTCTTTACAGGGATGCTCACCTTTTAAAATTGACATTTGTACCAATCATGAATTTGAACCCAAGATTTAACACACACACACACACACACACAAGCCACAAAAAACACTGTGACTATGAAAGCTTCATGTCCTTCTACAGCTACTCTTGGGGACCCTTGTCCTCAGTCCTGTGTCCCTGAATTGCTTCCTTAAAGTATGCCCTGCTTTCCCTTCCACTGGTGACTACTAATTTCCCTTCCTACGGTCACCATTTTGCCATTGATCCCAAATACTAGAAGGGCCCATTTAACTTCTAGATTTTAAGTTTGTATTGCTATTGCCTTTTGGACAACAATGTCATCCACTAATACATCCAAATAAGAACCTGGCAACTTCTCTTTCAAACTGAGCCTTACAGAATTCTCTGACATGTAATGTCTACCTTTGACCCCACCCCCAACTATCTAAAGTAGTCTCCATGACTAGTTCCTCTCTCCCCCTTCTCCCCTATTCTCCATCCATCCCTCCTACCCCCTTCTCCCCTATTCTCTGGACATTCCTGCTACCCTCTTCTCCCCTATTCTCTGGACATCCCTGCTACCCCCTTCTCCCCTATTCTCTGGACATCCCTGCTACCCGCTTCTCCCCTATTCTCTGGACATCCCTGCTACCCGCTTCTCCCCTATTCTCTGGACATCCCTGCTACCCGCTTCTCCCCTATTCTCTGGACATCCCTCCTACCCTTCTCCCCTATTCTCTATCCATCCCTCCTACCCTTCTCCCCTATTCTCTGGACATCCCTGCTACCCACTTCTCCCCTATTCCCTCCATCCCTCCTACCCTTCTCCCCTATTCTCTGGACATCCCTGCTACCCACTTCTCCCCTATTCTCTGGACATCCCTGCTACCCCCTTCTCCCCTATTCTCTGGACATCCCTGCTACCCGCTTCTCCCCTATTCTCTGGCCATTCTGCTACCCACTTCTCCCCTATTCTCCAGCCATTCCTGATACTCCCCTAAGTCCTTCACAAACCCTTGTGAGGACTTTCCAGGACTTTTGAGGGCTTATCTTCCTAGCAAATACCACAAGACTGCCCTACTCCACATGGCCACCCCTAAGCTGGCAAGCAGGGGTCAGGGTCACCCTCATCACCTGCCGATAGACTTAAAGCCCTCACTGCTAAGGACTGAACACGGCCACAGTTCAAAGGTGGCATCTGGGGAAGCCAGCAAGAGGAACAGAGCTGTAGAGAAGTCAGTGGCCAGGAGCAGCAAGCACCCAGGAAGGGAGGCAGCAAAGTCCAGCGCCAACAGTGCTGGGGAAACTCTCTGCAGGGAGTGCACTGGGCTGAGGTGTATGTGAAGAGCATGCACACACAGGAGCAGCTTTCAGACAAGCACAGGCAGGCCAGTGGGGAGACAGATGAGCTGGGGCTGCTCACGGGCAGCTCATACAAAACGCCCTCAGAAATGCAATATTCCCAGCCTGTTCCTCAGGACTCTGTACAGCTCACTAAGTCAAGTGTTGCCCTTAGACTCTGGCCCAGTCATTCCCACCTGTCTCCTCTGGATGCCAGGGACACTTAAAAGTAATGATTTGTTCATGTCATTCCCCTCCTAAGACCCTTTCATTATTTCCTCCCTTACTGTTTCTTCTGCTTACAGAGCCTTTCACCACAGGTCTCTCCCTGACTACTCCTCTCTTCCCCTTCTCCCCCATTCTCTGCCCATTCCTGCTACTCCCAGGAAAGGACTTTCCAGGTCTTTGGGTGGCTTTTCCTTCTAGCCAAAATGGCCCACCTTGTCTTGGCCTTGGGAACTGAAGACATAAGCCTTGGGATAACACCTGACTTTTGCTTTTAACTGTGAGACGTGGAGACTGGCATGAAGCATAACTCAACAGGAACTTTCGGGCTGGGGACTTCACATCCTTAGCATGCCTCAGTAAGTGCCAGTATGCTTTAACCAAATAGACAGGGCTACTGAGAGCTGGTGGAGAGCCTACTTCCTACAGCCTTTTCCAAGACCTCATGTATTCTCTACCCTCTTCTAGCTACTCCTTGCACCCTTAGGCAGCCGGCAGCCTGAGCGGGCTTTTCCAGGCCATCCTGGGTATGGGGCATATGGCTCTACTCCATTGGCCTCATGCAGAAAGCAATTACAAAATTCCTATCCCTCCCAAACGCCAAGATGCAGCTATGGATGGCTGCACTACTTTTTGCAGGGGTATGTGCTGCCACACCACTGACCATGCCTACATAATCCCCAAACAACTCTTCACAATAGTTCATTTAATTTTGCTATTTTAATAACTAAACTAGATTATAATGAAGATTCACTCAGATTAGCCACCTACTATTCCAGAATTGATGAAAATAGAATCAAGCCCTCAAAGGACAACCAAGCCACATTCCACATCTGGAGACAGTCAGAAAGAGACTGAAACAAAGGTGGGGTCAGTCCTTTGTTTTCTCCTAATTCAATGAATTCCTTCAAGTTTCACTTTTCTCCCACTCCTGCACTAGGCAAAAGTCTAGAGCCAAGAGATGCAAATAGTAATGTAAAGCAGGGTACACTATGATGGGAAATGTTCAGAGGGAAAGAGTGTATTTTTCAATGAGCATGGGACAGTTGGGTAGGGATGTCACTTAGTAGCTGATCATGCAGCTAACAGATGCAATGCTGTGGGCTAGATCCCCAGTACCACAGGACAACAACAACAACAACAAAACAAAACAAAAACACACATTTGGGCCATTAAAGGGCAACATACCATCAGTTACACTCACAGGAACTATTTTGTACTATCACTCTCATGTTAATTTGGAAGTGTTTAAAACTGCAATGCACACACACACATATACACAAAATACACACACAGAAAAAAACTTGAATTAAGGAATTTTCAAACTTCACATCATTCAGATAATAAAGTTGCTAAGAAAACAATTCAAGCAAAGAGAACAAATGTCCAGAAGCAAAGCTCTTTGCAGTGAGACAAGCTTGAATGCTCAACCAGTACACAGCAGGGAAAAGTAGGGACATAGTGCCTTCCTTTGACAATGAAGATAGGAACAATGAGAGTAGATTATCTGGCATCAGATAAAGAGCAGCTGTTTTTCTGTACATGACCATGTGCTGGGAATTATAAGATTTGACAGCTTGAGGGGTGGTGTCTGCGAGACCAAAAGAAATAAGCACAAAATGTTCAACATTATTCAGGAAGCCATAAAAAGCCAATCATGGCAACCCAATGTACAATATGGTAGCCTGGGTGAGAACCCCTTATCCAAAATGCCTGAGACCAGAACTACTATTTCAGATTTTGAGTGTTTTCAGGTTGGGGATATTTGCACACACACAGCTAACACAGCTTAGGAATAGGAGCCCACTCTTAACAGGAATTCACTGTTAATCAGACCTGTTACCTTACAAATACACACGGTGGCCAGCCACTTGATGTGGTATTTTGTTTTGTGTATTGTGGTTTGACTATGACCTGTCTGTTGCATGAGGTCAGGTCTGTGATTGTCTACTTGTGAAACTGTGTCAGTGTTCAATGTTGAATTCTGAACTTCTAGAGTGGAAATGACTAGCCTTTATTAGTGGTTCCTACCTGCCCAGTCTGATAATGCCTGGCAAACTGGTTGACTACTCGGTAATCATTTGAAAAGTACTCCATCAGAATAGATGGAACTTCAGCAAAGTCAGTTGGGCACCTGGTCCCTAAAATGGGGAGAGGAAAAATAGGAGTTAAATCAACATGTTTGTCTTTCATATTATGTACAGTTTTCAAACTTCTATTTGTACTACTGATGAACTCTGATAAGCTTTAATTCACTGAATCAATATTTTACTTCTATAAAATATTGTACATATTTGCAGGAAGGTTTATTCTAATCTTATATATTTTTCTTATATTAAGGTAAAACACAATATTTGCACAGCTGCTGAAACACCTCACACAGCGACAGCTCACACCCTCTGCACACAGCTTGTCTTCTGATGCACTGGCTTGACATGAAATACAAATTAAAACCCTCTTACAACAATTAAGGCATTTGTATAATTCAATGAATTCCATTACCAAATGCTTTTAGCCTTCGTTTGTTTTCAAAGGACTTTATTTAAGCTACATACTGCTTTGTTACAAAGTCAATCCTTGGTAAGGAAAAAAATCAATATTTTAAATTCTAAGTTCCTTAAGGCAACAAATCCTCTAAGAACCTCTTACTGACACTGTATTGTGCCAGTCAACCCACCCACACTCTTTTCAAACATCTTTTCCTTGCCCAAGTTCTGTGTGTTCAGAGTTAGCTAATCAGCAATGGATGCAACACCTTACTAGGTGGTCAAATGCTGACCACTGCTGGCAGTAAGCTGGAGACTTCAGATGAAGGAGAGCCAGGTGTGGTGGGGCACACCTCCAATCCCAGTACCTGGGAGGTGGAGATAGAAAGATGAGGAGCTCAAGTCCAGTCTGAGTTATACAGTGAGTTCAAAGCCAGCTTGGGTTACTAGAGAGCTTGTCTCAAAAAAACAAAAACAAAACAAAAATCAACTTAGAGACAAGAAAGCTAAGAATTAAATCTTGAATGTAATTAGGCATCATTAAAATTCATAAAGTAGAACTATAATATTGTGAAGAAGTAGTACAGGTAAAAATACTTCACCATACTTTTAAGAAATAATTTATTTTGTTTTGTAATAAAATACATGGAGTTTTATTTTAAATGAAAAAAAAATTCACTTGTAATGGTGCCAGGGACCAAGGAGACACACCCCTATTCTTGCAAACATACACAAATATAAGTTCCCTGTGACATCATAAAATATAAATGTGTACAACTTCAAGATTGACAGCTGAGACGTCCTCCTATCTAGAAAGAAGAGCAGGAAAGGACCTAGGAACTCTGAGATGAAAGACTTAGGAAGCAATGGCAGACACTAGAAATCACCACAGATCCCCAAAACAAGCCTCCCTCACCAGTGACATGTTGGTAGCGAGTTCGTCCGAGCATGGAATGCATGGCATGTCCCATTTCATGGAAGAGGTTTTCCATCATCCCAGGGGTTAGTAGGGTGGGGGCGTTCCTGGAGGACTGGGGAAGGTTCAGCATGAGAACAACGACCGGGAGCTGGTAGCTTCCATCCTCCTTCAGCCTGCCCCCTCGGATGGTGAAGTGGCAATCCTTTGAGGAGGAAAGACACGGAGACACGGGTGTTAGACACTCTAAAGAACAAGACTAGATATACAATGCTATAGAAATGTGTAAGTTCGCACTTAGAACTTACTCAATTTTTATCCTGTATACTTACTTCATTTTTCCCTAAAACTTTAATTTTTAAACCACTAAAATGTATTAATGAATTCATTCAGCTACTCCAAAACCATGCACTGACCTGACGTGTCCAGTGTGGGAACAAAGGCACTGAAGAACCGAGACCCACACTCCAAGTGTCAACAGTGAGTGGGAAGAGGCACTCATGTCCCTGCTATGTGTCAGGCCACCAACAGAAAGTCTTTCAGTCTGCTCTCCTCGTTCCTGAGTAGCCAAAGCCTGAACTATCTAAGTAGAGTCTGGAGCAAACAGACTGCCACTCCTTCACAATGACATGAGGAAAGACAACTGAAACTAAGCCTTGAAAATGTCACGTGTTGCATTCAAACACACTAGCTGTATGTGCTGCCTCTCGGGTTTGAACCCAGCTGACTGTCAGAGGCCAGGGCTGGGAATTCTCCAGCTGTCACTCACTAAGGAAAGAGGGAAAAGCTGGGACCCCGAGCCAGCTGACTTGCCCTCTGGTCCTCTTTTTGATTCCTGCTAGCCAAATCACCAATGACCTCCATAAGCCTGATCTGCAGAATGTAGACTAAGCCCATCTCCTGGGCTCACTTCTGTTCTGTGGATCACTATTAAATGACAGATGTAGCTAGAGTTTTCCTGTCTTGCCCACAGTCAGGACAAATCTTTGTCACCCGCCAGTCCCACTGCCACTCAGACCCAACCAAGTAAACACAGAGACTTATTTTGCTTACAAACTGTATGGCTTGCTAACTTTCTGCTTGGCCTGGCAGGGCGGCTGGCCGTGACTCCTGCCTTCCTGTTCTTTTATTTCTCCTCTCTGTTAGTCCCACCTATACTTCCTGCCTAGCCACGGGCCAATCAGTGTTTTATTTATTGACCAATCAGAGCAACTTGACATACAGACCATCCCCCAGCACAGCCAAGTGCAAACCATCTCAGACACCTGCACTCAGGCCAGTGGTCCTAATCATCCTCTATGCGGACCTGTTGGATAAAGCCATGAGGAACCTGAGAATGAGCTCCCACAGGACATACAGAACATCCCACAGCAGACAGGCACCATTTTTTTCCTGTTATAACTGGTAACCTGAAGTCTTGGCATTTCCCAGTGAGTTGTATGAAAATGCTTAAGGTGACCTATGTGCAAATCTAGCGTGTAGCAAAAGGAAAGAAGCAAGCTGCCTATTTCCCATGCCACGAACTAACTGGCAGCACAACAGCTTCTATGAGCCCAGCCAGTTGGGGAAGGAAAAGGTTTATTTGGCTTACACTTCCAGATCATAGTCTGTCACTGAGGGAAGTCAGGACAGGAACTGAAGCAGAAAAACCATAGAGTAACAGTGCTTGCTAGCTTACTCTCTCATGCTTTCGTATAGAGCCCAAGACCACCTGGCTAGCAATGGTACCAACCACAGTGGGTTGAGCCCTCCTATTTCAATTAGCAATCAAGACAATCCCTCAGAGACATGTCCACAGATAAACCTGGTAAAGAAGACACTCAATTGAGACTCTTCTGGGCTGTGTCAAGAGGACAGTTAGTGCTAAGTAGGACAACTGTCTGTCATGGGACTGGGGCTCTAGACAGAATGTTTAGGGTAAAGACCTAAGAACGTCTATCTGTGTCCTGGGCAAGTGTATAACCTCACTGCCTTAGTTTCCTTGTTGCATTAAAGCCTAGTTCAAAAAGCTGGGGTGAACATTAAAAGGTGTGAATATATAAAGGGCTTATGTGCTGGTTTCCCAAAATAAGAGCTTGTAAAATGTCACCAATCATTATTATTAGTTTAATATCACATTCCAGATTCTAGTAGTAGATATAGGTCCATGCAGTTCTTCTCATGACCTTTATTATTTTCAAATTCTATCCTATTCTCACATTTACACATTAGTAGATCTTGGTACCTTTAGATATTATGGAACCATAAAAATGACATGTAACATTCACATTCATACTGATAAACTGCTGGTCACTTCCAGACAAGGCAGCTTGTACAGGACGGCTTACCTGATGTGGCTTGTTTGCTCGCTGGAAAAAATCACAGTAAATGTACCCCAGCAACCCTTCAGATTCATGAACAACAGCCTAGAATACAAGTTCAGATTCAGTGGTCAATGACACCTCATCAAAATCCCCAAACAGGACACAAGACCCTGTATAGTTAATACTCATAGCCATAGCCATGAGCATTTTAAGTACATTAACATCCCAAGTTTCTCAAGCTATTCACCTATTTTTGCCCACCTCTGGAACATTTGACTTGAGAATCCTGTATCCAGGAGAAGACATTCTCCTTGGGGTCTTATGTCCTACCTGCCCTTCCTCTACATTAACTGAGCAACCACAGCTCGTCACAGAAGGCTTTTCTCAAAACAACCCAAAAGATCTGGGAAGAAAGGCTGGCTTGACAACTTAAGAGGCAAAATCATTTTCCTTCCCTATCTTACGCAATTGATGCACGCCCTCGAATCCAGAACCGACAAACACAACTCTGTTCCCTACACAGTCATTCAGCTCTTTCTTACCTGTTTTTCTGAACCTGGGGATTCCGTAAGAGTGAGATCCAATTTGCTGTTCTAAATTTTCCAGCAAGTGTATCCACTCACCCACTCACTTGGCAAGCACCTAGAGAGTGTCTCCTGGGTGCCCGAAGTGATTCAAGACACCCAGGATATGGCAATGAACACCATGGACCTGGTGCTACCCCAGACGGCCCAGGCTGCCACCTGCCTCTGTTCTCTACTCTGTTAACTGACTTTTCTTTTTACTACATCCTGACTTTTCCCTAACCTGTACCATCCAGGAAGTTAGTAATATGATGGGATATTTTGTGGGTAACTACAGAGATGGAGTGCTCTCCTAGCTTGAACTGCTTCATACCTATTCCATGCTCAAAGCATGGCCAAGGGGCAGCAAGGCAGCTGACATGACTGGGCACACAGTGAAGTAAGCACAGCCAGCATGCAATCAAGAGATAGATGGCATTGCCCCATGAAACCTAAGGGATACGTTAGTATGGGGCCAAGAAAGCCACAAGAAGACCTTTGGAGGAAAAATTTTAAATATTCACACCCTAAGTAGAGTGAGTCTTAATAGAAGAAAGGCGAAACTCCAGGACTGAAGTTGTCATCAAAGTCAAATAAATCAGACACAGGATAAAATTATGTCTGACGCAAAGACCACTGCAAACACATGAAAGAGACTGACGAGAAGGGGAGTGATGCGTGTGGAAACTACAAAGGGACAGGGCATTGACATTATATAATGAGGAATAACAGACTTTTTTACAAGTACAATTCATTACTATATCAAAGTATGTAAGTGAAAATCAGTGTTTTACCAGGTTTCCTAAGAACACTTGTTTTGGAGAACTAACTCTGCTGTTCCATAATCAGGTCCTTTATGCAAGGTCCTAAATCAGAAGTGGTGCTTGAAATTTTTATGCAAGAGAAATGAGCTGGGGTGGCCTGTCAGAATACAATTAACTCAAAGGAGAAACTGCTGGGGACTTGCTGACGGCCAGGGGGGTTTGGGTGGTGCCACACAGCCAGGGGAGGCTTACCAGCTTCCGGACATCATCACACCACACCTCTCCTTTTGCAGGCTGCTCTGCATATAAGGTGATGCCCAAAAGTTTGTTAAATAAGATGTTCAGGCCTTCCATGCAAGCTCCAAGGGAGAAAAATGGGCAATATAAACTGGGCTCAATATTATACCTAGGAGAAGAAAGAGGAGGTCAACAGTGTTTCTTCAATTTATTTTCAAATAACTGTTCATCTATATTTAGGACAAGAGCAGCAAAAAAGGATTCCCAGAAGGAGGGTACAGTTGGCAGTCCGTAGTCTCAGGTTCTACATCTAGCCATTCAAACAACTGCAGCAGAAAACATGTGGGTAGGTGGGGAGTAGAGGATATGTATGCTGTATGGGCTGGTTTTCTTGTTAACTTGTTTGAGTCCCATCCTGGCATGGCTTGGATTCTGGAACTTTGACTAGGGCAATGAGAAAATGAAGAAAGGACAGACACACATACAGAAAATCTGGGTCAGAAGGTCTTGGCTCTCTGATGGAGCTCAGTGTAGTTATTACAGACAGTTGAACAGGAAGACGAGGTTATTGCATACAGCTGAACAAGGAGGTGGGGTTATTAGATACAGACAAACAAGGAGGCAGGATTATCGTATACACTTGAACACGGAGACAGACTTAGCTGATCTCAGTAGGAACAGTCTCTGTATTAGAGCAGTCTTCAGGCCATAAATATCCCACAGAGCAGAAGCTATGGTGGACATTTCTGCACACACTGCTGACATCCCTTTGAGCCTCACCTGGGGAAGCCTTTGCCACTCTCATGGGGCTGGTCCTTGACATGCATGCCCATGTCAAACAATACACATTCACTCAGAATGTCACTTATTTCCTACATGCATGAACTATTTTGTTATTGCTCTTCTTTTCTCCTTATCCCACAAACAACTGAGGATAATGACCACTGAATCAGGTACTATAAGAGAGACAGTTAAAGTCTCTGGGAGGCTGTGCTGGGGCCCCATGCAAACAAGAGGCCATTCTACTACTGGATGTGCACATCCACAAGGAGCCATGAAGTCACCCCCCTCCCGTGTCACCAAGGGACCATCATATTTCTATCATTTGAGGGCTATCCAACTCTCTTTTCTCAAGAAGGATGAGAATCTTTTGTTTCTAGCATCATTAGTATTATAGTAATCAGGGTAGATGTATTCCCTCTATTAACTGTATTTATTATTAGAGTGTGTGATATATGTATGTTTGTTTTTAAGGTAGGGAGAAAAGGAAGGAGGGAGAAGAGAGAGAGAACACAAGAGAGAGCATGCAAGAGAGTGCCACAGCATGCCAGTAGAGGTCAGAGGACAACTTTTAAGAGTTGGTTCTTTCCTTCCACTGTGGGCTCTAGGGATTGAACTCACGTCAGGCTTGCATAGCCAGCTCCTTTATCTACTGAGCCACCCAACTGGCCCACACTCCTTAATCTCAACCTCTTTTATGTTTAAGCTTTCACTGACCTCATTAAGCATTCAGCCTCAATGATCCAACAACACACACATTCTTTAATAATACTTATATACAAAATGTGAGCAGTGTCAATCATAAGGGCTTCACTTTATAAAATATACCACTTAAAAAGGATAAGTTGTATACACAAATATTTAAAAACTGAATAAAATTTAAAGTATGCTAAGTCATTTTAAAGTTCTCATCTGGTAAAGTATGTATTTATGGAAAAAATACCTGAGATATAATCAGATTTAATGCATATATTCTGTGTCTATATACATCTTATAAACAGCATAACTAGTAAGCATGGTTACTTTCATCCCTGAATAATATCTTCTATGCTCTATGTATTCCAACATAACCAAGCAGATACAAATACATCATTTAAATGTTTATTTCTGAGCCATTATTTTAGGCCAAAATTTATAGCCACAGCCAAAAATAATGGCTCTAGGAAAAAATGTAGGTGCTCATTATGTTTCTATTTTCTCACTCTAACTATATATTTTATACAAAATATAAACATATGTATATATCTAACTATATATAATTTTATATAAAATATAGACAATAAAAATTATTACTACATGAATCTGGATACATGAGTAAATTTAAATTGCATCAAAGAGATTTGGTAATGAAATTCAAATGTACAACATGATTTCTGATCATCTTCCATGGAAGCAGAATCTGGGTGTTCAAAGTGAAACTGGAGCTGAGTTCTCACTCAAGGCTGCTGTCCACACAGTAGGAGCAGGAAGGAAGAGCTACAAGAGTATGTCCTGAATCTGGAGCAGCAAGCTTTGAGCTGGTGCTCAACAGACAGTGGGAACAGATGATGGACAAGCAGTGCACAGAGTGAGAAGAGGATCTGCTTGCAGAGTATAGGGAGAACTAGGGAGGGCTTCCCATTCAGGAGTGGAGGAAGAAGGGACCCCAGGCTGAAGCAGCAGTGTAACTAAAATATGATGGCACAAAACTGGCAGGTAACTTCCACAAAGTATGTGCATGGCATATCCACAATGCAGGGAGAAACAGAAAAAGGTGTGAAGACCTCATGGAGCAAGAAGGTGGGGGTGGAAAGCAGAGGCCTGAGAGAATGCTGGCAAGTAGGCATGCATTCTGCAGGCTGTGCTCTGTGAACTTCTGGTACTCTATGAGTAGAGTAACTTGGGAACTCAGCTTTACTGCAAAGTATCTATAAACTATATGCACATGCTATTATTACACCACACTAAAAAACAAAAGAAGTTGTTTGTAAGTTGAGATGTGGAATGACTCATCCCTAATAGGGTTGAGGGCCACCTGGCCCAAACCAGTAATAAGATACTTTCTGAGAGTCAACCTGGGTCTGCCTAAGGGCCTTAGCAACAGCAGCTGAAACATGATCTGGAGATAACCTGGACCAATGAGAGGCAGCCATGTCACACCAGCAGATGCGTATTCATCAGACCTTCCCCTGGAGTAGGTGGAGGGTATATAAGGCTTGCCTCTTCCTGAATAAACTGAGCTTGTTGTTTCAACATTCTCCCAGAGTCTGTGTCGTTGACTCTGCACCTACTTGGCCCCCTCCCCCAAAGGGAACAACAGCACAGGACTGTGGTGGTAATCTAATTGTACTGAATTATTATTTTGATTGTATGTTAATAAATAAAGTTGTCTGGGGGTCAGAGCTATTAGAGCCATAGCAAGAGTGTGGCGGTGGTGGCACACGCCTTTAATCCCATAGATATCTGTGTGTTCAGGGTCAGAGCTATTAGAGCCATAGCAAGAGTGTGGCGGTGGTGGCACACGCCTTTAATCCCATAAGATCTCTGTGTGTTCAGGGATACAGTCAGCATTGGAGACATATGCCTTTAAGACCTAGGGGGCTGTACATTCAGACAGTGACAAGGCAGTCATGTGTTTGGGTTTACAACCAATGAGAAGGCAGAACAACATACTATAAAAAAATGAACCGACAGGAAGTAGGTCTCTTTTCGCGAAGCTGGGACAGCAGGAGGAAGGGTGAGATTTTAGCTCTGAGCTCTGACCTCTCAGCTTTCTTTTTTACATTGTTTCTGTGTTTCTTATTTAATAAGACGGTTGGTTACATCTACACAGGACACTCCCACATTGAGATAAAGATGAATACATGTAAACAGAAGTTGTAACACTTCACATTCATGTTTCAGGAACTGCCTGTGATAAAGTTAGGATGGGGCTCCTGGCTAAGGCACTGATGTTTCCTAGAATGATGCACGTTGGACAACATGGAGAACAGGTTATATGAGAGGCAGGGAGAGTAGAGAGAGCTCCTTCGATGCTTCAAGTAATGAGGGGCTGAAGTGCTAGGTGACAACAGGGATGAGAAAGACGTGTTAGTTTTTCCTCCTTTGACATGCAGAGGAGGCGGGACTGTATGAGTGAGGCAGTGGGGAAGAAATGAGAACCAGACTGTCTAGGATACATACAACCATGCAAAGAGGAAAAGGCAAATTTGCCCTGGATGCTGGAGAAGACAGCCTGTGGGAGGAGGACAGAGCTGCACAATTTGAAGACACTTTGAAGCAGCCATGAAACCGTAGGCTTTCAGGACCAACAAGGAGGTGTTGCTGCAGCTGCAAGAGAAGGCCCCGCAGAGCACACAGCCAGGTGATCACCATCTGATCAAGGGCAGACCCCAGGACTTGTAGAGGAGGGGGTGGAAGGAGGCAGCACAGATAAAGCTACCACTGCTTAGAGAGGAACACAGTGGGACCAGGAGAATAGATGGTGAACAGGAAGGAAGGGAAGCGAAAGGCTTCTGGTCACACACGTGAGAAGCCTAAATAAAGGTCACCACCATATTTACCAGCAAGAGCTGAACAAATCAAACAGCAGCAGGGTCCAGCAGCATCCAGGATATACAGCAAACCACTTCCCCTAAAACTGGAGAGACGGGTAGAGAACCACAACTCCTTAGTCTTGAACAGTAACCCACATTTGCTTGAGTTTACTTCTAGAAATCCTACAGTTCCCAAAGCTAAGATAGAGGGAAAATGCTTCCTGCCGGTAGTGGGAGAAAAAAAAAAAAAAAAAGAACCATTCTGAAATATTGCCAGAACATTCTGCTCTTACTGTGGCCTGTCCTCAAAGAAACTACTTAACCAAAACCCAAGTGAAGAGCAGGGAGTTGAGGGGTTGCAGTGATGTAGAAATACCCAAACCAAGCACTGTTCAGCCTCCACTCATCCCAGAGGCTGAGTGACATTGTGGAGGTCACCCAAGGACACAAGCCACTCACAAACTTCCAAGCTCAGATGCTGTTTCTCAATGCCCTCACCAGGTGCTCAAAGCAATGGAGTGCCCAATCTTGAGCTGGAACCTGCTAAACTGTTAAGTTTCTCTTTATAGGTTAAGTGGGTTTGCTGTAGTAAAGAGACAGAGGGTCCTGATCCATTTGCAGTATGAGGTGTACTTGGAGCTCATCAGTCATGAGGTAAGCATGCCTTAGCTGGTGGCTGCTGCCACTTGTCTCAGATGTCTCAGAGCAGGAGTCACAGGCAGCCTGCTATGTGACCAAGCCCCCATCAGAAAAGGGGCAGTCTTAAACCCTAAATTACTCATCAGATATAGCATTTTGTCCTAAATGAGTAAAATGGGTAATCTGGTGAAGGAGACGAGTCCTGGCTTACAGAAGGAGAAGCCAGAGATTTCCTGTATGGGGGACAACTTTAAAAGCCATCATCACACCAGCCCTTTCCACCTTTTCTCTATGCTAGTTCCCTTTCTGCAGAATGGAATATTAAAAACTGCCTCATTTTCATTAGTCTTTCCAATTCGTTATTTATTCACAACAGTGAAAGAAGAGACAAAGCAATCCTAGAACCTGTCTCTGATACAGCAGGGATGTAGACATGAACAGACCGGGCGTGAAACAGTTACGCTGAACATCTTAAGGTCTCTAGAAGAAAAAGTAGAGACTGTCACAAGAACAGATGGGTAATGTATACAGAAAGAAGGAACTTCAGAATCAAAAGAATATGGCAGAATCTAAACACATTGTGACTGACTTGAAAGAGCTCACAGACTTAGAACCATGGAGAAAGAATCAGAGCTAGAAGCAATGTCGATAGAAGCATTTCAAAACTGAAATGCCAGGGTCTGGGGCTGTATTCTGGAAGCAGAGGCAGGGGAGTATAAGTTGTGGAAGGCAAGCCTGGACCATACAGTGAGACTCTGACTTAGGGGGAAAACAAAAGAGAAATACAGAGAGAGGCAAAAGAATGAAAAGTAGATAAGACTATCCAAGATTTGCAGAATAACTGCAAAGTGGTGAAGCATTAATAATGAGAACATTAGAAGAAGAAAGTGAAAGAAAAAAAGCTTTGTCACAATGACTGACAAGTTTCCAAATGAAAACAAACACTAGCTGGTGGCATGTGTACTCCACTCCCACCCCCAAGGCTGGCGCAAGAGGACCTAAGTTCCAGGGCAGCATGGACTACACAGTGAGGTGTCCCCAAAACAAGAAAAACCTAAACAAAGTAGCAAACAAAAAAACTACCAGACACCAAAACAGAGAAACAGAAAGAACAGGGAACATCAATGGGTAGACCTTTCCCCTACCAAATTGAATACTGTAGCATATTTAACTGTAGAAAATCAAAGGCACACCTTTCTTTTAAAAACAGAGGAGGAAATTACCTTTCCTACAGAGAAACAAGGATAAGAATTACAATGAACTACTCAGCAACCATGTAGTTAGAAAATGGGGATAGAAATACTAAAAATGTCAACAGAAAAAAAAACCCCACTAACCAAGAATTCTATATTGAATAAAGTTATCCTTCAAAACTGGAGAAACAAAGGATTCTTCAGACAAACAACAAATATGGACATTTTTCTCCTGTAGGTCTGCCACATAATAGCTCACCCTGAGAACATCAAAGCCTAGTTAAGAGATGGGCAGGGCTACACCAGATCAGAGAGAACAAGCCTCCAGCAGACTACTGGTGGAGAGAAGTTTGCCAGGAAAGAAAGGGAGAGGACCACAAGCTCTCCAGGACAGAAAGGGAGAGAGAGGTCCACAAGCTCCCCAGGTCACAAATGGGAGAGGACCACAAGCTCCCCAGGTCACAAACGGGAGACAACCATAAGCTCTACAGGACACAACTGGGAGAGGACCACAAGCTCTATAGGACACAACTGGGAGAGGACCACAAGCTCTACAGGACCTGAGGAAAGGACTTAAGATGAGGGATGCCACAGAAGGTTCACAGGCAAAGAGGCAGAAATTGACCAAAAGGAAGACACTGGTTATGATCAAGTCAGAACCACTGGAAATGGCCCTGTGGTAGTCTGACATTACCACACCCCATCATGGTACCTTGAATCTAGGGGGCATTTCTCTTATTCCTCACCTAATCTCATGACACAGATGGGACAAGAATTACACCCAAGGAAACAAAGGCCCAAAGAAACTGGTGACAACAGAAAGAAGAGCCCTGCCCTAGTCACTGTTCTATTGCTGGGAAGAGACACCATGACCAAGGCAACTTACAGAAGAAAGCATTCCAATGTGGGCTTGCTTCCAGTTTTGAGGGTTAGTCCATGATCACCATGCTGGGGAGCACAGCAGCAGGCAGGCAGGCATCGAGTGTGGGCAGTAGCTGAGAGCTTAGATCTGATCTGCAGAGAGTGAGCCTGGGCCTAGAGTGGGTTTTTGAAGTTCAAAGACCCCCCCCCCCACCCCAATGATACCTCCTCCAACAAGGCCACACCTCCTGATCCTTCCTAAACAATTCCACCAACTATGGACAAACCATTCAAATATAAGAGATCACAGGGGCTATTCTCATTCAAACTACCACAAGCCCTAAGCTTGAAATTAGAACACGGGTTCCTTCTGACTCTGTACTTTGGGCTTCTGGGGTCTTGACGTTCACACCAAGAAAATGGAAAACACTCCCCAGACTCCTTACGGAGTTTGCTTTCACTGTGGCAAGGTTAGCCACTGGGCAAAGAATCTGTTCTTGCCTTTGACTGCTGACAAACAACAACAAAAGTTAGCCAGAGTGGAGCACCTACAGAAAGCTTGCTTTGCAGATACTGCATGGGGTGGGGGTGTTCAATTTGCAACAAATCAACATAGTTCAAAAGTATAAATATAATTTCACCTTTATTAGGAACAATAGAATTTGAGGCTGGTGTGGCTCAGCTGGTACAGTCTACATCCAGCATGCCCAAGCACATGGGTGGAATCCCAGCACCACAACAAAACCAACAGAATTTAGCAGCACATCAAAGCCCCCTCAAGGATACTCTGACTAAAGAAGCACAGAAAAGACATTCAACCGAAAAGCACTTCATTACAATTTGAGTTTTTTTTTTTTTTAAAGATTTATTTATTTATTATGTATACAGTGTTCTGCCTGCAGGCCAGAAGAGGGCACCAGATCTCATTACAGATGGTTGTAAGCCACCATGTAGTTGCTGGGAATTGAACTCAGAACCTCTGGAAGAGCAGCCAGTGCTCTTAACCTTTGAGCCATCTCTCCAGGCCCTAATATGAGTATTTAAAAAAAAAAAAAAAAAAAAAAGAATCAAGGGAAGGGAGAGGGAGCAGAAAGAGAAAGGAGGGAAGAATGAAAGGAGAATACAGAGCACTTGAATATTTCAAAAATCTTAGCATTGAATTTACTGAGAGTGTGGTCCATGAGCCTGGGCTGAAACCTCAGCTAAGCAAAGACTTGCGTGTTGCTGCTTTCACACAATGAAGAGCAAGGGTGATACACAACAGGCCTACGCAGCACAGACTCACGGAGGCTCTCTTCAGAACCACCAAGGTGGCCCAAGAGGATTCGGGTGCTAGAAAAATGCACACTTGAAAAGAACAGCTTACAACACAGCATTGTCCCGGGAATGATAGCTAACTTTACAAGAGTGCAGCAGGGTGATTTGACATCAGGAGTGGCTAAGCATGGTGACAATTACAGCTGATGGTTTTTGAGCTCTGCAGCAGGAAACGCCACACCAAGAGCGGCCATTTTCTCGAGTTAACTACAGAAGATCAGTGGAGAAACTGTCATGCCAGGACTGCTTGCTTCTCAGTTAACACGTAACAATGAAAATGACACGACCAGTCCCTCCCTCTGCTGTGGGGGCACCAGGACCATCTAGCCCCACTGTGACTTCAGAAGCCACCACTGGGCCACCAGGGCCATCTAGCCCCACTGTGACTTCCGAAGGCACCACTGGGCCACCAGGACCATCTAGCCCCACTGTGACTTCTGAAGCCACCACTGGGCCACCAGGACCATCTAGCCCCACTGTGACTTCCGAAGGCACCACTGGGCCACCAGGACCATCTAGCCCCACTGTGACTTCTGAAGCCACCACTGGGCCACCAGGACCATCTAGCCCCACTCTGACTTCCGAAGGCACCACTGGGCCACCAGGACCATCTAGCCAGCCCCACTCTGACTTCCGAAGGCACTACTGGGCCACCAGGACCATCTAGCCCCACTGTGACTTCCGAAGGCACCACTGGGCCACCAGGACCATCTAGCCCCACTCTGACTTCCGAAGGCACCACTGGGCCACCAGGACCATCTAGCCCCACTCTGACTTCAGAAGGCACCACTGGGGCCACCAGCGCCATCTAGCCCCACTCTGACCTCCGAAGGCACCACTGGGCCACCAGGACCATCTAGCCCCACTCTGACTTCAGAAGGCACCACTGGGCCACCAGGGCCATCTAGCCCCACTCTGACTTCCGAAGCCACCACTGGGGCCACCAGGACCATCTAGCCCCACTGTGACTTCAGAAGGCACCACTGGGCCACCAGGACCATCTAGCCCCACTGTGACTTCAGAAGGCACCACTGGGCCACCAGGACCATCTAGCCCCACTGTGACTTCAGAAGGCACCACTGGGCTACTCTATCACTGAGCTAAATCCCCAACCCCATCATTTTTAAAAAATTTTAAACTACAAAGGTCACTACATCTCCACCAACAAAGATAAGATTTCACACACTAAACAGAAGTCCTTCTGTTTTCTGCGTAATTTTATGTAAAACCCACTTATTTTATTATGTGACCACTTTTGAGATTTTTGAGGATTATCACGATGTAGCTAATAGGAAACTACCATTTCTGAGGACATCTTGATGCGAAGCAGCCCCAGCACACGTCCAGGTCATGGAAGCCCACTGCGAGCATGAAAAGAGATAATGCCTGCCAGGGCACGAAGAGAAAAACCCTAAGAGGAAAACCCAAGTGCTAACAGGGCCAATTAAACAACTCGGGAAAACGGCCCTGAGGCGCAGGGCAGGGATGGGCCAAGGCTTCCTGATGAGCATCCTTTTACCATTGTTCTGGTGTTTTAAACCATATAGATGTACTGCCTATTCAAAAATAAACTTTAATTTCAAATAAAACTATTTCAGATATCTTTCCTCCCTCTTCAAACTTGAAAGACTTAATTTCTCCGAAGAACGTAATTGAAAAAGCAAACGGCAGTTGCTCCTTGAGATGAAGCCACAGTCCTTCCTCCCGCTGCCATCTCCCCATCATTCCTGGGCAGTCCTAACACACACTAATTCTCTACTTACTTCTAAACAGATTGTTTTTCTTCTTTAGGCAGCTAAATGAGAAATCTGAAACACAAATACATCTGAAGTCTTAACATAAAGCAAGTCAGCCCGTGGTTAGCTTGAAGAAAAGCTGATTGCAAAGAAAATCACTTTTGCTCTCCACTCCATGTAAACCACACAGCCCAGTGTGTTCAAAGTGGGCGACTTGAACAAGGTTTTAGACCTCTTCATTTTGTCCCGTTCTCCTAACCTCAAATCCAAACCACAGTGTCCTCTTCCTTTCTCATCCATTACCTGTACCTCTGTGCCTACTTTGTTTACTCACACTGTTGAGACTTCAGCCCAAGCTCAACCCTGTAAACCATTAAAACAGATGGCATGAGGACGGACGACACCATACAAATCTTTCTGAAATACTTCCCCATCCTTTCCTGCTTCTTTTACTGAGTTAACAGTCAGACAAACAAGCCAGAGCTCCTCTACTCTCAGGCAGGTACCACTGTCCCCAGCCGAGCTGGGCTGGAAAACTGGGCATGCATGTATAACCCAAACCCCTGAAGGTCACACTGCATTAAACAAATCTGCCAGACTGCAGGTGGTGGTGGCGCTCGCCTTTAATCCCAGCACTCGGGAGTCGGAAGCAGGCGGATCTCTGAGTTCAAGGCCAGCCTGGGCTACAGAGCGAGTTCCAGGACAGCAGGGTTACACAGAGAAACCCTGTCTCAAAGAATAAAAGAACAAACAAACAAAACAAATCTGCCAGATTAAACCAAGAGCCATTTAGGGTTGGCAAACTAGTTCAGCAGGTAAAAACACTCACCATGGGTTCAATCACAAGGAGAGAAAAGACTCCTTCAAGTTGTCCTCTGACCCCCACACATGTGCCATGGCATGTGCATGAACACACTCAAATAAATATAAACAAATACGTGAAGTGGTAAAAACTCTTTGAATGTCATTCAAAACATTAGGACATTCTCTTCCCCAAATTCTCATTGTAGAACTACTTTTATCTAGTGTCGACATGGGCTTGAAGAGCTAACGAGGAATTCATGGCTCCTGAGAACTCAGTGTGTGTGTTCCTCAGAGCTTTAAAGTAGGGGTAGCAGGCCAGCAGGATGGCCCACTGAGTGCAGGTGCCTGCGGCCAGGTCTGAGTCCAATCCCCAGGCCCACACAGTGGGGAACACTGACGCCTGCAATTGTCCTCTGACCATCCCGTGTGCTGTGGCTGCATGCCCTTCCCACATCCACACATGCAAACAAATGAATCAACTACTAAACAAGTGTGTTCTGAATGGAGTTAGAGACAGTTACACTCAGGAGACAGCAGTGCCCAGTGAATTAAGGACATGGCACAAGGATGGACCTGCAACTGAGACGACAGCTCCGCCATCAGAGAAGGCAGGTGTGTGCAGTGGGCACCCGAGCAGCTGTATCACTAATGTGCAAAGTGCTCAGTGCATTAACTCCCGTCCCCCTTCTCACAGGGGTCCTTCTGGGAAAGCTTACCTCTCAGCACGAATCACACCACTGTAGTAGGGGGGGTCCCAAGGCATTAGCTCCTGGAAGGGAAAGGTTCACTGTCAGCAAAGCTATTGACTATCTCATTTGATCAGAAACTTGGCCAGCTTATAAAAGATAAACCAGTTATTTTTAACATATATGAGAAAACAATATTTAAAAACCATGGCATGGCATGATTTGGCTTCTCTGTAACCAAATCATAGAGGGGTACAAATAAGGCATAATCCTAGAATCTGGGACAAAGGTAAATGACATTCTAAAGTATAATCAACAAAAGTCAACATTAATGGGTTAAATCAGCCAGAATCAAAGTTTTCTCAAAGCATAGCCCACATATGAATCCACACACTACAGGCAGTAACGTGAGATAACTGTTGGAATTCTCAGCCACTCCTCCAGATACATGACCGCACATGTGCAGTTCAGTAGCCAAGTAAGGAGCCTTACGTCCTACGTGCACTGAGTGATCGCATGATTTGCGCACAACGTGATCACATGCATGCATAGCTCTGTAAGCCCATATGCGCATGTGCAGGGGAATCCATAAGAAGTTGGACACAGACCCCTCCCCACTTTTCTTCTTCTTCTTCCTCCTCCTCCTCCTTCTTCCTCCTCTTCCTCCTCCTCCTCCCCCACTCTCCCTCTCCATGCACATGTCTTCCACAGGCCTGGTCAAGCTCTCTTCTGTCCCTCCCTTCTCCTAATAAAACTCCGCTCTGATAATGGGTTTTGTCATGCCTCATGACTTTTCCTCACAGAGTAAAAGTGCTGCATTAAAACCAACAATAACCATGCTTTGTGAAACTAAACAAGAACTAAACAATAATTTGAACTGTAGCTGAGGCAGAATCAACTCCAATCTCGGCAAAGAAAATACGTCTTAAGAAGGTAGTAAAGAACAGAGCATGGTGGCTCAGGCTTACAATCCCAGTCCTTGTTGGAGGCCCTGAGCTAAAGAGCCCAATCCTGTCTCCAAACAAACAGAGGGACGGAAGCACTAGCAGTTATGTGGCAGCCAGTGCAGCATGCTGAAAGCAAGCCTGGGCACTTGAATGACACAGTCCTACCCATCAGGGGTCAAATTACCAGACTGAATGTGCACAAGCGTGAGGACTCTGCCTGTGTTCTTGCACACTGGTCCTGCCTCGCTGAGCCTGCTGCATGGCGGCTACTCACTGAGTCAACAGCACCTCCCACCCAGGCACAACACCTGGCTCTGAGTAAGGGTCAGCATGCCAGCTGTCCTGTGACCCTCACCCTTCCAAGTTTCGGCTCAGCACAACCCCCTGAGGAAGTAGGTGCTCCTTCCCACATGGCACGACTGCACTTTGAGCATAGTATGTGTGGCAAGTAAGAGCGCGAACTCATGGTCTCTCTCCCATGAACACCTGAAGGGTAGGGATGGTATCCCTGAACCTCCACCTCCTGGAGCTCAGTTCCCAGCTCCCAGCTCCTCCAGCTGATAACTAGGCACCATCTCATAAGCAGACATCAGCTTTAGAAGAGTTGATGGTGTAGGAAAGCAAAGTGACTTAACGAGAGAGCAGTATATCACACGATGGGGACAGACGAGCTCGGGAATGAAGTGTTTGCTGTGCAAGAATGCGGACCTAAATTCAATGCCCAGAGCAAACATAAAAGCTGAGTGTGGTAGTGCATGCTTGTAATCCCAGCAGGAAAGAGAAGTCAGGAAGATGGTGCCTACGGCTTACTGGCTGGCCAGCAGCCTGAATCAGACAGCAACCCTAGAGAAATGACATGTATGTGGCTTCCACACACATACATGTGCACCCTTCCACACAGCTCACCCAAAACCACGACCCATGAGAAAGGTATTTTTTAAACCAACCAACAAACAACAACGAAACCTACAAAATCTATTAATGCCTATAGCACAAGCATCAACTCTGAGAAGTTTTAAATCAAAGTGTGGGTTCAGGCTCACACTTGGGAGGAAGAAAAGCCAAAAGTAAGCTCTGAGAGATGGCAGCAGTTAATGGAGGTGAGAAAGAAAGAAAGAAAGAAAGAGAGAGAGAGAGAGAGAGAGAGAGAGAGAGAGAGAGAGAGAAAGAGAAAGAGAGAGAAAGAAGAGGCCTTCCTGCAGCACCCGGGTGACTGGAAGCTCCCTACCAGTGCATGTTTAAGTGACTGCCACACAATGGCCCAGGAGTTGAAGAACAAAAGTGGAAGAGAGTAAGGAAAGTCACACCATTCCGGGTCTGGGAGAGAATAGCAGCTCTGAGCAGGCCAAGGCGGGCAGGCGGGCCAGACCCTGAGTGGCTGGGGAAGATGCAAGGCCGGACCCTGAGTGGCTGGGAAGATGCAAGGCCGGACCCTGAGTGTCTGGGAAGATGCAAGGCCGGGCCCTGAGTGGCTGGGGAAGATGCAAGGCCGGACCCTGAGTGGCTGGGAAGATGTAAGGCTGGACCCTGAGTGGCTGGGAAGATGCAAGGCTGGACCCTGAGTGGCTGGGAAGATGCAAGGCCGGACCCTGAGTGGCTGGGAAGATGTAAGGCTGGACCCTGAGTGGCTGGGGAAGATGCAAGGCCGTCAGCAGTGCAATGACAAGAGCAGCAGTTAATGAAGGATTTTAAACAGTGACAAGGACCAGATCTGTGCTGCAGGGACACTCTCTGATGGCAATCTATTCACTTACTGATTCATTCACTCATAGGTCACATATATGCAAAGTACCTGTTCTGCCCACACTAGGCTGAGCACATCACTAAGCATTCTGAATCCAGTATTGTGGTGGTTTGAAAGAAAACAGCCTCCAGAGAGTGGCACTATTAGGATGTGGCCTTGTGGGAGTAGGTGTGGTCTTGCTGGTGGAAGTGTGTCACTGTGGAGGTGGGTTTTGAAGTCTCATATATGTTCAAGCCACAGCCATTTTGACAGACCACCTCTTGTTGCCTGAGTCAAGATGTAAGGACTCTCGGCTCCAGCATCACGTCTGCCTGAATGCCGCCATGTCCCACCATGATGATAATGGACTAAACCTCTGAAAACGTGAGCTACCTCAATTAAATGTTTTCCTTTATAAGAGTTGCCATGGTCGTGGTGTCTCTTCACAGCAATAGAAACCCTAACTTAAACAAGTATGCTTTCGAGGGGAGTAGGAACTTAAAGCTAGGAAACCAATTAAGCAACTCCAATTAGGTGAAAACTGTGATGAGCTAGCCAGGGCTGTGGTCACAGCATGGAAAGGGAGGATAGGGTTCTTGAGGTCAGCTGCAGGGACAATAGGAGTGGGGACCATCTGCAGGGCACAATGAAACTCAAGAACAGGCCTCAACCCAGAGGTTAGATGGGTATGTAGGGCTGAGTCCCCTGGCGACGAGATTGCTTCAGGTCAGGAACCACACTTCAAGAACAAGTGGTTAAGTGCAGCTTCTGGCTAGAGCAACAGGGTGAGTGGCAGCACCACTGACCAGAACAGAGCCTCGTGAGAAGATCAGGCCTTCACCAATATTTGCACAGCTACCTGCACCCATCAGTCATACAAAAATGTGGGGAGGGAAGGTGCAAAGTGTATCAGCTTTGGCTGAATTAGCTTCCTGAAACATACTTTTAACTTTTTGGTCCACCCAACTAAATTCTGATTTATACCTGATATCTTATGAGGATGGGCCCACCACTGCAAAGGATGTGGATGACTCACAATAGCTATCAGGCCAGAGACAGCTACAGCAAGGTCCAGATTGGCATGCTACTCTAATCCTATCCAGTCCAGCGGTGTATCACCTATTTCTTAGTGGGTGGGTCTGGGAAAATGGCATAGTTTCCAAATCTACAAGGCTCCTTTCTTTATATTTCCCTGTGCCTACAGCTCTGACAGGTGCTATCAAATCAGGAATCACCAACAACAGCACCTACAAAGGAATGGTGTAGACAGCCATAGAAAGCCTGTGGTACTTTTGAGCCACACTGAAACAAGGCTCCTAATGTCTGCAATCCCATCGCTTCAGAACATCCCAAGTGCCTGGGCAGCATTCTGGTCACAAAGACACTTGGTCTAGACTATAGGATCATATGATCTTATGACTGAAAACAACACATATAAGTAATGGTAAATTAACTCTCCAACCCTATTTCATAACTTACTTCTTGGCCATCTGTCTCTTCCACAAAATATCACACTGATCCACTATATTGATGACATTCTGCTGATTGGGCCAAGTGAGCAAGAGGCAGCAACCACTCTGGGCTTGTTGGTAATGCATATGCACATCAGAGGATGGGAAATAAACCCAACCAAAATTCATGGACCTTCTACCTCAGTGAAATTCTTAGGAACCCAGGAGTGTGGGGCATGCAGAGATATTCCTTCCAAGGTGAAGGATAAATTACTGCACCTGGCACCTTCCACAAAGTTTAATGGGCCTATTTGGATTCTGGAGACAACACATTGCTCATCTGGGTATGTTACTCTGACCCATGTATCAAGTGACTCAAAAACCTTCTAGCTTTGAGTAGGGCCTGGAGAAGGCTCTTAGACGGGTCCATGCCAATGTGCAGGCTGCCCTACCACTTGGACCATACGATCCAGCAAATACTGGAGGTATAAATTGCAAGGTTAACATTAAGGTTCAAATTGCTACCTGCTAATCAGGCCTCCATTTAGCTTCATCAAAGGCTACCTTGAAATGGAAAGCTGATTTTCTGTAGAATAAAAGTGCTTCATAAATACATTTTCTGTTAATATACATTTGTAAATGTACAAACACACCAACTAATTGATTAAAATGCTGGGTTACATCAGGTGGTGGTGGTGCACATATTTAAGCCCAGCACTCAGGAGGCAGAGGTAGGCCGATCTCTGTGAGTTCAAGGCCAGCCTGGTCTACAAAGCAAGTTGCAGGACAGCCAAGGCTATTACACAGAGAAAACCTGTCTCAAAACACAAACAAACAAACAAAAATGCTGTGTTTCCAGGCGGCCTCAAATTCAGACCTATGTATCACATATTTCAATACCAAATTCACTAAGACCAAACATTAAAAAGACTACAGAGACTACCAGGAAATCCTAAGAAGTCCTAGAATCAACAATATGTAGCCACTCATGTAATAGTGGCATGACTATTATGGGAGTAACAGAATGCTTTCTGATTGGATTTGAGGCCATGCACCAGGAGCGCATATCTGGTATTGTAAACCTAACTAGAAGTCATGGCTGCAGAAGTCACAGGCCCTTTGGCAGACTACTATGGTTACTTTGCTAAGCAGAAACAATATCAAACTGCATTCTACACATTATGTTTATACCGCTCTTGGAAATTTCTGCTTGTAGAGGCTGATAATTATTGCAGAAACTCCTAAGTGCCCAAAGTGCTGAGAATAAGTGACTGTTGAATGTTCAGCCTCAAATAGGACATCTACACTACCCCTTCTCCAAGGCTTTGGACATCGTGGAAGAGGGCTGGTTGGAAAGAATGTAAAAGCTAGAGGATAGGAAGAAGTGCTGTAAAACTGCCTTCTGGACATGACTGGTTGTTACGTCCATGAACTCATACCAACAGTGGCTTCCTACTCAAGACCTGCCCAAGACTGGGCTCGTCCATATTCCTTCATATTGATGAAGGATGACTCAGGGCTAATAAGGCCCCACCTCTCCCTAAAGGGCGACAGGCAATTAATGGTTGCTGGGGGAGGGGAGGAGTCATATTACCCTGATAAGTTGCCCTTGCTGAAGTAAATAAATAACCCACCACCCAAGCTCATATAGGCACCCTAGTCAAAATCAGGGAAACACACATACATAAAGGACATGAAGGGGACTTGATGGGAAAAGGAAGGGGTTTGGTGAGAAGGAAGAAGGAATCTTCCCTATGGGAGAGGGAAATATGATCAAATTACTTATACATGTGTATGAAACTGTAAGAACAAATTAAAAATTAAAACAAAGGTCTAGAATCAAGAAATAATACTTTAGTTAAAATAGTGTTCATATTATTTGAACTTACAGAGTTTTGAGGGTTTAGTTTCATTTTCATTCCTCTCATCATCTCAAAATCTTTTGCAGTTCTGAAAAATAAACCCATCATTACTTAAGGAAAAAAATACAGTAATTCAGTAAGAATAAACTTTATAACCTTTCCAACAGTCATGATAAAATTAGATATGTCTTTTACTACAAAAGCAAACTGTGATTAATCCAACTTTTACTAAAATGTCACATGAAACTACATAGATCATAAAGTCAATACAAATTCTACCTCATGCACAATGTAGATGCATGCCTTGAAAGTACTAGAGCTTGGGAAGCAGAACCGAGTAAAGCTTCACCAGTGGACTGCAGGAAACTAACAAGTTCCTTCCTCTCTATAAAACATCCATACGGATCATATTTACAACTGCTATTCATCACTTTCCCCTACAGAAAAACTCTGGGCAATAACAGGAAGTGTCTTTTAGAATTAACACACACACATGTATACACACATATAAAACTACAAACTTATGAAGGTACATTTGCTGAAAATATACTCTACAGGTATAGATAAACGGAGATAGATACAATCTATAGCTATACATAAACGGAGAACCCTTCAAGCAAAAGTGAGTAAACTAGAAACTTCAAATCAACCTTCCCTCTTGACTGTATCAGAGACAGTGGTTCACTGATATTAAAAGACTGTAGAAGGGACAAACATGAGCCAAGTTAGAAAGGGATTCAAAAGCACAAGTTTAAAATCCCAAACAGATGGGATTGGAGAAATGGCCCCGGGGTTAAGAGCATGGAGGACTCTTCCAGAGGACTTGGGTTCAGTTCCCAGTACCCAATAGCTGCTCACAACTTTCTGTTAACTCCAGTCCCAGGAGATCTGGTGCCCTCTTCTGGCCTTCACAGACACCAGGCATGCAGAGTGCACACACATACATGCAGAGCAGACAAAACACTCAATACATAAAATTAAAAAAAAAATCTTAAAAAAAATCCCCAACAGATATCTGAGCACACACAATGTGGCCCTGTGGTCAAAAATGGCAAAGGAGACTGCACTGCTTTGTGAGGCAGATAAGAGGACACCTTTGTCTCGGTTCCCAAACCATGGCACACCTCTCCCTGGAACCCCGGCTATAACAGGGCAAGGTGGCCTCCCCTTTTTCCAGTGCTGGAAGAGAGCCCACTGAGGGCAAGGACTGCAGGTAAGGGACTGGAAGGAAAGGCAGAGACAGCAGCAAGGTACAAACAGGACGGCCACCGGGTGTGGGGCAGAAGGGGGCACACAGCTTGGCCTTACAAACACCAAAGCGGAGAATCCTTAGAACAAACCAAATCCAGGAGATCCCCTACATCCAAGCTCTCCTGTACTTAGCACCAAAAGAGACATGCTACTTTATGAGTCTGTTATAATTAGTGATACAGTTTAAAATAAATGGTTTCGAGAACACTTCAGAAAGGCGGTTAAGTGGATATAAATGAGGTTGTTAAAGACAGTGGGTCAACCAGGAGAACTAGCTAAATTGTTGAGACTGGTATCTTAGGGAGGCTGCTTTCAACATCTTCTCAAGGAGACAACCTCTTGCCAACAGGTCTGACTAACATTTAAGCTTACATTGTTAGTAAATTATTTCTTAATTTTTAAAACAAATCTAACTGCAGAAACTGCGGAGACCTTAGAAGGTGCACAAGTGTGAGGGGCAGAGTTCGGATCCCCAGGACTCATGCACATGCCAGGCGGGCACTTAAGAAGAGGAGCTAAGGTATCCCCGGAGCAAGCTGGTGGCTAGACTACCTGACCTGGGAAGCCCTGGGCTCAGGTGAGAGAACCTGTCTCAATAGACAAGGTAGAGAGTGACAGAGGAGGGCGCCTGCCATCGACTTCAAGCCTCCACATGCACGTGTGCATGTGTGCCTGCACACATATTTGGACGTGCACACATACAAACATACATGTACTCACATCACACTCACAAGCTGACTGCACAACTAAAATAGTAAATAGAATACCAACCAACCTTTCAGAGAGTTTGTCAGAGAGTTTCTCAAGGAACTGCATGACAGTCTCTAAAGACAAAATTCAAAAGAAAATACCTTCAATTATGTGAAGTAACATGGGCATGCATGTTAAAATTATAGTGTAAGAGTCATTACACATCTAGTCTCCTCTAAAGTGATGATTTTCAAAGGCAGGCAGGGTAGTCTCATGTGCTTGGGATTATTTCTAGACACTGGTTATCTCCTATGAAAAAACAAATTAAACTTACAGAGTGCTAATCCAAAGCCTTAGATTACACCCAATGTTAAGAGCATTAATGGAAAACAAAAGGAAAAAAATCCAAAATTGCCATCCAAATGTATGAAAAATAAGTATCATAGATATATCTAATTATTCCTAAATTTCAGGATGGCTAGATGCTGGCTTGATTCTAAAAATCAGTGCATACAGTAATCTCAGCACATGGGACACTGTGGCAGGAGTCAAGGCCAGCACAGTCCAGCTCCAAAGGGAGACCTTGTCTCAAGATTGCTCAATAACCCTAGTCATCAGGGAAATGCAAATCCACACTGAAATTCCATCCCCACTCTAATCAGAATAGTTGTTACTGGAAAAACAAACACAAAAACCCAACAGATTCTGGCAAGGATGGGCAGAGAGGACTCCCTATCCACTGCTAGTGGTAATGTAATGTACAGCCACTACAGGAATCAGAAGTGGAGGGACCTCAAAACCCAGAAGAACCACCTTCAGGTCCAGCCACACCAGTCTGTGTGCTACTCAAAGGACTCGGTCAGTGTGCCCCAGCAATCAATGCTCATCCACTCACAGCAGCCAAATTACAGAAACAGTCTAGACGTCCGTCAACAGACAAAACAATAAAGTAAGATGCCCCTGTAGGTGTGTGATGGAGCTTGACTCGGCTACAAATAATTAAGTTATGTCGTAGTTTACAGTGTATTTAGATCATAGCCAAGAGTAAGGGGACTCACGGTAGGGTCTCACAGGACAGGATAATGGGGAATGAATAAGGTCAAAGTTCATGACATATTTAAACAAAATAAGACTCTGAAACCCACCATCTTACATAATATACACTAGTAAAAATATAAATAATCTCTGTCCAGTTTAGAAAGATGGTTCACCAAAAATTCAGCTTTAAAAGGCAGTTTCCCTGGGTCACTTCTGTTACTTACAGACAACTGTAAGTAACCTACTCAGTATCAACTCCAAGCAGAACTACCGACACGAGGTCTCGTAATTGGACTTTGGTGCTAACTGCAGCTTTTCAGCCAGAGTCTGCACCAGTGAGGCCCATGAGGGCAAGAGCAGAACCCCGTCGTTCCCACGGAAAGTGTCCCATGGTGCCTTCTGCCCCCAAACGCCTTCCAGTGCTTTTATGTGTGTTTCAGTGGCCACAAACATCGCCTTTATATTTTCCAGATGATCTTTTCTATGGGTTTAATTTCTTGCCCTCTCTTTAAGCTATCTCCTTTCTGAGTGAAATGAAACGCCAGGCAGGGACTGGGGTTAACCTAAACCACAGGCACAGTTCCTTGCCCCTATCATCTTTAGAAAGCCTCGGACTCAGGCCTGTGTGCCAAGTGAACTGCGTCAGAACTGAAAGGAGACAAAAGCCTGTGTTTGAAGCCCTTCCATGACTCCGGCTCCCACAGACAGCAGCAGTTCCAAGGAAATCTCTACGTAGGCATTGATTCCCACACAGCCACACTTTATTCAGGCGCCCATTTTGTTTTGCTGGTGATATGCAAAGAATCTGGAAAGAGTATACTAAAAAGACTGACTAGGAGAAGGAGATGAAGTCAGTCAAGTGCTTGCGTGTGGGCATGAAGACCAGGGTTCCAGCCTCCAAAACCCACAAGGAAAAAACCAAATAGGTGTAGCTACACTCGCCCGCAGCCCCAACACTGGGAAGGTGGAGACATGAGGTTCCGGGGCCACCGTCCAACCCAACTGGTGAGATCTAGGCTCAGGGAGAGATCATGTCTCAAAAAATAAGGTGGAAAACAAAGGAAGGTACCCAACATCTACCTCATACCTACACATACACATGCACATGCACACATACAAACACATATGCACATTCACACACACACCACTGAAGGTGAAAGTCCCTAAAAATAAGCCCAGTACTCGCTCACTCCAGGGCTGTCTCTAATTCAGCTACCAAACGGACGCCCAGTGTAACCTCACTTCTCTCCTCTGCCCTGCTCTCTGTGAAGACTCACCACCTAGAACTCACAAGCATCTAATCCGTTGACAAACACCCACCTGCTAAAATCCCACGGCACTGCTGTCTGTACTAGTCACTTGGCAGTAATCTTTTAAGTCCTGAAGGACACAGGTCACATCTCATATGACTGTGTACAGTAGTCTCTCTCTCCAAAATGTCACTATGCCAACCACTTGCTTGCCACTGATGGAGTCCAGTGAACCACTGTGACTCCAGTGAACTCTAATAAGCCCAGTTGGGCCAATGGTCAGGCCCAGCCCTCTCTACACTGACCTGCTACAGTATCCAAGTCAGGGCATCCCTCTGCTCTCTTTAGGCCACTCCTAGTGGCTTTCTGAAGGACACACTCTGCTTCCTTTTCTTCTTACTCACTGTCCACTACTCCTCAAAGCACTTGTGGCTCTTCCTCACAGCCTGAACTCAGAGCAGCCCAGACCAGTTCTTGGCTTTCCGTTCCTTACCGTGTACTCCCTTAGTGACCTCATATAGCCCCGAGCCTTTAAGTATTTCAACTTAATCATCTCAGAGCCCCGACCCACAGCCATGTATCTACAGTGGTCACTTTCAACACAACAGCATTTTGACCTCATCTTGAACCAAACCAGGCTCCTGGACCCCACTGTAGTGACGTAACTGTCTTTGTAGCTGCTTAGGGTAAAGCTCTTCCTTCAAAACACCATGTATCTAGAAGCTGGCGCCCACGGACCGGCTGCATCCTGCATCCTGGTCAAATCATTTCTCCTCATGAGTATCACAAAACACCTTCCAGATGTTCCCCTCCCTCATCCTGTCGCAGCCCCCTTGCCATCAGTAGCATCCGTCATTACAGTGTAAGTCAGATCACTTCCCCTTTCTCACCAAACCCTGCAAAGCCCTCATCTCATCCAAGAGAGCGTCTTCCTTCATGTACACCCTCAACCTATCTCTTCTCATCAAGGACCCACTCTGGCTTTTCCTCAGATGTATCTGGCACATTTCTGCCTTGAGACCTTGGCACATGGTTGCACCGTCTTCCAAGGGACTGAAGTGTAGCTGGACGGTTTCTCAGATCCCACCCAGCCCTGCAGACCTGCAGCTGCTTATAAAATAATCACTCAGAGGCTTAATATTATTTCCAAACTGTATGGTCTATGGCAGGCTTCTTGCTAGCCAGCTCTTATAACTTGACCCATTTCTATTAATCTCTAAGTTGCCATGTAGCCATGGCTTACTGGTATTTTCACATCTTGCTTCTCCTGGTGGTGCTGGCGTCTCCTCTGCCTCTTCCTTTCTTCTTCCTGTCTCTCTCTTGGATTTCCTGCCTGGCTATAACCTGACTCACCATAGGCCAGAACAGCTTCTTTATTAACCAATCACAGCAACACACATTCACAGCATACAGAAAGACATCCCGCAGCACTGAAGATTCATTCTGGCAACCTGCCAGGCCTATCCCAGAGCATGCCATATCCTGCAAGTGTATCACATTTCTACACAAGCCTCCCTGGCAAAGGCAGTACCATGGCACTTAATGCTATGCTCCATCCCTGCTCCATCTTTCCACAGTAAGACAACTGCATGAAGGAGCCAGTCTCCTCTCCCTGCCACACTGACATGTTCCTAGAGCCCAAGAGAGTACCTGATAGACCTCCTGGTTCCTGCTATGAAAACCAAGAAGATTCAGAGATGTGTGCAAATTCCTGCTATGCCATGTTTTAGCAATACCCTGTGATGGTTTGGAAGAAATTGCCTCCCCAAAGGGAGTAGGTACTGTTGGAGGAGGTGTGGCCTTGTTAGAGGAAGTGTGTCACTGTGGGGGTGGACTTTGAGGTCTCCTTTGCTTAAGCTACACTCAGTGTGGTAGACGGTTCATTTCCTGTCGCTTGCAGATCAAGACATAGAACTGTCAGCTCCTTCTCCAGCATCATATCTGCTTGCACACCACCATGTCCCACTGTGGACTAAACCTCTGAAACTGTAAGCCACCCCAATTATATGTTTTCCTTTAAAAGAGCTGCTGTGGTCATGGTGTCTCTTCACAGTAAAAGGAACCCTAACTAAGACACCACTGACCTTAGATTCCTTCTGTGTTTCATAAACCAAACCCTACTTCACAGGGCGGTGTGGCATTAAATAACATATAATGATACAGTAGCACTAAGTAACATTCTAATAATATTATTTTATATAGTATAAAAATACTGTATTTTAACCCCCCTGATATTAATAGTAACTACAGAAAAACACAAGATAAAACTGAGCATTGTAGCACACTCCTACAATCTGGCACTAGATAGGTGGAGGCTGGAGAATCAGGAGTTCAAGGTCATCCTCAACAGCTTGCAATACATGATTCTCAAAAACAGAAAACAAAAACACAAAACAAATATATATGTAATATATACATATAATTCATATAACATCAATCTAGGAATTAAGTTATATGAAACTAATTTTAAGAGCTGACTTCAGAGGAGCATGTGTGAGGCCCTGGGTTCTATAGAGGGCATAAAAATAAATAAGTAAATAAAAATAAAAATAAGTGTTCTGAAGGTTTAAGGACAAAGTCCAAGGAAAGCAGAAAGAGCGCACCAATGGAAGTTTATCAGGGAAGAGGTGGGTTCAGGACTCAGGCCTGAGAGCTGCAACCTGAGCAAGGAGCCCCAGGCTAGGAGGAATGTAACAGGTTGAAGGAAGCAGATGTACAGGGAAGAGTGTGAAAGATGTGAGGGAACTTTGAGGAACAAAGGAGCATGTGGAAAAAGAGGGGATACACAAAGTAGCAACAAAGACAGGAGGAAGGCTGGAACTCCTCCTCACAGTCCTTCCCAGTGCTCCCTCTTCTACAACAGCATGTGTGAGTGCTCTGCAAGACACTGCACTGTCCACTCCTCCCTCTCCACCAACGCCTCCAAAGCACACCTAGAATCTCAGCACTCCACCATCCTCACCCACTGCTGACTCACTGCCTCGATTACCAAAGGCTAAAATGCCCCTGCAAAGCTCACCTGCATTTCCATTTCCCACTGTGCATGGCATTCTCTCCTGGGTACCCTGACCCAGCCCAGGCCAGCTTGTCTAATCCCACTTCCTCTGCCCACTTAGCACAGATCTCCCCACACAGGACTGTGCTCGGCTATGACCTCACCACCCTGGCTCAGCAAAAACATCACCCTTCATCCTCTCACTCTACATCCATCGGAGGACACTGGGCTGAGTCAGAATGAAATTGATTTAAATCAATAACAAGTGAAAACTTAGATGTGACTTGCTCTCAGCACATACAAACAATATAGGTCAAATTACTAACTCTTCTATTAAAAGATACCAAAAGTATCAACAAATGGCTCTCTAAATATATTAAAAACAAGACCCTATTGGACATGGTAGCTCATGCTATAATCCCAGCATCCAGGAAGCTCATGCAAGAAGATCTTGAGTTCAAAGATAGGCTGGGCTATAAGGCAAATGTCTTTTTTTTTTTTTTTTTTTTTTTTTTTTTTAAATAGGTATTTAAAATCACAAGTTCTGGGCTGGGAGCACAGTCCTCGGGGGTGGCTCTCCAGCACTGTCAATCCACCCACCCACTCACTAGAAATGCTGTTTGCTCACAGTCCTGTTTGTTCTTAGAAGTTGGATAAACGGGCTTACCTGGGGTCTGAGCTATGGTTCCCTGGAGGGCTCTGTGGGAAAATGTAGAATAGCCTACTAAGTTTGCCAGAAGATCTCTGCTGCTCAGCAGTTCTTCTAAGCATCTCAACTGACCAGCACTGGGATAAAGGAAAATTTTATAAGCAGCTTCCCGAACCTGCAGAGGGCGAGAGAGAAAGAAGAGAAAGTCAAAGATCTAACGCCATGGCTCAAAATCCTCCGCAAACCACCCAGGCCAATGCTCTCACTGTCCACAGCTAGCCATGGCTTCCCAAGAAGAGCCCACTGGGTCTACAGCGCTTTACGGGACACACTGTACATGGGACAGTGCTCTGGGAGGTCCATTTGCCAATGCTTCTGTCTCTATGCCAAACAGCATTTCATGCACTCAAAGTCACGATGTGACCTTAAAAGTCAATGACTAGTAACTCCAAAAACAAAGTCCTTGAGAGACATGAATTTAACTATCTTCCTTATTCAAAGCATTTGTGGAATTAACTGTGCCACAAATTAAATTTTCAGAGCTTAGTAATGCAACAGGATCTTTAAGGCTATAATACCATGTTAGTAATGATTTGGGGGTAAAACAGGAGTAATACACATCCATTGGTGTTCAGATGGGAGCTGAACACCAAGCAATGGAGAACTCCTACCAAGTCATCTGAGGCTTCTGCATGTAGACCATCAATGACTGCATAACTCCCATCGTGGGCAAAGTGGTGCTGAATGTGCTCTGGTAAGAGATGCTTCTGTATCTTGTTGGGAAAGTTGGTTCCCATAAGAAAAGTACTGCTCAAATCCAGGATCTTAACATTGAGGTCCACTGCTCTTCTGCGCTACAAGTGGGAGAAAGGTAATTAAAAGCAATATAAATTAGCATTTCACAATAGACAAGTCTACAGCGGTGGGAAATCAACATCTGAATTGCTGATGTAGAACACTTGAGTGTAATCCTCTGTCCCCCACACCTTCATTAAGTCAGTCAACAAGGGGGCTGGTTACACCTGTTTGGCGGCACTTTTATAGTATTTCTGAAGTAAGAAAAATAAAGTATTTGAAGAGTAGCTTACAAAGATGTTGAATCTTACAAGACTAGACTAAAAGCCAAAGGGGGAAGGGAGTGAGAAGCACAATTCTGCACAAACCAGTAGTGAACACCCAGGAGGTTCAGTTCAGAGGCTCTGGTTCACACACAATCCTACAGAATGAGAGCAACAAAGCCCTTAACAGCAGACTCAGGCGGGGTACATGGCATGTACTTGCTAAGCTGGACTCAGGACGCTATGGCAGGAGAACTCAGGGTCATTCAGATCCTGCCTCAAAAATAGTATGAATAAATAAATAGAGGAGGGAGGGAGGGAGGGAGGGAGGGAGGGAGGGAGGGAGGAAGGAAGGAAGGAAGGAAGGAAGGAAGGAAGGAAGGAAGGAAGGAAGGAAGGAAGGAAGGAAGGGAAAAGGAGAAAGGAAGGAAAAAAGGAAGGAAAGAAGAGGCAGAGGCCTGTGGGGCAGAACTGCACTCTACACTACGTCCCACGTGCGTGGTCCATGGACCAGTTCCTCACAGTCAAGTACAATGAGGCGGATGCTGGCACTGGCATGCAAGCGTTAGCTTCTGTCACACCTCCAGAGCACAGTCTCCATGGAGAAGGAGTTTTTGGAGGTCCATGGTCAAAGAAGCCACCTCAAAAAAAAAAATTTTTTTTGAGACAGTCTCATGCAGCCCAGGCTGGCTCTATAGCGGAGGATGATCTTAAGTTTCAGACCCTCCTGCTTCCTCTATCCTCAGATCCCAATCCCACTGAATGATGGGATTACAGGCTGTACACAGTCATACTTGTTTGATGCAGTGCTGAGGACTGAACCCAGGGCCTCATGCATGCTAGGCAAGCACTCTACCTCCTGAGACTCTTTCCCAGCATACACCACAAAAATAAACTGTACCCCATGTAATCTCTGAGGTCCATTAGAGAACTAGGTGTGTACGTTCAGTTATTCATCGGGAAAAACAAGTCAGGATTCCAAATGGCTTGTGGTGGGCTTCAGGTAATCTTATAGCCTGTGTTTAAAAATTATTAAGCAACACTAGTTTTTTCAGACACAAGTGTAAGATGTATTTGACAAGAAGCTGAGAAGAACTGGGTGATGTAGTTCAGCTGAGTGCTTGTCTACCGTGCACAAAACCCTGAACTTGGTCCTCAGCACTGTACAAACTGGATGTGTGCAATCCCAGTACACAGAAAATGGGACTCAGGCATTTGGAAGTTCAATGTCAGCCTCAGCAACATAGTGATTCCATGCCACTCAGGGCCACATGAGACCCTGCCTCAAAAAAAGAATGCTGAAAAATATAAATAAGCCAGGTATGGTGATACACATAAATAATCCCAGCACTGGGAAATGCTGAGACAGGCATTTTGAATGTTCAAAGTCAGTCTGAACCACAATGCAAGTTTAATCCCAGCCCTGGTTATATAACAAGACTCCTGTCTCATAAAAAGTAAATATAAAATAATAACCTAGAGTTTCCAATATAGAAAAGCCAAACTTTACTAGGAAATATTGGTTTCCAGCACCTCCAATGTCTTTTTAGTCCAGACTTCTCTTGTAGCAATGTATTGCCACCTAGTGGTAATCAGTGGAATAACAAAAATGATGAACGCCATCTAAAAATTATAGCTCTAAAATGTTTCCCAAAGCTTTTTTATGAAAAAATTAAAGCACACTATAATAAAATTAGTCATCCCCCAAATTTTATGAAGTGTTAAAACCTCTGGAAAAATAACTTTCTGACTCCAGTGATCTTCTGGGCATATCATTTCATCATTCCAAAACCATCCATGGTGCAAGGATCAGGACTCTAAATACCTTTGAAACCACTACAAACACTCCCTGTCGCTACTCAGGGGAAACTAAAGCAGGAGAAGTTCAAAAACCAGCTCACACAAGTGATCCCAGCACTGAGGAGGCTGAAGCAAGAGGATTATCCAACAAGTTCAAGGCCAGTCTGGGCTACAAAATGGATACAGTGTCTCAAAAAACAAAATTAAGAGAGGAGAGACAGACAGAAAGATGAAGACCTATTTATCTGATCTGGCATTGGTATTGCCTGAGGTTGGGCGCCCCAACCTCAGACAGCAATATCCACACATGGTCAGTCCATCTGCATGGAACCTCTGCACCTCCTTCCACCAACTTTAGAACATCTCAGTCACTAGGAAACATAAATCAACGTAAAGGCCAGGTGAGAGCACAAAACGTATTGTTTAGAAAAGTCTTCTTTTAGCTCAGTGCAGACACATTTTTTTCTGAATGTTTTTAATCTGCAGTTGGTTGATCCAGATGGAAAGGTCTCAGGCATGGAAGTCTGGTTGCACATGGTCAAGAATGCCACTTACTTCCCAAGACATCCTGATAAATCAACTTCTGTTCCTAGATAAATGGCTTTGAATTCACTGCATTTATTAGGATGGACAGAGCTATCTTTAAAAACTAATAATAATTAGACAGTTGGCGAGCAGATGAGGTCATGGGGGGGTACTCATGATGGCATCCAGTCACTCCTCTACCCCAACACTGAGCTGCTACCCACACCAGGGACTCAGCCTAGCAGAGCATCATATTCTGAGGACAGCAGCAGCCAGTGAAAGAACTCCTGGCACTAAAGCTGAGAGCCTAAGCAAGTTCCTTTGCTTCTACATCTATAAAACAAGAGGTGCAGACAATGTGCCAGGCCCTCCAGCCAGAGTGAACCCTGTAGGTCACATGACGCCGCTGCTGTCATAGCAAGTGTGTGGACCCACCAGGCACAAACAGTGCCCACAGTTTGTTAATAGCCCCCTTACTCTCCATCTCAGCCTCATTCCATGATACCTAACACTCGAGCTGTGTTATTGCTTCATTCTGGATTATCAGGGGTGATGGGCTAGCTTCCAGAGAGCACTACATGTAGATACCACCTACAGAAGAATTTTACAAGTGAAAAAAGTCCTAAGAGTTTACCCAGTCAAGTGATACACAAGGGTTCTCACAACTAAATGTCAGTAACAACACTGGTCAAAACAGCTGAAAGCCTGGTCTGGAGACACATGCCTGTAGTCCTAGCAGGAGGTGAAGACGGGAAGGTCAGGAATTCAAGGCAGCCTTGGCTACACGGAAAGCTCAAGGCCAACTTGGTCAACACATAACCCTGTCTTCAAAAAAAGAAAAAAGACCGGGCGGTTGTAGGGCACACCTTTAATCCCAGCACTCCAGAGGCAGGTGGATCTCTGTAATTTCGAGTGAGTTCCAGGAAAGGTGCAATGCTACACAGAGAAACCCTGTCTCAAAAAACAAAACAAAACCAAACAGAAAAAAGAGCTGAGGATGGAGCTCAGCTAATAGAGTGCTAGCCCTGGCACACATGAGGTCCTGAGTTCAATCTCCAGCACTGAGCCTGGTGAAAGATCAGAAGTTCAAGTTCATACTCAACTACATAGCAAGATCAAAGCTAACCTGGGCTACAAAAGACTGATCTCAAAATAAATAAATAAATAAATAGATAGATAGATAGATAGATAGATAGATAGATGAATAATAAATAAATATATGGATGGATGAATGAATAGATAAATAAATGAATGAATGAATGAATGAATGAATGAATGTGAGGAAGAGTGAGTTTGAGGCCAGCCTAGTCTACAAGGCAAGTTCCAGGCCAGCTGAGGCTAAATAGATCCTGTTTCAAGAAAGAAAAGATGGGGATAGAGAGATGGTTCAAAGGTTAAGAGCACTGGTTTCTCTTGCAGAGGACCAGGGATTGATTCCCAGCACCTAAATGGTGGTTCATAACCACCTGTAACTGCAGTGCCAGGGGCTCTGAAACCCCCTTCTCCTCTCCAAGGCCATGCACATACATAAATACAGGCCAACCCACACACATATGATAAATAAATTTAAAAGTATATTTTGAAAAGAAAAGTATTTACCTTTTCTTCATCTAGATGGATTCCACTGATTTCAAAATCAAACATAAATAGTTCAGCCACTCGCCTAAAATAAAGGGAGCACAAGTTACAGGCGTTCATTAAAATTACAAACAAAAATCAGTCTTCATGTTCAAATCAGGACTTCTGAAATTTACTATAAAAACTTTTGCAACACACATAGGTGATGAGCATACCCACAATTTGTTTATTTATCTGAAACGAGGAGCTCAGTATCTCAGAAACAGGTACAATCCCAGTTGACAGAGAGTTCCTACTAACTTATTATGTAAGAGCTTATTACATGTTAGCTGGGAAAGCTAACATCATAATTATTTCAGCTCCATCCAAGCCCGAGTAACTAGAAACAAGACCAGTTCCCACTTGGACAGCTTCTCAAGGCCCCTGCATGCATTTCCTGTCTTTCCTCCAGCTGGTGTGGCTGGCCAACACCTCTCTCATGCTGTGCCAGAGGAGAACTTGGGCTCTTTGTAGTCTGCCTTCAGGCTTGAGGCCAATTAACAACTTTCCTATCAACGACACGGTTGTTTGTTCCTCTGTTTGTTTGAAATTGCTTCTGTTTCTAGTGGTAGACTAATGGAGCATTTGATATATTCTTCTGGCTATGACTTCTCAAAATGAATATATTTATTTTCTCAATTACTTTATAATACATCTACATCTGGCGCCCAACGTTCGTGTTACAAATTCATGAAAAAGCTGTTTGTCTGTGGCCTTGTGGGTCCCAGCTCAGGCCCAAGCTACATTCAGCCGGTTGTGGTGGCGCATGCCGGTAGGATTTGCTGAAGGAGGCAGAGGCAGTAGGATCCCGAGTTTGAGGCCGGCCTAGGAGGCTTGGGAGAAGCTTTGGCCCAGACTGAACCACAAACAGTGGTGGGACCATGGAAGCAGTGGCTACTGCTCCACGTTGCCAGTTCCTTCTTATCGTGTTGGTGACTGCGGTGATGCTGCTACCTGGGACGAAGGATTTACTGCTGCTGGTTCAGAGAAGAATTGCCAGGGCCATCGTGTTACAAGAAAGCATCGGCAAAGGTCAGTTTGGAAAAGTTTGACAAGACAAATGGTGGGGAGAAATTGTTGTGAAGATTTTCTGTTCTAGGGAAGAATGTTCATGGTTCTAGGGAAGAATGTTATCAGACTGTGATTGCTCCAAACCACAGAAGAGGCACAAAAAAAAAAAAAAAGTCTGCATGGAACCATGACCACACCTAACAGCAACTTTGAAATCTTCAAAAGGACTATGGTAAAGCCATTAAGCTGATTAACACCATGGAAAGATCTGCTTTGGACTACAAACTGCTTAGGACAATTTTGAGATGGCTAGCTGAGATGATCCAGCCTGACAGACTACTCGAACATGGACTTGAAACAAGCCCTGAACTTTCCTTTTATGCAGAGACTGGACAAATGATACAGGACTTGACAATTAACCCAAAAATTTTCTTTTCAAGATTCCCTAAAGATATCTTCACCCCTAGAAAGCAAAAAGAAAAAGAGAATAAGATATGAGATAGATCACTGAATCTACTCTGAGAAAAAAGATAAAGAAATAATAGTATAAATAGGTAGATCATTGAATCTACACTGAAGAAAAAAGGGATGATATAAAAATGACAAAAGGTAGACTACTGAATCTATTATGAAAAGAAAAAAGAGAAAATATGGATATGATAAGATAAAAAGGGAGATCATGGAATCTACTTTTAAAAAGAAACTACCTGTTTTAAATAAGATAAGTAACGAAAATTTTTTGGTCTGAGTTTATCAGATGTTACTGGACTGGACATTGTTAATATATATAATGGAGTTTTTAATCTGAATCTGTCAAATGTTAATGGACTAGACATCATTAATGTAATTTTTGGCTGTATATATTGTATATACTTATTGGGTAGTTTTTCTTGTATTAGTTATAAGCTTTCTTTAATTTTAGACAAAAAGAGAGGAAATGTGGTGGTATTGTGTTCCCCAAAATATCGTGTACCTTAATAAACTTATCTGGGGTCAATAAACAGAAAAGCCACTAGTTAGGTAGTGATAGCACACGCCTTTAATCCTAGCATTCCAGAGGCAGAAATCCATCTGGGATCTCTGTGAGTTCAAGGCCACATTGGAAACAGACAGGCATGGTGACTCACACCTTTAATCCCAGGAAGCAAGCCTTTAATCCTAGGGAGTGATGGTAGAAAGCAGAAAGGTATATAAGGCATGAGGACCAGAAACGAGAAGCATTTGGCTGGTTAAGCATTTAGCTGGTTAAGCATGTGGCTGGTTAAGCATGTGGCTGGTTAAGCATGTGGCTGGTTAAGCTTTCAGGCTTTGAAGCAGCAGTTCAGCTGAGAGCCATTGGGATGAGGACACAGAAGTTTCCAGTCTGAGGAAACAGGACCAGCTGAGGAATTGGCAAGGTGAGATAGCTGTGGCTTGTTCTGTCTCTCTGACCTTCCAGTATTCACCCCTATAACTGGCCTCAGGTTTGATTTTATCAATAAGAACTTTTAAGATTCATGCTACACAATTACTTAGTAATTTATTGCTATTTTTGTTTTATAAGGTAGGATCTTGCTAGACAGCCCAAGCTAGCTTCGAACTTATGATCCTCCTGCCTCAGCCTCTGCAGTGCTGGGATCGTGGGTGAGCACCACCACACCCGGCTCTCGAAATGAACAGAATTAACATTATTCTAACCATCTTCCCCATGGTGCTGGGGTCACACCCAGGGCCTTGCATACACCAGGCTGGTTCTCTAGCAGTGAGCTGTACTCAGCCCAAGATCTAAAATTCTAAAACTTTGGGGGCCTTGAGGGCATCCGGAAAGCCTGTAGCTCCAGGACTTGGGAAAGAGAGACAGGAAGATTACAAGCTGGAGCCATACTGGACTAACAAGGAGTTCTAGCGCCTGTCTCAAAATAAATAAGTAAACAGATCCCATTAACAATTCAGTCACCAATATGCTTTCTTAAATAATGCAGAATGCTTCAAAGGAGCCCTAACTGATCTTGTTAGCCACCTCACACCATCTCCCCTTCTTAACACAGTAAAAACACACAACTCTCTTCTTAATCAAAGGTGGTTTAAGCAAAAATATGTCATGGTATTGCTTTACTGTAGAAAGTTATGGAGTTGATTTTTTCTCAGACTACTATATCACAAACACTGAATATCTTCTCCCCCCCCCCCCCCCCCCCCCCCGGAGCTGAGGACCGAACCCAGGGCCTTGTGCTTGCTAGCCAAGCACTCTACCACTGAGCTAAATCCCCAACCCCTGAATATCTTCTTATAATTAAATATTCTTCCAAACTATAACTTTTAAATCAATACATTCTCTGATAATTCCATCCATGAAAAGAATACAACTTCATGTTTGGGTTGGGTTCTGCTGTACAGATCAAACAGTCTCTATTTTCACCACTCTCCTAACTGCTGTAATCTTTAAAAACTTACATGCAGCTGGGCATGGTGGTGCACACCTGTAACCCCACACTTGAGGAGCAGAGGCAGGCGTAAGCAGTTCAAGGCCAGCATGGGTACCTGAGACCCCATCTCAAAATCCAACCAAACAAAAACTATCAAAAAACAAAAATTTATATGCATTTCTTTACCTTTGTTTTCTTAAGATAAATTCCAAGATGTTAAACTGATCAAAAAGTATTCGTATATCAATATACATACATTCTCTAGCAGTCCTCCCTACAAGTTTGTAGTTAATTAGAGTTAACGAATCCATTATTCCAAATCAATAACAACCATTCCTATGCTGTTTCATCTGTGTTGACTACTGGGTGTTCTCTGCCTTATTCCACTTTTTAACGGTAGCACATCCAATCTAGGGGTTCAGTGCTGAACAAAACACCTTACATGAATTACCTCATCTAAATGCCATTTAGTTGTAATCCTTTTTACAAAGGGAACTAGGGCTCAGCAAACTATGGCCAGCCCTGGAGGCTAATTCTAGAGCCACACCTTCCAACTACCACAAGCCCAGTATTTAACTACAACTAGCAGTGTAAATTTAATGGGCATCTGTTCCTTTTCCTTATCTTGTGAAATGAGACTTTCACAAAAACAAATTCTGTCCCCATTTCTGCATATACTCTCTCTATATATTTTCCAAGTAATGTATAATATCTCTTAACATGGTAAATATACTAACCCTTTGTCATGTAGCTAATGTGTCTCATTTGTGTGTTCTGACTTGCTACATGGAAGAGTTTGGCCACAAAAAGTCTGTAATTCTTACGTAATCAAATCAATCTTTCCTTTTGGTATCATCTCAAAAAAAAAAAAAAAACCTTCCACATCCCAAGAGACCATGCTTTTATGATTTTTCTTTTTTAAACTATTGATAGAGATGGCTGATTGACTGGCTAGGGCCTGCATTTAGAGCTTGCACACACTATGCAACAACTCACTATTGACCAGGCCTGGTTTTGTTGTTGCAAATGTTTCTTTTTCTTTTGTGACAGGGTCTTACAAGTTATCAAGGTTGGCCTTGAACTCACTCTGCAGCTGAGCGAGCCCTTAAGCTTGGTCCTCCTGCCTTAGCCTCCTGAGTATTTGGGATCATAATCCTAAAACACCATGTGTAACTTTTAAAAAATATTCAATCTTTGATTAAATAATTCTCTTTTCCAAGAAAGGCCACTGGCCCAGCATCATTTGCTAAAAATCAGGTTTTCCCCACTGATGTGAAATGACTCATCTACCACATACTGAGCAGTTATAACTACATCTGCAATTTCTCCATTCCTCCATTAGCTAACAGAATATTCCAACTTAAGTATAAAGCACTTCCAAAAACAGGATGTTTATATGTATGCTTGAAAAGTCTGGTTCAAGACCTTTTGTTACTTCACCAGATTTTTTCCAGCCTAGTCTGGAGTCTTCTTTACAGCTTCACAATCACTCTAAGTCCAACAGAAACCCTTGGTAGACAGACAGGAAAGCCATGAAGCCACTTCAGCCACTCTTCATGCTTCCTAGAGGCTGCATGTGTGCATTCAGGTTCTGCATATGTGCTCTCCAGAGTCCACTCAAAGGGATGCTAAAACGTGTTCATGTAACAGGGCCTTTTTATACTGTTTAGAGAATGTGTTGTCATGATATTTACACACATACAACAGAGAAAACCTGAAGTAAAAAGGAGGTCTCTTTATGGATGGATTTGCTAAAGACTCGAAGCCACTCAATTTCAAAGAAGGGAAGAAATAATGTAATAGATTCCCAAACATATAGACCAGTGGGACCCTTCTGACAAAATTTTGAACAGCTCATTTCTTAGTTTCTTTCCTGCTTAGCTCACAGACAAGGGGTGGAGTTGTGATAGTTAGTTTCAATTGTCAACTTGACACAAATTGTCAACAACTGACACAATCTTGACACCTGAGAAGGTAGTCACAACAAGGGATTGTTTGAATTAGGTGGGTCTGTGGGCACGTCTGTGAGGGGATTATCTTAATTATGTTACTGAGGTGGAAGATTTGCTCACTATGGGTGGTACCAGTCCCTAAGCAGGAGATCCTAAACTGCGCAACCCTGGAGAAAGCAAGCTGGGCACCAGCATGCATGCATTCATTCTTTGCTCTCTGTTCCTCACAGATGTCAGAGGATCAATTCCCTCACATTCCTGCTGCTGTGACTTTCTCTCAATGATGGTTTAAGATGCAGTTCCTGCAGGATGCCTAACAACACTCTCAATGATATCCAAGTATCACAATGTTTCATATGCTATTATTTCAAATCCCAGTTTTATCCCACACTGAAAGCTCTCCTTTCTGGACCAGTTTTCACCCCACTTATTCTTCCCAATGGATGTTTCACTTTGTTCTTCAAAAGCTCTCATTGGCATTTCTAGAAACACCTAGAAATATGGAATGTATCCACAAGTTAGCCAACTGTAAGTTGTACACAATCAACATTAAAAATGCCATTTCTTAAAGTCAGGTCCTAAATAAGCTATAGACAATACTTTACATTGTTATAGTAAACTAGTGTGAAGTGAGTACTCATCTGGGATGATGCATACGCACTGAAGCTTAACTAGCTTTGCTAATGAAGACAATACAACCCAATCCTAATATTACAACCAAACACCTACCCAGATGACACAGCTAGCTCCACTCAGATCCCGAGCTTCCAAAGCAATGGGGAGAAACAAGACCAGGTCCCTGCACACCTGCCGGCGGGTGAGGTTAAGTCCCAGCACTCACCCCACAGTGTGCACAATGCCTGGAACTCATATCTGAACGGAAGCAAGGGCCCACTCCCAACTGAGCTCCGTGGAATAAAGCTTTAGCTGGGGTGACAAGCCATATATGGAGAGAGACAAGGAGACGGAAGAGGGAAATGAGGCAGGTAAAGAATAAAGTATCTCATAAACAAAAAGAGGATAAACAGGTGAAGAAAATAATTAATTTCTATTTATACACCAATATCATAGGCAAGTAAATGATGAGGCTTTCTATGCTTCTAGGTCAGTATTCCCAGAAATACTTGTTCTCTGAGAGTGTTAATTTTTTTTTTTCTGTTGCTGTGATACAATACAAAAGCAGCCATAAGCATATGTATGCATGAATGCATATCGGTGTATATGTAGCCGTGTGTATATCCGTGTGTGTGTGTGTGTGTGTGTGTGTGCATGTACACACCTGCTGTGGCATGAGCAGGGAGGTCAGAGAACAACCTCCAGGAGTCAGCTTTTCCTCCCACCATGTGAACCCCAGGGACTGAACTCAGATCACTGGGCTTACCAGCAGACCCTTTCACTTACTGGGCTCCCACTGGTGCCACATTCACCCTATAGAAAGATTTCAGCAAAGAAACAAGGTTCTAAGGTCCTCATGTGTGCTGAGTTAGCACCAGGCCTCTAATTATAATGAATAATTGTACTCTAATGAGCCAGAGCTCATCATTTTAAGGATCTGGAGAGCCACCCAGCAAATAAATCAACTTGCTGATATCTCCTGATAGCGCTATTATGGAACTATAAGCATAGAGATGGTGTGATTATGAGCGGTTTAAAAGGAGGCTATCACTGGTCATTCATCTTGCAGCAATGAATAAAACAGACTGAGAAACAGCCTTGTAGAGCTCAGCCACTGAGGCAGAGAGATGAAAACAAATGACCAAGGCAACAAGTAAGATGTTGGTGGTGACTATGGGTAAGAGGATGGAGCCAGACAGACAAAGTGTAAAGAGAAAAGGTGTGTGGCTGAGTCTCCAAGAAAGTGCAGAAGCCTCAGGTACTGAAAGAAGAACATTCCAACCCAGAGAGCCAGAGGGCTCTCTAGTCTGGCCTGCAGTCAGTCATAAGGAATTGAATGAATGGTGAGTACCTGGTTTCTGCATCAAGGGAATCCATAAGCTTCTTATCATCTAGTAATTTCTGCAGACTCTGATACAATTCCACATTCGTATTCAACCTAGAAAGATCATGAATGAAAACATGTGATGTTCTAATTCATTTTTAAAAATTTTACTCTATATCAAGAGAAAGGTAGCCAGGCAGTGGTGGCGCACACCTTTAATCCCAGTACTTGGGAGGCAGAGCCAGGCGGATCTCTGTGAGTTCGAGGCCAGCCTGGGCTACAGAGTGAGTTCCAGGAAAGGCACAAAGCTACAGAGAAACCCTGTCTCAAAAAGCCAAAAAGAGAAAGGCATTAGATGATTAAATACACATGTCCAGATCCCAAAACTGGGGAGTAATTTTTTGTATCTTCTTTTGAGCCAGAAACAATAGCCATACTTAGAAACTGTTCAGTACAGGAAAAGGCAATCCATTAAGAAAATGTCAAAGGTCCTAACCACCCTGGTGAAGGTCAATTTAAACTGGGTAGGCAGCTGGAGCAGGAAGGACAGAAAAGAGGTAGGGGTGATGGCTTTGGTCATGGAGATCATTTCCCGTTAGCAATGTGCAGGCAGCTTCTAGGTTTTTTGTTTTGATTTATTTATTTATATAGTATAGTCTGCATGTATGCCTACTCGCCAGAAGAGGGCACCAGATCTCATTATAGATGGTTGTGAGCTACCATCTACACCATGGGAATTGAACTCAAGACCTGTGGAAGAGCAGCCAGCAATCAGTGTTCTTAACCTCTGAGCCTCCCACCTCTCCAGCCCCAGCTTCTCTGTTTTTAAGAAGTAGAAAGATGTAAGGAGGGAAGGAAGGCTGAGCCAATTAGCAAGGTTTCCTTAGGACCTGAGCTTAGCACCCTGGAACTCAGGCTAGCTGTGCTTATGTGGATGAGAGGAGCAGGCCCACCCTGGACAGGACAGCTCAGGACACAGGGTGCAGCCAGACTCCCATGCAGTTGGTCAACTGTGGCACTATAATCTTAGGCTGCCATAAGGACTGAATTAGACCATAAGCACATTCCCCACTAACAAACCAGTGCAGCCACCTGCTCCAGGCAGAAACTGGGAGCAAAGAGCCATGACCCATACACCAATGTCAGTCCAACCTGGAGTACCACTGTCCTCTCCCTAGGTGCCCAAGGCCCTGTCACCCTCAAGGCCAGCCTTAGGATCAGTCCTAGACTGGAATACACTCCCACATAGTGGATCCTGGGGGAGGGGTAATATCTCTCACACCATCCAGTCTACCATTCTTACCTAGGAACTCAAGGATGGGCTAGTTCACCAGGCCATTCATAATTAAAGAACTCAAGAGTCTTGTGAATGGAGGGTTTCTTTTGGCACCCCTCCCATGGATCCTCCCAAATGTTAAGGGGACCAAGGCAGTTACTGTCAATCAAAAGATGCTCAGCAGGAATACACATCATCACTTAATTCTCTGGCACAGCTCCCAGGTGTCAGGAGGAAGCACCTACGGCCTACTGACCTGTTGACATAAAGGACACCAGTTCAGAGATATCTGTACCATGGCCCCTGCTGACATGTATGGACATCTCCTACAGTGCTTAGAGGGAAGATCCTGAGATGAAGTCTATAGTTTACATTTGCCATTCATTATCAACTGCACCAATTAAAACCTTTCTCCACTCCCAGAAAATAAGTCAGTTCCCCTGGGTATCAGAGGTTAGCCTGGGCAACTGAAGAAGTTAGCTATGCTTCAGTTAGACCAAAGTGGAAAATGAGTCACAGTGAGTACTTGGGAGAAAAATTGAAGCAAAACTCTGGGCAAGGTGATAAAAGCTCTTTTAGAGCTGGGCAGTGGTGGTACACACCTTTCATCCCAGCACTCAGGAGGCAGAGGCAGGCAGATCTCTGTGAGTTCTGGTCTATAGAGCGAGTTCCAGGACAGCCAGGGCTACATAGAGAAACCCTGTCTTGAAAAACAAAACCAGAAACAAACAAAGCTATTTTAGGACCTTTTCAACAGACTGAACCACTCTCCATGGAGAGGTAAAGATTACAGTCACACTACACAGCTCACCACCAAGCATGGATCTCCACTGGTCTCCCGCAAAACTAAGAGTGCTTGTGCTTAAAACAGCTTTGTCTAAATTCAGTGGGACACAGCCGTCCTGGCATCACAGACAGGTGGCCTGGCCATGCTGCCTTCTTCCCTGCGCTGCCCCTAATAGAAAGCAGTATTCTCCAGAGTCCCTTGTTCCAGTCCTTCTTGCAGCACAAGATCAAGTGGCCAGGTGTGGCAGGGACTGGTTTATCCTCACAGCACACATCGATGACTATAAACGTAACGTTTACTGTGTCTGAGTGGACAACATTACTCAATGAGAGAGAGAGGACAGCCATACCTCCTAAGATAGAGGGTCTTCCAGAAAGTCTGTCCAACTAGGGAAGCTACCTACTCTCCAACTTCTGGTTTCTAAAACCGTCTCGAGGTGTTGCCTGGCTCCTCTTTTCCCATCATAAACCCAGGCTTGGCGAGCCCTGACACTCTCCCCAGCCTCAGATGCTGTCTGACCCAGTCACACACTATGCTTCTAACACAGCACTGTCCACAGTGACTTGAACAATCTCTTTGGATTATTCTTAAAAGGCTTTCAAACACTTCAGATTACCCCCAAACCACTTGAGAGTAAACTGTTTCCGGGTGGTCTCCTCCTACAGCCTTCCTTAGCTCTCTCGGAATGCTGAGACACTCCTGATCCCTATAGCAGCTGCAGTCTATACAGCTACTTCCCGTAAATACATATTCTGGCTCCCCACCCTGTGGCCCAGTCATGTATGCAACAGCAAGCGGCTCACACTGGACTCCAGGAGCCCCAAACAGCCCCAGAGACACTCAGAGGCCCTCCCTCACTGCCCTAGTTAGCCTTCTGTTGCTGTGAGATGACCACCGTCAAGAGCAGCTTGGGGAGGAAAGGGGTCATTTGGCTTACGTGTCCCATATCATAATCCATTGAGGATACCAAGGTAGGAACCTGGAGGCAGAACTGAAACAGAATCCATGGAGGAGTGCTGCTCACACCCCATGGCTTATACAGCCTGTTTTCTCTTTTTAAAAACATAACCTTTTTATTGATTCTTTGGGAATTTCACATCATGCACCCCAATCCCACTCATTTCCCAGTCCCTCTATATCTGCCCCTCACCCCTGTAGCATTCCCCACAAAAGAAAATTTTAAAAAATATTAAAAACAAAACAAAATCAAAAACCAAAACACTTGGCTCTTCCTTCTTTCCCGCCTCTCTAACATCCCTTCATTGGTCTCAGTGGCACTGGAGCCAAGGTGTGTCACATGGTATACCTTTGGTCCACTCTGCTTTACTTGCGAGTGTTCAATGCAATGAGTTGCCGGTCTGGTTCAAGGCCTCTGGCTTCTGCTACACCATCAATACTGGACCCTCACCGAAACTCCTCTCGGATATCCTGCTGTTGTGCTATGGTTCTTCAGAACCAGTCTCTTCACATGCTCCAGCAGATGGGGTAGATGCTGGGTTGGGCCAACTCAAAGCCCTGGATGTGTGTGTGGGTCTGGGTGGTAGCTGTTTTGGTCAGTCCAGACTGCCCCCCCTCAGGCCAGGGGTAGAGCCAGCTCTTCTCCGCCCATGCCACCAGGGCCAGCTTTTCTACACCTGTGGGGGGGGGGGGGGGGCATCTCTCCCATGAGGGGCAGGACCAGCTCTTCTACTGTAGTAGCCAGTGAGGGGAAGAGCCAGCTCTCCCAGGGCCAGCAAAGGACCATGCCAGCACACAGGGACATATGGTAATATTTGTCATCATTATTATTGATAGTAGGCAATTCCTCAGTTGAAGTTCTCTACATAAACCAACCAGCACCGTTACCACCACCAATAATGATGACAAACATTACCATATGCCCCTGTGTGCCTGACACCTTTTAAGCACCTCACATTTACCTCCTTTCATGTTCACACACAGCAGCCCTAACAGTCGACTCAATTATCCAATTACAGACAAAGGAAGAGAGAGGACAGGTCAATAACCCCAGCAGCAGGGCTGAAAGGGGACCTGACCCAGCTCTCCCACCCCACCTTCCTGGGCTGCCAGATCACACACACACCCGCCCCCACCCGCCCGAGGAGTGACAAGCGTGTACACAACGCCACCGTGGCGTGGAGGAAACTTACTTTTCCACCATGGTGCCGATGCTCCTGCAGGCCTCTTCCGCAGCCTCTCTGAAGGCAGGCTCGGGGTGTCCGATTTTCACAAAGTCTGCCTAACAAGGGAAAAGACAAAACCAAAAGGATGTTGATGGAACTGGAGTCGAAGACCGAGGGTACAAACAAAGCCAGATTTAGGATGTGCCACTCGGCTCCACCCATGAATTTCCTCACTGGATTTGCCAGAGCAAATATTTTCATGAACTTCATTTTACAAGTTTTCCACCTTCAAATGAATAACCAGCAAATCCTCTCTATCCTACAATTCCAGTAAGCAGACCTTGGTCTTGAACATTTTAAAACTTTGAAACTCAAACTGCAGTGTGGCATTCCCATGCTGATCCAGCACCAGAGAGCCCCTTAGGGGCACATTTTTAGAATGACACCTAATTTCAAAATCATAACATCCTAAACATTCTCTTTATGGGCCTTTTATAAGAGGGAAATATGAATTCCTGGTCCTCATCTAGAACAGTATACAACCATTCTGTTTCTGCTATGACAACAGGATAATTTAATCAAGGATTTAAAAAAAAAAACATAGGAAATCATATAAAGCAAGCACTCATGTTAATTGCAGTACACTGCAAAAGAAAAAACCAACAGGTGAGTAAGAAATGCAGGGAAACTATGAAGTACTCCCCATCTTCTTTATTCTCGACGTATGAAGAATGACTATGGCTACAACATGAAATAAAGCCAACCCAAGGGAGTCAGGCATGGTGGAACATACCCGTAACCCCAGCACTCAGGAGGCCAGGCAGAAGGATCAAAAGTTCCAAGCCAGCTTTCACTAAATAGTGAGACTTTATCTTAAAAAGACAAACAAAAACCATCACAAGGTAAAATTTCCTAATTTTATTATCAAATAACATTCAATGCAAAAGCATTTAAATCCCTAGTTTGGCACACTTAGTACATTATAAGGCACCCAAAAAATGAGCTGTGTAGCACGTACAATTTATTTTACAAATTATCCTTCCACATGCTACCGAATACGATGTGGAAAGTCCAAACGTTAGCATGTCTGTGTGTGTGTGAATGTCCCTGAATCTGTGCATATGCACTGCAGCCAAAAGTCCATAGCAGATCTCTTCCTCAGTTCTTCTCTAGCTCGCTTTAGAGACAGTGTCTCTCCCTGAGCCAGGAGCCATCAATCCTCCTGTCTCTACCTTCCTAGTGCTGGGGCTGCGGGTGTATTCACCACACTGACTCCTCACCCAGGGCTGGAGAGCAAGTTGGGTCCTCGTGCTAGTGGGAAAAATACTTTAACCTTGCTCACTGCTCCATCAATGAAGCCGATTGGCATAAAAGCTTACTTGTAAAGGTAACGAAGAAAATACTCCTATTTCATAAAAACTACATGAGAAGAAGAAGAAAACAAAACAAACTGTCCATTTCCTGACAGTTTATGAAATTCTTGCCTTACAATGGTACTGATCATAGAGGCAGGAAATACCTTAAAAATTAAAAAAGAAAAGACATTCTTGGATTTACCCAGAGAATTATACATATAAATTACATTATAATTTGTTTGGGTTTCTTTTTATAGTTGGCTGTTGTTGTGAGACAGTATTTCACTATGTGGCCCAGGGTGACCTCAATCTCACGATCTGCCTGCCTCAGGTTCCCAAGTGCCGGCATTTGGGCATGTAAGACTGCACCTGGCTAGAAAGCGGTTTTTAAATGTTATACTTCATTAACAGTTGTAAAGCTCAAAAGAGAAGACACCAAGAACAAAATAAACAAAGTGGGGAAAATTCTCGACCACCACAGCCTAACTAGGATGCAGGCAGACTAAGACAACAAATCGGGGTCTCAGACTAGAGTGGCTGTCAAGGTAGACTGTGGACTGCGTGAGACACACCCACTGATGACACAGGAAGAGGGCGGAGCACAGGACCTCCTGGGCAGGGCACGTCCATGATGTCTCCACCACTGAGGAAGCAGGTCCCATGAACAGCACAAAGACCCAGTGAAAGCTGGGGCCCAAACATCACGCCGGGGAAAACCTTTTACACCAAAACAGTTTCACCATTTCCCTATAGATCTAGGGATACCAGAGTGAATGCATTATCACGTGAAATTTGTTACTGTTCAACTCAAGGGCATGAGAGAAAAGAAATAGTCTACATAATGGAAATGAACAAGCTGGTCTCAAATGCATATCTGATCCTAGACATTCTAGAAAGACAGAACTGAGAGAGACTGTCAAAGTGGATCATGGACTCTGCCAGGCACTACAGACCCAGCACTTGGAAGGCTAGGGGGACTGAATGAGTTAAGGCCAGCTTGAACCACATGGTGAGTTCTGGGACAGCCTAGGTGACAGTGAGACCCAATCAACACACATACATGCGTGCGCGCGCGCACACACACACACACATGTGGCTGCCAAAGTAAGGTAGATGAAGATAGGCAGGAGGGATTAAACCAGTTAATCCAGATGAGATACCATTGAGGTACTACCTAACTCTTCTAAAAACCAATGAACTCCGGGACATTGTCTAACTCAAGCAAAGCTGATGGTTTTTAACTCATCCTGGTGACTAGGTGTTTTGTACTTGGCAACCTCAACACTGAATGAACATTGAGGGAAATTCCACATAGGTCAGAACATTCTTAACAATCCTTTTTTTTTTTTTTTGGTTCTTCGAGACAGGGTTTTTTCTCTGTGTAGTTTTGGTGCCTATCCTGGAACTCACTCCGTAGACCACCCGGCCTGAACAATCCTATTTTGGACTCTATGTGCCACAAATCACCTTCACTGATACAAGTAATCAAGTTTGGACCCTTTTCTGGCAAGATGGCTCAACAAGTAGGAGGTCTGGCTTGCAGGCCTGGTGACCTAAGTTTTAGCCATGGATTCTACTTACAAGGTGGCAAGAAAGGACAGATTCATGAGTTGTCCTTTGTCCTTCACCCATGCATCAGTGGCATGCATGTGCCTGCACTCACCCATGCATCAGTGGCATGCATGTGCCTGCACTCACCCATGCATCAGTGGCATGCATGTGCCTGCACTCACACACCCCTGTTTGTGCTTCTAAGTCTCACCAAGTCGGCCACTCTGCACAGGCAATCCGAGAGCTCATCAAAGATGAGGACTGTCTGTGGCCCTGGGGGTGTGGAACATGCTCGCTCCACCAGCTGCTCCGTCTTCCTCAAGGCCTCCTTCTGGGCAACATGGAATCCTTCGGGGCTGCTGAGCTCAGGAACTCCAAAAAGACCCTAAAAGTCCAAAACAACATTTCCAATTTATAGCCAAAAGTACAGGTTTGTCTTTTTCCCTAGAACTACTTTTGCATGAAGCCCTGATTTTAGTTGGTTTATCTGGACTACCCACATCTGTGCAATGGGAATAGTGTCGCTCTTTCTGTTACACTATACAGAACTACACTAAAACATGTTTGAAATTTTATGTTTTCTTCAAGCCTTCCTTCTTTTTCAAAAAGAAGCAAATGGTATAGGTCCAGCTGTCAGTACTGAGGCTCCACGAGAAAGTGGCTGGGAGGATTACATGAAGATTCAAAGGTTTAAAACAAAACTTACAACAGTGCCTGGCATGCAGACAGCACGTAACAGATGTTAACGATAACCATAATCCACGTGCAGCCTTGGTCGCAGATCATTCCTCCCAGGCTTCAGTTTTCTCAGCAGGTATGCCGAGGCTGGCGGCACACCTCTGACAGCATGGGAACAAACTAAAGCAGCAAGCATGTGTGGAGTGCCCAGGACCATGCCTCTCACAGAGTGAGTCTCCACACATAACACCCACCTGTTCTCTACTATGAAACAGAGGCCAGTCAACGCACAAGCAGACTCCACATACTAACCCTAGTCCCTGGCTAAAACCAAGGCATTTCAGTATTTTAATAAAGAAAAAAAAATCACTAATCTAATGGGAACACCCATTTTAAAAAGTCTTTTTAAAGCAGTTCAAGCACGAATCCGAGAGCCCTCCAGGAAAGCAGGAGAAAGCTGACATTTAATGACATATGCCAAAGTGTGCTACTTTACAAAGGTTCTCTCATCCAAATCACACAGTTCTCTAACAAGCAGTACATTCTCCTTTTACAGATATGGAAATGTGCTTTAAAGTTCTTTTTGTTTTCTGTGACAGAAGCCTGGAACCTCAGTTCCTCCTGTCTAAGCACCCAAAATGCTAAGATTATATGTGGGTGCTACCACCACAGCCACCCAGAAACACGCTTTAAGAGAAAACGTTTGAGGTATAAGGACACACAACTGAATTCTGGCACTTAACAAATCCCAGGACAGCCAGAGATATACAAGCAAGACCCTAACCTCAAAAAACCAAACCAAACAAATGGTTCAGTGGCTAAAGGCCGTTGTCACCAAGCATGACGGCCAAGGTTCAAGTCATAATTTTGTTGCCCCAGAAACACAGGATGCAAAAAAAGAGCCTATGCCTGGAAGTCCTATGACCTCCATATGTGCATAGGCACATGAACACACACACACACACACACACACACACACACACACACACACACACACACGGTGGAAAATAAATTTACTAAAAATATTTTTTTTAATTCCCCAACTTGAAACCTACTGTACTTATCCATGCAAAAACAAACAAACAAACAAAAACTATGCCAAGGGGGCTGGGAGGGTTGGTTCAGTGAGTAAATGCACTCAATTTGCAAGCTGAGGACCTGAGTCCAATTCCCCCAACCCACGTAAGAAAGTGATTCAGAGGCCGTCTAGATGGCTCAATGGGTAAAAGTGCTTGCCTCCAAGCCTGGAACCTACATGATGGAAGGAGAGAACCGACTCCTCAAAGTTGTCCCTGAACTCCACACACATACAGGCACCTATACACACAAACAAAAAAAATGTAATTAAAACACAATGTGGGAGGAAGGACTGGAGAGATGGCTCAGTGGTTAAGAGTACTCACTGCTCTTGCAGAGGACCTGGGTTCTATTCCCAGCATCCACATGGCAGTTTGCAACCTGTCTATAACTTCAGTGGCAGGGGATCGAACACCCTCTTCTTGGCTCCACATGCACATGGATGGCACTAAACACATGTGGTGCATTTACATACATTTGGGCAAAACACATATAAAATAAATAACTTTAAAGCTGAATTTTTGTGGCATGCAACTATAATCCCAGCAATCCTACTCCAAGATAGAAACAAGAAAATACCCAGAAGCCCAAGGACCAGATTGAAGAGAGTAAGATAACCTGGAGTATACAGTCCATTAGTACAAACAAGAGAGACCCTGCCTCCACAAAGTAAAAGGCAACAGACCCCTAAAAATTGCCCTCTGGCCTGCACCTGGCCACACTTGCACTCATTCACATCTGCACGCACACACAATAATTTTTTTTAAAAAATATGGCTGGAATCAGTTATATCTCATCCACTCAAAATCAGGCTTACCTTTCACATCTTCCTGCTCAGTACTAATAGGCAGTTCTACCACCGACTCCATTAATACCAGCATCATCTACCCTTATGGGTCTTGGAGGGAATTTTATATAGAAAGAACTTTCAAATAGACAAAGCTAAACACCGAGATGCTCACAGCAAGAAATGCAATGCAACTACATCACAGATTCGTCTTTAGAGAAAGCTGCCCCACAGTGAAAAGCTAAAAGGCAAAAACAACCCTTAAAGACAAATGCAAAATAAAGGGATTCATTGGGCAAACCACTCCCAATCTCCCCTGCCTTTCCCTCATTCATTTTCAAGTGTCCAATACCACCACAGGTAGGGTGGAAATAGCCAAACAATTCTGTCTAGTTAAGCAATCAACTCCAAGGCACGCTGGGAAGTCTAATTTTTCTCGATAGGGTTCTGTTGTTGCTATTTATTTATTTATTTATTTATTTATTTATTTATTTATTTTGAAACGCAGGTCCTTATGTAACTCAGGCTAGTCTCAAACTCGGTTTGGAGCCAAAAGGACTGCCCTTTGAACCCTCTTGCCCTTACCCATCAAGAGAGTCTTACAAACAGGAGTTTCAAAGCAGCTCGAAATGGACAATTAAGGTGTGATGGAGTTTTCGACGGAAGAGTGTCGTTACAAAGCCAAGTGTGAACTCTTGAAAAGCCAGAAGAAAAAAAAAGCGAACTTCAGTAGGGGAAGCCAGTGGGACCCTGGTGCGCACTGATCCTGGCACAGTGCCCTTTGAGCAAGAGGCAGAGGCCGCGCTGCCCAGACCCCCGGCACGCTCGCTCACCCGGCGCTCTCCCAACAGGTCCCACAGGCGGCCCTGGGGCTTGACGTTGAAGGCGGCGCCCACCGGTGACCAGCTGGTGCTGACTCCCCGGGCGCGACCCCAGCTGCGCAGGCCGCTTCGGCCTGCGGGTCCCCGCAGAGCCGCTCCGGCTCCCAGGCCACACAGCCTGCGGGCGTACCGCATCCCGTCCACCAGCAGCATCCTCCCGGGCCCCGGCTCCTTCAAGTTCAGGAAGCGCGCGCCCCGCGTTTCCAAGGCAGCGGCCCACGCCGCGGCACGTGACGCTCGCGCTGCCCTGTGGGCGCCCCGGCGCAGGCCCGGACTTGAGCACCGTTGACTCTCCAAGCAAGAGCGTCGCCTCGACGCCTTCTGAACGACCGGAGTTCCGCAGCGCCCTCGTGTGTCTGGAGGAAGAAACGTTCTGAGTTTGCCTTTTTTCTCCCTGTGTTCCTGGGGCGCAGGAAGTCTTGTTGGGAATTGGAATTCTTAAGAGGTGCCAGGAATGAATGTGAGAAGTCAGATGAGTTCTTGATGCTTTCTCAGAGGAGACCCAGTGACAGCGCGTGGAAGGACCCAGGAGAAGCCACATGCAGTCGGAATCCAAGGAACCTGTCAGCTCCAAAAGAGATCGAAATCACACCTACGTTTGCGCGCACGCGTGTCAGCTGTGGTTGTGTGTAACCACGTGAATTAACTATAGAGAATCTTCATTTATTTTGGCTTTTGAAACTATTGATACCGTCTAGGGGTCTTGAGATGATACAGTCCATAAGGTCTTGATCGGGTCGGTTGTCTCTTGCCAGTCGAAAAGGCAGGGAAAAAAAAATTAAAAGGCAAGAAAAAATATGAAGCGCAATACGTAGCCTCAGAGAAATCTCAAGCATCGCAGACAGAATAGCAGTTGATGAAAGGTGTTTACTGGGGGTGAGGAAACACACAGGCAACAGGCACACAGAGAAAAAGAACCTCTGCCAAGCAGAGGGGGGTCTTGGAAGGCGAAAATCGGGTCTCTTCTCAAGGGCTGGTTTTTAAAGCCTCTGAAGGGTTTCCCTTCCCTAATTTAAAGTTGGTCGGTTTAGAGAAAGCTAGGGTGGTTGGTTGGTTGGCCCAGAACTGTGGTGTGACAAGTCATGACCTAGTCTTGACTTGAGCCCGTCCATCAGCAGGGGGCCTGCTGTTGGAAGATAAAAGCTAAAGGTTGAGAAGCTGGTGGTCTTGGAGATTCACCACCACCATTACCTAGGCATGGCCCCTCTCCCTGTCTGTCTGCCTACTGGCGTCTATCTAACTCCTAGTCTTACACCGTAATAGCCTAAAATCTAAATTAGTACAGACAGGACCCCCTCAAATATCAGGACCCCCTCAAATATCAGTCAGACTGCAAAAATGAGAGGGCAGAGGCTGGGGGTGGGGAGGGGGTAGCATTAGAAAATTGGGAGCCATGGCTGGGAAGGAAGGGATGATGCTACAGACTTGGGAAGGCTTGAGGAAGTCTCTTGACAGCCCTAGCCTTCTCCAAGAAAGACAGCCACACCACGGTGGGTCAGGGTGCTGGTTCTGCCAGGACCAGAGCTTTTCTTCCTAAGGTGCAGTCATCTCCCTGCATAAGATGACTATGGGATGACTGTCATGTCTGCTTTATAGAGCTTGGCAGGGAAGAAAGGAAAAGGTGGAAGGTTCTGTGTGTGTTTGATTGGTTTGTAGACAGGCTCTCACTTTGAATTCCAGACTGGCCTGGAACTCACCAGGCATCCCAGGCTGACCTCAAACTGGTAGTCCACCTGTCTCAGCATCCTGAGTGCCAGGACTCCAGACAGGGATGCCCAGAAGGAAGGATTTTGTCATCAGGAACTTGATTTTTTTTTTTTTTTTTTTTTGGTTTTTCGAGACAGGGTTTCTCTGTGTAGCTTTGCGCCTTTCCTGGAACTTACTTGGTAGCCCAGGCTGGCCTCGAACTCACAGAGATCCACCTAGCTCTGCCTCCCGAGTGCTGGGATTAAAGGCGTGCACCACCACCGCCCGGCAGGAACTTGATTTTTCATTGAGAGATCTCTGTGGGTAGAGCTGGGGAGCCAGTGGCTAGAAGAGGGTTTGTGGGGCTGGAGAGATGGCTTGGAGGTTGAGAGCACTGACTGCTCTTTCAGAGGACCTGGGTTTGAATCCTAGCACCCACATAGCAGCTCACAACTGTCTGTAACTCCAAGATATGACACCCGCACACAGACATACAAGCAGGCAAAACACCAATGCATAAAATAAAAATAAATAAGATATAAAAAAGAATAAAAGGAATTAGGGGTATCCCAGCCTTTGGGAGGTAGAGTTAGAAGGATCCAAAGTTCAAATTTCACACACACACATACACACACACACACACACACACACACACACACACACACACACACACACACTGGAAACAAGAGTAGCTTACAGTGGTGACAGCATGATTTTCCCCACAATGGGGAAGACGGAAAGCAGAGAAAGATGAGTGCTGTTACTCAGTTTACCACTTCCTTTATTCCTTTTTCTTCAGTCTGAGACCCCAGCCCGTGGAATGGCATCACCCTCTTTCAGGGCAGGTCATTTCTCTCCAATTAAACCTTTCTGGGAAAGCCTTCACAGTCGTGCCCAGAGGTGTGTGTCCTGAGAGCTTCTAAATTCAGTCAGGTTGACAATGATGGTTAACCCTCACAGCCAGGGTTTTGAGACCAGCATGAGAAGCACGTGTGTTCCAATTAGCATATGAGTTGTGGGTACATGTAGACAATTCACCATCGCTGCCAGGTACCCAGGTGGGCAGAAAGAGCCCTGCAGTAAGATCACAATAAAGAACTGAAGTGTTGTGCCAAGATGGATTATTTCAAACACTAGTATTTTCCCTGCTGGGTTTCAGAATCGCTTGAAACTTGTGAACCCTTTTTGCCTTTTCTTTTCTCCCTTTAATGGGCATCTTATGTCTATTCCACCACTGTACTTTGGAAGCCAATAGCTTGTCTGACTGAAGACTTCCATCTGGCTAGATTTTGTCATCAGACAATAGGTCTCTCCTGTTGATGATTTAAATGGCTTAAACAATGACATTTTGGGCAAAAATGATGATGATGAAATTGAGGATGTTAGGGTAGGGCCTATTGACCTATAGGACAGAAAAAGGACATCAACTTGGAGGCAAGTCTAGAGGGCAGACTATTGTGGGGAGAACTGTGTCTCCTTATAAGACATTTAAAATACTAATCTTTGGTGCCTGCAACTCTGACCTTATTTGGGTAGGATCTTTACAGACGTAATCAGATTGAGATGGGCCTGAATCCAATATGACTGATGTTCTCTTTAGAAGAGGAAAACATTGCAGTTACAGAGTGAAACCAATGTGGAACTACAGGCAGAGACCCTGAAGTGACTTGTTTCAAGCCAAGGGACACCAGGGGCTGCTAGAAGCTGGAAGTGGCAGGAAAGGATCATCTTTCAGTGACTTGGTCTCAATCTTGCTGACTCATGGACATTGAACTTCTGTTTCCAGAACTGTGACAGGGTACATTCTGATGTCTTAAGCCACCCACCTTGGTTATGAAAGTCCTAGAAAGCTAATATAGATTCATTCCAACTGTTCCTTGAGTTGTGTGGCATAAACACCTAAGTTAGAAAGTAAAGTATCCATAATTGTATTGAGTAGCCTCCTGGGGTGTCTCACTGACACCAGCTTAAAGCAGCTAGTCATGAAATGGAATAAATATGTTTTTTGCAGTGCTGAAAATGGAACCCATGCATACTAATACAAATGTTATCCCCACTCAGCCATAATCCCATCTCATTTTTCTTTACTTTCTCCTAATATCAGAAATCATAATATGGCCTTCAGAGCAGGAAAGTGACACAAGAACTCCTCTAGAACCCTTCCCACCACAAACACACAGGCAAAGGATGCCTCGGGTGAGGGAATGGTGATGTGTTAAAGACATTGTTACAAGCAGGCTGGGGACAGGGCTCTGTGGCAGGGCACTTGTCTAGCATGCACAAACCCTGGGTTCTAAGCTGGGTGTGGTGGTGCACATCTCTAATACCAGCACTCATGAGGCAGAGGCAGGGGCAGGCAGATCTCTGAGTTCAAGGCCAGCCTGGTCTGCAGAGCAAGTTCCAGGACATCTGGGCCTACATAGAGAGACCCTGTCTTGAAAAAAAACAGAGAGAGAGATTGAGATCCTAAGTTACATACAACTGTACCAATGCATTATGATAAAAATATCCCTTACATTATTGTGGTGGTTTGAAGGAGACTTGCCCCCTTAGGCTCATATGTCTGAATGCCTAATCCCCAGTTGGTGGAACTGTTTGGGAAGGATCAAGAGATGTGGCCTTGTTGGAGGGAGCATGTCACTGGGAGTGGGCTTTGAGATTTCAAAAACTCATTCCAGGTCCAGTCAGTCTCTCTCTCCCCTCTCTTTCTCTCTGTCTGCTTAATAGTGTTTATTTATTATCTGGGTCAGTTGGGAGCAATTGGAATCAATGACTTAATCCTTTGTAAAATTCTATTAAAGGTTTCTATAAAGGATCCTTCATTCCTTTCTCCATGTGATGCTTTTTTTGCTATTCAATAAGACAAAGAGCAAAGCCCTCTGCTGGGGACGGGGACAGATACAGGGACAGATTCACAAGACAGCCTTCAGGCAGACACAGATTCAGACTCATACAACAGACAGACAGGAAGACCCATAAAACATGAAGTAGAGAATTCAAATCTGCACTCGCTCTTGGTTAAATGACACCAAGGGGAAGTGCTTTGATTTTTCACCTTAATGAGACACTGATGCATTGTTGGTGTCTCTGAGTTTATTATTAATGTGTTCAAATGGCTGGATTCGTAGGACTAGCTTCCCACCGCTACATTTTGGAATTGATGCAATAATTGGAGGAATGGACACAATCGCACCCCACCTTCACTGAGCTAGGTCTGTGGGCACCATGTCCACCATTGAGAGCCTTCCATGAGGCCCAGGTGCAGAGTCCTTTGTGTCAAGAGCTGCTGAACAGAAGGAAGCCGGTGAACGTGGTATCGTCATCCTCATCTGCAAACAAGCCATTAAACCTCTCGCCTCCCATCACCTGCATCCACACCTCGTCCCCGAGCTTCAGCTCCAGCACAATGCCACCAGAGGCCTGGTCCTCAGAGCTCATATAACCATCCTTGGTGTGCAGGACTTTTACCCCATTTTTGACCAAAGAGACCTGCACGTTCCTGGAAAAAACAGTGATGTGGTAGGTGAAGTAATAGACACCAGCCACATGGCAGGTGAATTTCCCCGTCGCTACATTGTAATGGTTCAGTTCATTGTACAGGATCTTATCGAATTTGATGGGTGCATCAGGAGGCGGGAACTTGCTGATCACCGTGAGCCCCACAGTGAAGGCACTCTTGGGCAAGATGGGAGCCTCACCGACCTTCCCTTTCTCTCCTCGATCGCCTTTCCAGCCTCTTATTCCTCTGACTCCTGGCTCCCCCTGGGGGCCCATGGGTCCGGCTTCACCTCTAGGACCTGGTTTGCCAATGGGGCCCACTGGGCCAGGTAAGCCCTTGGGGCCCAAAGGACCAGTACTGCCCATTAGTCCTTCTGGACCAGTGGGGCCCACATCGCCTTTATCTCCCTTCTGCCCCTGAGGGCCAGTCTCTCCTGGCAGCCCTTGCTCTCCTGTAGGACCAATGGAGCCCTTTGGGCCATGCTTCCCTGGAGATCCTCTGGAGCCTGGATCGCCTTTGATGCCTTTTGCTTCAACTCTTCCATCTGCTCCTGGATAGAGGAAGATAACGAAGACAGGGTTTAGGAATCCCTCATGCATAATGTTGGAGTTTCTATCACTGAGCATTTAATTGAGACAAAGTAGGGTGTAGGTTCGCAATCTGCTCAGAGTCTGAAAATTCACAAACTCCCAAATTGCATGCAGGGAAATGCACATGTAAGCACACACACAAACCCTCTTTTTTTTAAAGGGTCTCACGTAGCCCAGGATGGCTTCAGACTCACTATAGCCAAGGATGGCGGGATGATCTTAAACTTCTATTTTTTTTTTTTCCCGAGACAGGGTTTCTCTGCGTAGCTTTGCGCCTTTCCTGGAACTCACTTGGTAGCCCAGGCTGGCCTCCAACTCACAGAGATCCACCTGGCTCTACCTCCCAAGTGCTGGGATTAAAAGCTTGCGCCACCACCGCCTGGCAATCTTAAACTTCTAATCCTCTTGCCTATAGTTCCTGAGTTCTGGGACTATAGCTGTATTTGATCACTCCCAGGTTATGCAGTGCCGGGAAGAGAACCCGGGGCTCCGTGCGGGCTAAGTAAGCACTCTACCAACTGAGCCACATCTCCAGCCTCCAAAAGTATTCTTTAGTCAGTACCAGGGCTCGTATGAGTAATGACAACTGTACCACCAAAGTATCCCATGATGACCCAGAAACAAGGCCATCCTTGGGAGAAGGACACATCGAAGGAAAACATGACAAGGAGCAGATCAATCCAGGATGAGGAGTAACAGGGCCTCAGTCCTAGGCAAGTGACAGCCCCTCAAGGAGTGGACCTGAAATCAGATCTTCACTGTGGCCCACATGCCTGCCAACTGTCCAGTCCTTTCCACCCCAGCTTTCCTCAGTCTACATGAACACTCCACACTGTTCACCTCTTCTGCCTCGATTGGGAGGCAATGGTGCTTAGGAGCAAAGAGCCCGGGCTTCCCTCAGAGTATGACCTAGCCTTTCTCCAACCCCAGCACACGCAGATGGTGAGCCCCATCACATTTTTCCCCTCATCTATAGAGCTGGAACAGTAATGCTACCTAATTTATAGAACTCTTCTATTTTCATAAAAAGCCTTAGATTAATGCCCAGAATGAGTTCATGTATTTGACATTACAGTCATCTCTCTCCCCATGGGTTACTCACCACCCTTCAGATTACAATTCATTCTGGGAAAGTGCCAGCCACTGAGCTATCCCTCCAGCCCAGGGCCCTACTTAAGTGCCACTTTATCCCTGAAGTAGGGCGACATGCACTGAGTGGAGCAGAATCTTCCTCCTTGGCGCTCATCCACTAAGCCAGGGGCCAACACACTGTGGCCTGCTGCCTGAATCTGCCCTCTGACCTGATTTTGCATAGCCCGTAAGCTAAGACTAGTTTATGTGTTAAAATGAGCACAGCTAACATCCCATCATGGTGTGGTGGCCACACGCCCTCCAACTCAGCTACTCAGGGGGCTGACAAGGAGGACAGATCTATAGAGGAAGGCCCAGGCCCGCCTCAGTGACTCCATGATACTCTGTCTCAAACTCAAAAGTTACAATAGAGAGGTGTTGAGAAGAAATAACTATTGAAATCTTAGCCCAAATTGGGACATCTCTGTCATCTCCTTCATGACTTGGAGAACATCGTGAACAAGGGCGTGGAGAGAATGTAGGAGCCAGAAGAAGGAGTGCAGAATATTCTAGAACACTGAATTCCAGGCATGATATGGTTGCTGTACTCTTGAACTTACTGCAGCTGTGGTTACCTGCACATGATAAGGCCCTCAACACTCTGCCGTGGAAGAGAAAGGAGCTCCTGAGACCCCCACACTTCCCCGAGGATTTACATGCAGTCAATGTGTGATGTGGAGGGAGATACATTCTCTTCAGTGGTTAGCTGTTAGTAAGGGTCACCTGCTCCTACAAGCATACTCTCGCCCATACACCTATAAACACTCTAATGAAACTCACTGGGTCACACATACAAGAAAAGAGGAAAGAGAGGAGAAGAGAAACATCAGCAGAAGAATGGGACTGGCCAAGAAAGGGTAACAGGATGAATGTGATTGAAACATTATGCACAAGTATGAAATTGTCACAGTAGACTCCATTATCTAAAATTAACATATGTCAATGCATGTTTTTAAAAAGAAGGCTGTGGCACAGTATTTGCTTAGCATGCATGAATTTCAGGGTTTAATCCCCTGTACTGGGGTTGGGGAAAAAGTAAGACTCTATACTATGCAAAAAGTATATAAAACAAAAATATTGGTCTTTCAGTCACAGCTCCCCCAGAACATGGCAACACTTGTTTGTGGCTGCCTTTTGGTGCATGGGCAGAGCCCAGGGCACACAAAGCTGAAACAAATTTTCATTTGGACCTTCCAGGAAGAGTTTGCTTATCTACGCATTCACCTATATCTCTTGAAGAGAGAGAATGTTGGTGGCTGTGACTAATCTTATCAATTTGACTACATCTAGAATCAACTAAAACCCAAACATCTGGGCACACCTGTGACTAATTTTTCTTTATCTTCCTTCCTTCCTTCGTTCCTTCCTTCCTTCCTTCCTCCCTCCCTTCCTTCCTTCCTTCCTTTCTTGTTTGTTTTTTGAGACAGGGTTACTCTGTGTGGCCTTGGCTATGGAACTCACTCTGTAGACCAGGCTGGCCTCAAACTCACAGAGAAATGCCTACTTCTGCCTCCTGGGTGCTGGGATCAAAGGTATTCACCACCATACCCAGTGAAGGATTTCCTTAATTGGATCATTTGAGGTGGGAAGACCTGCTCTAAATTTGGGCCACGCCTTCTGTCTTGAAGCCCATGAAAGGACGTGACAGATGGAAGCTTTTGCTTTTTGCCTGCTTGTCCTTGTCCTAACTGGCAAATCTAGATATCCTGTTGCTGGGCCATTCCTTTGCTGGTATTAAAATCTACCTTTTCATGATTCCAACATAGACTGAAGACCAGCAGCTCTTTAGGAATTCCCCAGGACTCTAGAACCAGATTGGGACTGCTGAAACATCCAGGTTCTCAAATGAACAACTAACAGTTTCTTGGCCTTCCCATTGGGAGACAGCCATTGTTGGACTACCCAGACCACAACTTCTAATCCCCCCAACCCCCACCCCATGTATGTATGTGTGTGTTTATATTTATAACCAATCATTCTACTAGTTCTGTTCCTGTAAAGAACCTTGACTAATACAGTGGCTCATCCTGGGAGCCCCAGACAGGTCAGTTCACAGCAGTGTCGAACAGCATTGTGTTAGAGCACTGTGGATGGGTCAATGCAAAGCCAGCGCTGACCTGGTTCTCCTTTCTCCCCACGAATTCCATCCTTCCCTGGGCCACCGGGATGTCCTGGTTCTCCTAGGTGAAAGGGAAGAAAGCAGACAAGAGCTGAGATTCCAATTCCAATTTCCTGGCTCTGAGTCTCTAGGGGTGATTGATATGGAAAGTCTTAGGGTGCCCCAGCCAGCCTCTTTTCCCATCAGTGCAGGTGGAGGTAGCAGCTATTAGTGAGTATCCAGGGGGTTGAGTCATGTAGAATGAGCAGGTTATGAAATGCATCGGTGACTTCCCGAGCACCCGGCGGTGGGGTGCCCAAGGAGTACGAGGCAAGGCAAACTAACACACTGAGGACCAAGCTGTAAGTTTGTCTCTGGATGAGGACTTGGAAGTGATCTGAATGTGGGAGGTGATAGGCATATCTCTCATTCTGATCCTTTTCCACCAGTCATTCAGAAAGTGGAATGGAAGTCTCATCAGATTCCATGGAACATCAGGGACCTCCACGATATGACTGTTGGGAAGGAAAGGCATTGTAGACAAGAGGCAAAAGCCACCACACAAGCTGTGGGGGGACACTGGGCTCTGCTAGTCATACACTAGTCCTAAGTCTGGGAGCAGGTCACCAAGCAATGGCCAGACTATGGTGACAGAAGAGCTCGCAAGGCCACAGTTTTCTCCAGGTTCTGTCTCACTCAAGTCAGTCAGGACCCCAAAACTTCAACCCTACCATTCTGGTTGTGGGGTGACCAGCAGCTGGGACAGCCTTCAGCTCTCAGGACTGGAGAATGACACAGGTTGATTTGCATCCATCATAATGCCTGGTGTTACCACAAGAAATCCCAGGGTCCCATTGAACCACCAAGTGGGAGGTATCTCCAAACCAGCCTCCTCTCCAGTATCACCCACTCCTTCTCAGCACCACCCCGGAAGCCTGAGCCTCCCTCCCCAAACTTCTTTCTCCCTGCTTAGTTCCCAGGTCTTGTGTTCTGTAGCACTATCTCAAAGCTTTCATGACCATACAGGTCAGAGCATGAACATCTACTAGAACAACTGTGGAGGTATGTCATGGACATTGTGCTAACTGTGTGTTGATTATATAAAATACACAGAGCATCCTCAGAGGACCAGGTAAAGAAGCAGCAGATTTTCCTGACGAGCAGTACAGGTTAACGTCATTCTCCTAAGAAAAAGCACATTTTGTGTGTGTGTGTGTGTGTGTGTGTGTGTATGTGTGTGTATACAACTGAAAGGAAAAAATAGAGAATAGATGCTTTGATTTGTTTTTGTTTGTTTTGGAGACAGGATCTATTATGTAGCTCTGCCTGTCCTGGAACTCAATATATAGACCAGGCTGGCCTTGAACTCACACAGATCCATCTGCTTCTGCCTCTTGAGTGCTAGGATTAAAGGCATGTGCCACCATACTTGACCCAGAAAACATGTGCCTTTAAGGAATCTGTTTTGACAGAGCTGGGGAGGTAGCTCAATGGCAAAGAGAAAGAATGAGGACCTGAGTTCAAATCCCTAGCACCCATGTAAAAAGCCAAGTATGGCTGTCTGAACTTGGAAGGAGGACTGGAGACATGGGCGGGGGAGACACAACAGGGTGATCCTGAGGATCTGCTAGTCAGACAGCCTGGTCAACATGGCAACATGGCAAAAGACCCTGCCCCCTGTAAAGCTGAGCAGAATAGAAGATACCTGACAATGATGTGTGTATACACACACACACACACACACACACACACACACACACACACACACACTCACACATACTACAGAGAGAGGGAGAAAGGAAGAAACATTGGTAGATTGATTGATTGACTGATTGATTGGTTGGTTTTGAGCTGGGCACAGTGGTACATGCCTATAATCCCAGCACTCAAGAGGTAAAGGCAGAAACCAGGTGGTGGTGGCACATGCCTTTGATCTCAGCACTCAGGAGGCATAGCCAGGCAGATCTCTGTGAGTTCAAGGCCAGACTGGTCTATAGAGTGAGATCCAGGACAGGCACCAAAACTATACACAGAGAAACCCTGTCTCGAAACAAAACAAAACAACACAACAACAAAAAAGAGGTAGAGGCAGGAGGATGAAGAGTTCAAGTTCATCCTTGAGTACACAGCAACTTTGAGGCCAACCTGGAATACATGAGACACTGCCAATAAAAAAGAAGAGTTGGGCTGGAGAGGTTGCTCAGTGGTTAGAGCACTGGCTGTGCATCCAGGAAACCCAGGTTTGATTCCCTGTCCCAGATGACTCAATGTCCTCTCCTGGCCTCTGTGGGCACTACATATACATGGTGCCTAGACACAAATGCAGACAAAACATCCATATACATAAAAAAATTAAATGCCTAAAAAACAAAAAGCCTTTTTAAAGGGGAAGATCACACCAAGAAAGATGGAGAAAGATTGGCAAAGGAAGAGGTAAACAAATTTGGCATTACATGTATGAGAGTATTACTCTTGATTTATCTAGTAATCATCTCTCCTCTTCATGTGTACAAAATGTCCACTAATAAACATTAAAACTTCATATATTCAAAAATAAACACAGATCCAGACATGGTGGTACATGTCTATGGTCACAGAACTGGGGAAGCTAGATGTGACACTCTCATCGGTCACCTTGCAGCCATCTCAGTTATTAGAATGGCTGTTGCAGACTCAAAATGCAATGGCTACAAAACTCTAAATGTACTTAATAAAATTCCCTAAATGTAAGATCACTGATGCTGGTAACTTTATTATAGGAAAGTGTAAAACTTAATCTATTTTTATTATTAATGACTATTTATTCCGTACCTAGTTTAGACATTAAACTTTATCATAGGTCATGTATGTATGGGGGGAAACACGATATCAACAGGATTCTGTTGTAGAATATTATTTTAAGATGTGCTACATTTGTTTATACTGTGGAATATTTATTTTTTCAGATTTCTTTATTATTATGTATACAGAAGAGGGTGCCAGATCTCATTACAGATGGCTGTGAGCCACCATGTGGCTGCTGGGAATTGAACTCAGCACCTCTGGAAGAGCAGTTGGTGCTCTTAACCTCTGAGCCATCTATCTCTCCAGCCCAGAATATTTATTTTAAGGATGCAAAGATGTGTTGCATTCTTTTATGTTGCATTTGTTTAACTCTGTGAAGCTGTGTTATTTTGCCTGTCTAAAACACCTGATGGTCTAATAAACAGCTGAACAGCCAATAGCAAGGCAGGAGAAAGAATTGGTGGGGCTGGCAGGCAGAGAGAATAAATAGAAGGAGAAATCTGGAGGAGAGAGAAGAAAGAGTAAGAGAATAAGGAGAGGAGGATGCTAGTGAAAGTAAGATATACAGAAGTAAGAAAAGGAAAAAGCCCAGAGGCAAAAGGTAGATGGGATAATTTAAAGTTAAGAAAAGCTGGGAAGAAAGCCAAGCTAAGGCTGAGTGTTTATAATTAAGAATAATCCTCTGTGTGTGATCTATTTGAGGCAGGCCCCCCAAAAGAGCAAAAGCAACCAACAACAGAATTATGTGTTTTCTATGGCCTTAGGCATCCACCATTGGCCTTCACCCTGTGGATGGGTGTTGCTACTATACTTAGCCATCAGATTGCTCCATTGGCCTCATGATACTATTGACCCAGCACACCCATAGTATCCTACTCAAATGCCCTATGGTTGCAGAAACACTTGCTAACAGTCATCTCCAGTGGATGAGAAGCCTGTGAGGACAGGGTGCTATTGGCTTTGTCCCACACTCCATTCAGAATATTGACATGGCAGAGCCTGTCTTTGAGAAGTGCCTGCAGGACACATTGGTGGGTGAGGGCTCAGTGGGCAAGTGGATCAGGACACCAGTGGCAAGTGAGTGGCCGAGGCAGTAAGAAGCCACAAATGTCAAGTACCTGTGTCTCCTTTGTCACCCTTGGAACCATCTCGTCCATCTCTTCCCGGTAGGCCATTGTGACCTGGATTCCCAGGGATGCCAGAGTGCCCCTGCCGGCAGGTGTCCTGGGAGTACACACTGCTTGCACATGTGCCCATAACCAACAGGAGCCACCAAATCCTCATGGTCAGACGACGGGGATTGGACTGAAAGAGGGAAACAGAAACTGAAAGATGCGTGGTCGCTGGGTGTAGGTATAGTTGCTGGTCATGGACACAGCCTCTCATCTCTGCAGTGGGACCGGCCTTGGTCTTTGGGCATGGACACAGTTGCTGGGGAGTGACCCGGCCTTTTCTCTCTGCACTGACAAAGGCTTGAACATGATCTTATGTGTTCGATATTCAGAGCAGGGAAAACAGAAACCAGGCAGTTGATCAAACTGTCACCAAGCCTGCACAGTGGCACATGCCTGTAATCCTAGCACTAGGTCAGCCTGGGCTATATAGTGAGACTCTACTGTTGAGAGAGAGAGACGGGGGGAGGCACATTGTCCTCAGGTGGTAACACACACTCAAGACCACTTTTAATGGTCAATAAATGTGGAAGCCAAGTTGGGAGGTCCGGAGGTCCGGAGAGTCTTTTATTTATTGTTTCAATTTGAGCAAGCCACTTTTTTTTTTTTAGCTAGAGCAAAATGTTTTCTTATCTCATGGAGCAGATATAAAGACCAAATTTGACCATAATATACATGGAAAGGCACACTAAAAATAATAAGACCCACATAGAATTACCATCTGAGCCAGCAATTCTATTCCTGGGAATAGAGCCAAACAAAAACAGAACAACAAAAAACAGAGAGACTTGAACAAGCCCTGTGCTATGGAATAATTAATCCCTTTGTACACTGTGAAGATTTGTCACTGTGATTGATTTAATAAACAAGCTGACTGGCCAGTATCTGAACAGAGTAAGGTTAGGTGGGAAAGCCAAACTGAGAACGCTGGGCAAGAGAAGGGCAGAGTCAGGAGTCACCAGCAGAGAGACGGAGAGAAGCAAGAATGGCATGCCATACTGAGAAAAGGTACCAAGCCATGTGGCAGAGGGTAGATAAGGAAATATGGGTTAATTTAAAGTGTAAGAGTTACTAGTAACAAGCCTGAGCTATTGGCTGAGCATTTATAATTAATATTAAGCCTCTGTGTTTATTTGGGAGCTGCCAGCAGGACAGAAACTCCCGCCTACAGCTTTGTTCCTGGCAGCAATGTCCACAGAGGCCACAAGGGAGAGCAGCCCATGTGGCCATTAGTGGATGAGTGGTTATAGAATATATATATAGTATGTATATATATGTATATATGTATATATATGTATGTATGTATATATGTAAGTATATAAATACAGTGGAATGCCATTTGGCCCTCAGAAAGTCAGGAAATCCCGAACTCATGCTACATCATGGATGAACCTTGAGGATATCAGGCAATGACAAAATCTGGGACTGAAAGATTGATCTGTGTGAGTCTTATTTAAAGTATGCAAAGTGGTCCAACCCATGGAGAAAGCAATACAGCCCGTGCCAGGAGCTGAAGGGGTGTGGGTGCTGTTCAGTGAAAGATGAAACTTCTCCAGATATATGTTGGTGAAGGTTGCAGGATGATGTGAACATACTTATTGCTACTCAGTCATACACTTAAGATGGCTCAAACTGGTAAGTTTGAATTTATATATGTATTTTATCACAATAAAAGACAAGAAAACATTAAAGCCGAGGATGTGACTCAATTGTAGAAAGGCTGCCTCGCACACACGGGGCCCTGAGTTCTATCCCAGTACCGTACACATATAACAGAAATTATGTGGCATTAACAGCAATGTACCAAACATCTACCTTTGGACTGTGGCTTCAGCTCAGTGTTAGAATATGAGTCCTTGGTTTTAACCCCCAGCTCAACACAAAGAGACACTTGAGCCTGCTGTGGTAGGGCATTCCTGAGCATACAGCAGGTTGAGGCACAGGCCTGTGCACACACCACCAGAGTTTGGAAGAAGCACATTCCCAACTCCTTTGCTCTGAGGACACTGGCCCTTTTCCTTGGGTTCTTGCCTGTTCCTATTTGTTTCTGTTTGTAATCTGCCTTCAGCCTCAGGTTGGGGCTGAGATCTGGGGGAGAGGGGAAGATGGATTGGCAGGTTGTTCCCCACGACAGGATCGGCATGCAAGCTCCCACAGGGGCTTGAGTTCTTGAGATGTAGATGAGTGGGATTCCAGATCAAAGTGAGGAACCCTGTGAGTGTGCAAAGTGTCACACCACCTCTCCCCCAGGACCTGCCTGGCAGGGGTTCGGGTCATGGAACTCAAAGGCTCATCTGACTGTATTTTCAGCATTCTATGAAGAGTATAGAGGAGCAGATTGAGCAGTAATGGTCGAAGGCAAGGGCTATGTGGTGGCAGCTCTTTGAAGATTTAAGGAACAAAACAAAACAGCATAAAAGAACACATAGTTTAATGCAACCCATCAGACCCCAGATCCTTATGTACCATCCACAGCAACGTAGATGTTCATAAACCTTTGTAAAGGGAAAAAAACAGGGTGTCTATCTCTTTGATCCAGGAGTGCTATTTCTAAAATTATTCATAATAAAGCAAGATCTGTGTGCCAAAGGTAACTACGGCATTATCTGTTAAGGTGGGAGAGGACACATTACGTAATGCCTAACAATAGATGTAGGGCATGGGACAAAACACTGTAAGAGTTATAAAGGTTGGTGACCTATGTAAAACATGCTTAGAGGCCGAAGGGTGACAAGTTCACGATCAACTGGCATATGGATGAGATTCTGTCTCAAAAGACCCACCCAAACATAAAGGACTAAAGTGGGAGCTGGAGAGAGAGCTCGGCAGTTAAGTTCTCTTGCTGAGGCCTGGAGTTCGGCTCCCAGCACCCACAGTGGGTAGCTCACAATTGCTTATAACTTCAGCTCCAGGGGATCTGAGTCCTCTTTCAGGCCTCTGAGGGTATCCACACAACACGCACATGTACTACACAAGCATACACAAAAATAAAATAGAGGTTTAAAATTTTTTAAAGTGACTTTTAGAAAGACTAAAATATCAGGCACATTATGAAGATATTGATGTATGTACATTATCAAATACTAGAAGTAAATATATGCAAATAACCAAACATGTTAATGTTTAGACTGATGTGGTAAGAGGCTTTCCCGTGGAAAACATCTTTGTAGTGTTAGTTACACATTTGTAGCTATTTTATTTATTATTTTCAATTGTGTGTGTGCATGTACAGGTACATGAGTGCACACACATGAATGTAAAGACCCTTGGAGGTCAGAGCATCAGATACCCAAGGAGCTGGCGTTACAGGCCACCAGATGTGGGTGCTGAGAACTATTTGCAGTGCTCCTAACCTCTACCCATCTTCCCAGCCCCCTTGTATCTAGACGCTGGCAACCAAAAACTGGGTCGTTCTCTAGTGGAAGCTGCTGAGCATTACGGGATACAAGAAGTGTTTTTGGAAGAGGAAATCCAGCTGTTTCCCTCTCAGTCACAAACTCACTCCACTTCAGGAAGCTGAGTTTCCTTGGAGCCAAATCCCTGAGTTTTCTATAGCGGCTTCTGCTGCTGAACTTAGAAGTGACTGGAGATTCTAAGTTGACTCCTCTGTGTTTTACCAGCATTCCCCCTCACTTCCCAGCCTCTATAAAAAGCCACCTGGTGCCAGGCGGTGGTGGTGCATGCCTTTAATCCCAGCACTCAGGAGGCAGAGGCAGGCGGATCTCTGAGTTCGAGGACAGCCTGGTCTACAGAGTGACTTCCAGGACAGGCACCAAAACTACACAGAGAAACCCTGTCTCGAAAAACCAAAAAAAAAAAAAAAAGCCATCTGGCAGGGTGGAGAGACGGCTCAATGATTAAGAGCTTGGTCTTGCAGAGAACCTGGGTTAAATCCTCAGCACCTACATGACTGCTCACAACCATCTAAACTCGGGTTCCAAGGGGGTACAGAGAGACAGTGCTGGCATAACACCCATGCACACATTTTTTAAAAAAAGTCACTTTTGGTGCCTCTTCTGATTAATTTTCTCTAATTCATAGTCAAGAGTAAGCAGATTCCCAAACATTTCAGATGCCTTATGACCCCTCAAACACTTCAAAGTCCTTACAAAGCCCCAAACACTAACATTTAACAGAAATCAGAGAACATCCTTATTTTTTCCAGACAGGATATTTCTATGCCACTCAGGCCAGCTTAGAATTCATGGTCCTTCTGCCTCAGCATCCCAAATGCCGGGAAGGCAGGTGTGCTGCACCAGGCCAGCTTGGATAAAACATGAGAGATGACATCATGACATCCCTCCACACCAAGCCGGCTTTATTTATTTCTCCCATATATTCAATACAATGTCACAGTATGTGTCTTTTCCTCAACACATATTGAGGGTTTTTTTTATAGACCATATAAATTAGTATAGACATAACTATTAAAAACAGACTCATTAAAACATGTGTCTGATAATCTGACTGCATTTCTAGAAAGGCCCGTTATTCTTGTGATTTATCCTGTTGGTTTTTTTTTTTTGTCTTCTCCCAATCCAGTATTGCAGAATTCTAGCAAATGCTTTTCTCTCTTGTTTAGAGCCACACCACCCCCCGAGCCACACCATCCCCCGTGTGGTGTGTGTGTGTGTGTGTGTGTGTGTGTGTGTGTGTGTGTGTGAGAGAGAGAGAGAGAGAGAGAGAGAGAGGGAGACTGTAGCCCAGGCTGGCTCACTCCCTAGCCTTCTGTGTCAGCCTCTCCAGTGTGACATTACAAGTATGAGCCACCACACTTGCTTCCCTCTGTTCTTACCAAGAGCTTTATAAGACACCTGGCTACCTCAGAACCCAGATGCCTTCAGCTGAAGATGAAAAAAAAAAAATCCTTTCCAGCGCTCTTACCTGGACCCTGGAGTTGCAGGCTGGACAGGGACACGGTGCGAATAGGGAACCCCCACAGTGTAAATAAAACCCTGCCTTCCTGCCATAGAACTCCCCAGTGCACATAACCTCAAAATAGCAGGAAGGGGAGGGACAGGGGGAGGCACAAGAAGCCTTGGACGAGCTTCAAAAGCCACAGCAGCACTGGGGGTGGGTAGCATCTCTTTGGAGCACCCCTGGGTGTGTGGAAAACTTGTCCCTTTCTTCTGTCCTCTGAAATCAAAACGAGGGGACTCCAGGAGTGCCAGCAGGTGGAGTGTGGGAGAAGGGACCCTCACAGCAGACTTCTTTCCTTAATGTGAACAGCTTTCTCGCTGGCCTTGAGTCCATCGTATCCTGGGGTCACAGGTACAAAATAACAAAGATGACTGCGACAGTAACTGGATGGGCCACAGACCATTAGGATTGCTCTTGTTTACTTGGAGCTTTCAAATGATTAGTTACTGTTGCCTGTGACTTTCACCAAGGGCAAAACCAAATTCAAGGGCAACCTACCATTCAGTTAACCCTCCCAATGGCTGGCATTCATATCTCTGCAGGGCACTTTGGACAGTCAGAAGGAAAAGGCCTACAGTTGTGCTTTTGGGGTGAGTGTGTTCGGGAGGTAGCTCTGAGCCCTCGTGACTTCTCAGGCTCTGGATAAGGCCCGACACTCCCAGTGACTCCGCTCAGTCCCTTTAAATATACCACACTGTAAAATAAAGTTATTTTCTTCCGGCTGGGTATTTAGCTCAGCGGTAGACCACTCGCCTAGCAAACACAAGGCCCTGGGTTCAGTCCTCAGTTAAAAAAAAAAAGCTGGCAGTAAGCATGCACACCTTTAATCCAGCACTCAGGAGGCAGAGGCAGGCAGATCTCTGTTGAGTTTGGGGCCAGCCTGGGCTACAGAGGAAGTTCCATGTAGATAGAAACTGAAGGAGTCTAGAAGCTAGCATGGATTTTGATGTGTAACCACAGGCATATGCCAAAGGAAGTGGCCCTCTCTGGCAAGCAGAAACCCCTTTCATGAGTTCCTGAGGAAAACTGCTCCCGTTATAGCCCAGAGCCCAGCCTGAGCTGAGCAAACACTGCTTTGGGGGGAATTGAGGTTCCCTTTGGACCTGACAATTGCTCTTCTCTTTCAGGAAATCCAAGTTTCAGCTTTCGGTGCCTCCGATGCTGCAAGTTACCATAACCCAACCAGATCCTTCCAACATCTGTGTAGTTAGTTTAGACCAGGCACAGAGCAGATAGAGGACTGTGTCCATCCCTTCACCCACCTTCACCCACCTCCAGCCCACCGAGGAGCACGCTGCAGCTCTGCCATGGGTTGCGTCTTGCAATCATTTCCCTTCAGCTTTCTCCTGAGAAATGTCAAAACATTCATGCAAAAGCACAAGTTTCCAGAGCATAAAAGGACTATATTCTGTTCTGAGATGGGCAGGAGTCTTAGTGGCCAGCTGGGGACGGGGTATGCAGACACTGGGAAGCTTCACCCTAGCACAGCTAACCATGGCCCACATACCCTCACCAGCACAGCAGGCAGCCCCAGCAGAGTACCCAGGAGGAGGAGGGATTGGATTCGGCAGCATCCATTAAGCTAGGTAGCATCCACTGAGCTAGGTCTGGCCTCTTTAGGCCTGACTGCTACAACCAGGACCCCAAGTGCCTTCATGTGTAGCTAGTGCAACTGGTTGCTAGAGGTATCTCTGTGGCCACTCAGCTGCAGGCTGCCTAGGCCCCTCTGCTCCCCTAGCCCTAGCGGGAATCGGGTTTGACAGGGTGCCTGGCCCACTGTTTACACCACTCTCTCTTCTGCCTGTGGGTGATACCCCTACTCATTCTTTGCATAAGGAGGGGACTTGGTCACCAGTGTCCCTCCCCTCTCCCACGACCTGCTGGGATCCCTGTGAAGCCCGCTAGGCTGTCTCCCAGGGCATTCCTCTGCTTCTGATTTAAGATTTCTCTTCTCACTGCAACCTATGTAGGCAATACGGGCTACAGCTGGCCTTGAGTTATTTGGCCACATTAGGGAATGCCACATGCCACCAGTGCCACACAGGGTCTGGGTCATCTGTTAACATCCAGCTCCACAGAGACCTCATGGTCCCTGTCTAACCCAGCAGAGGCACTGTGTCTATCCACAGAATCCTGCAGGGGCCTTGGGCCTCCGCAAAGTCCTTAGGAGTCCAGTCGTGGCCTGGACGTTTGTCAGGGACAGGACGCCATTCTAGGAGCTGTCGTGCGCGTACCTCACATCTCTGCTGCTACTGATGCCAGGTGAATGTCGTCGTCGCATTTCTATATGGCTCTCCGGCCACACATCCCTCTGTAGGGACACGGTCTCCTGTGCATACAGCAGACAGCTAATACATGCTTGTTCCCCCGCCCCCACACCAACTCTTCTAGAATAAAGTACCGCTGCCTCCCACTTAGGCTCCCTTCTATGTATGGTACCACCCTTGGTCACCCCCAGTTGGCACTGCCACCCTTTCACCCAGTGGAGCCCATGGAGAGGTGAGCAAGGGTAAGAGGGGACAGGACAGTAAACAACAGAAAGCAGGAGGCAGCCTTGGCAACCCAGAGGAACCCTTTTCTGATTAGTCACAGCAAACAATGGGCTGTTTACTGGGATTTTCGGAGTTTGCTAATGAGAGGAGGAAATTCTTATTCACCCCACACCCTGGGTGAGGGAGGCCAAGGCTACAGGCTCACCTCCCAGTGAAGGGTCTTGCCAGCAGCTCTGGCCACCCAGAGGCGTAGAGACCTGGTCACCCACATTCCACCATTCATGGAAAACAACAGATTTGGCCTTCCAGGGCTGGGCTGTCACTCAGTGGCAGAGTGCCTGCTTTACCTTGAGGGAGGGAGTGGAGCAATTCCCAGTCAGAGCTCCGAACCCACAAAAGGGAACTGTCACTTGCCCTCTCTGGCTCCTATATCACTTTAATGGCTTTGGAAGTCCGGGGGGCCCCTCCCTCTGCTCCCCTCAGAGCTTTTCTCTAAAACCTGCCCCGTGACCCATCAGGAAGGAGTCTTTAGAAGAAGCACCAAAGACAGAGCTATAAAGGATCTGTAAGCTCCAGCATCTGCTGCCTTTGAAGAATTTTTTCTTGAGCTGGTCTCATATTGCTTAGGTTGTTGACCTTGAACTCCTCATCATAGCCAGGGAAAACCTCCTGCCTCCAAGTGCTGGGATTACAGCACCCTGTTTCACACCCTGTTTTATACAGTGCTGAGAACCAAACGCAGGGCTCTGTGCACGCCCCAGCCCTGCCTCTGTTTGTATAATGTGTCTACCTTACTTTACTGTGGAGATGCATCACTAGAACCAGGTTTGGCAAATTATTTTAATATACAGATACAAAATGACAAATAGAGATTCACAGCATTTACAAGAAATCAAATAACTATTTTTTTTTAAAAAAAAAACCAACAACAAAAACCCTTCATTCAGCAAAAATGCACAGTCTTGTACACGGGCCCTATTTCAGTGTCAAAGCCGACTCGCCAACTCAGGAGCAGCACTTGACTTACACAGACGACAGCACCCCAATGTGGATTAGTTATCACCAAAAGCACAGCCGAGAGGGTCGGTCAGCAAGTCCCGCACAGTGGGCACCAGTATGTACCCCCCAAAAGGGACCAACTATTAAATTACAGAAGCGGCCCAAAGTACGTCCTAAACATAAATGGCAATGCCTAAGAGAACATAGAGGCAATAATGAAGTACATGGGATGGGTAAGCAAATTTACATACATACATTATATAAGCTGATTCTCCCCCTAAGACTAGCTAGAAGTTTCTACTTACTTTGTCCTAAGTCTTTCAACTCCCCTTTCCCTGGATCCTGAGAAGAAACAGTTTGTGGGCATACTGTACCCAGCATCCTGGCTTTAAGCTGCTGAAAGACCCTGACTCATACTTCTTGGCACTGGCCTGAGGGACACTTCTGCTGTTCCTATCCACGATGAAGCCACAATGCAGAAGCCATGCCCTGACTCCAGGAAACTCTGACTGCAACAGGACTGACCTGTCCTGAGAAACATCCAGGCGCAGATGTCCAAATGCACAGATGCTGGAGCACTGGCACTTAGAAAAGATGTCCACTGTGAACCCAATTTCAAATTAAATACATCTTTGCTTTGCATGTAACAACAGCAACGGAGGATGTGGAATCGGTCTTGAATGGCTTGGATATTAAAAGGCACAGCATTTAGAAATGGCATTCCATAGTGGTGATGGGTCTCACCTGCAGAAGCAGATCTACCATGCAGAAATGAAAATCAGAACGAATGACACATCTAAGGGGCAGAATCTCTTGAGAACCCCGACTAGCTGTCTGCCACTTTCTTTTACTTTTTGATCCCAGCCTGGAATGTTCCTTCTTTCTCTAGACTTTCAAGTGTTATTTACGATCACTTTTCACCTACCACATGGTGGTCATACCTATAGGTATAATCTAAACCAGGGAGGCCTTCAACTGTATTGGCAGAGCTGGAAAATTATGGACCTCTAAAGACAGAACAAATGAAATCATTAAAATTTAAGTCACCAATCTTTTTTGGCCCACTGAGGGAGAGGGAGGGAATGTTGTTTGTAAGCATCAGACACCGTTCCGGCAAGAGGCTCTTGGTTGCTTCTCTTTTTTTCCTTTCAAAGTAGAGCGCATGCCTTAAATCAAGAAGGAAGTTTGGAGAACTGAAAATAATACTCAAGGTCTTCCACTTTTTGTAGAACTCAGGTATTTGGTAATAAAATTCATATAGACATACAGATTTTACAAAGTCAAAGGCCATTATAACTTTTAAAAACACATTAGTTTTCAAAATCACCCAGAAATCCCAAGTAAGATTCATCTGGGACAGACATTTGATCAAACACTTCTCACACTGTATAAAATCGCCTGGGGCCAGCCCAGGTCTTGAATGTGACTCAATATAAACACATCCTGGTGTTCGGGATTGTTAGGAGGTCTGTGGAGGTAGGTGGGAACCGGAAGTTAGGGCAGCTGGGAAATACATTAGGACTGGTCACAAACGTAATGTATTACTTCTTCACTGCCATTAGTTGTAACAGCAAATGAAGTCTGCAGTGAGACTCAAGTCAAATCCTCAGTGAATGTGAACAGGACCAAAAGACTCTCTTCACTTCCTTAAAGCAATTCTCATATTAACAACACAACTGTTGAAACTGCTGTACATACACAGTGTAGCAGAGAAAACACACCAAGTATAGCAATTTCCAAAATATATCATTGCATTCTATTAGTAAAAAAAAAAACAAAAACAATCTGTCAGTTACACAAATGCAGCTAAGTTGATGCATCTATTCAAGGATTCTCTCTCTCTCTCTCTCTCTCTCTCTCTCTCTCTCTCTCTCTCTCTCACACACACACACACACACACACACATTCACACACTCTACACTCTGCGCACTGAACTACTTCATGATACACAGAAACAGCCGTGGGGCCACTGACCACAATCCCCAGCGGTGTTGCCTCTAAGTGAACATGCCCCGGATGCACAGCAGGGGGGAGGCTAATCCCAGGTCCAGGATCAAGGTTATTTGCTGTGAGGTCACTTGCTGCAGGCATAGCTTTAGATACGGGGGACAGGGTGGAGGAACGGTACTGATGGACCAATGCCTTCGTCTCTACCACTGCAGACTTGCTTGTTCTCAAGCAAGAGCTGGGGAGAGAGGAGAACCTTGCAGGAACAGCACACAAGAACAAGCTTGTCCAAAAGAATGCACAAGCTGCACAGCAGGACCCCTCCCGGCCAGCTCACTGTGTAGATTAAAATGTAGAACTAGTCTTCCTTAGATCTCGTTAAAAGACGTTTTGATCAAACTCCACAATGTCAGCAAAGGGAGGTGGGTGTCAGCCCGTGTGGCCTTCGTTAAAAGACAGCTCCCTCGGAGCTAAGGAGTCATCAAAACGAATCTCCAGCTGGCACGGCCATGCACTGCTGTGTCAGGGTCATGTGACAGAGGTGTCTCCACATCCCCGGGAAGCAGGACGTTTTTGTCCCTTGTTGTCTCTGTGGAATGTCTGTGTCTTCATCATCATCTCACTGACGGTGAAATTACAAATGTCTGTTGAAGAGGCACAGGTGCACATTATCACGTTATCAAACTCGAAAGAATTTTCACATCGCCACTGCTTCTGTGAATGGCAGCGTCTTGGGTTGTGATGGGTGAGCAAGACATGACCTCCGCTCGAAGAGCTGAGAGGGACAAACGAGCGGGCAGTGCCCTTCCTTAGAGTCTGGAATGCAGCACTGCTTTGAGGATGCTGTCATGCCCCACACTGCCAGGGCGACAGGGGCCTCCTGCCGTCCCTCCCTAGCTTGTGAATAAGGAACCTTGCAAGATGAATCCTGCTACACCTTGGAAAACTGCGGGCACCTGCCCAGCAGCTCCAGCTCCTTCATTGTCTCTCCCAGGCCTGACCTGACCCAAGCCATCCTGTGGCTGCCAATGTCCTACGCAATCTCTTGTCAATGGGTTCCTGAAGATCAAACACAGAAGCCATCCTTACTGTAGCTGCTCCCGAGGGACCGAAAGGCTCTTGGTACTGTCTGGAACTGAAGCAGGACTGTGACAGTCAGCGGTAAATTCGAAGGGCCACGGAGTCAGCAGTCCCCGTACAGAGAGAGGCCCTGGTCCCTACATCCCAGCCACCAGACAGTGCAACGTGGCTTCCAGTGTGGGACAGACCTTCATGGCCTCCTCCTTTCCACAAGGGGCACCGGGGCCTCTCAAGATCAAAGAGGAGTCTGACTCCTCTTCATCATTGATTCCCACAAGAAGTGTTCAGCACTGAGCAAGAAGCCATCCCCGGACATCACACTGAAGAGACGAAACGGGTCTTCCTTCCCAACAGCACTTCGGAGGCACACCCTGAGTAAGGCTCACTTCCTGAAGGGGGTGAGTTTGTGGAAGGTGTGCCAGAAGAGTGACGGCTTCCTCTTGGGCTCAGCCAAGGCAAAGACCTGCTGCTGTGGGATGCTGGTAGGCACCGTGATGTGGCGCTGGTGGAGGGGTGGCAGGTTCTGGTGGGGTGGGGCCACGGGGCAGCTGCTGTAGCCTAATTCAGGAAGAACAGACAAACAGATTAGTCACTTAAAAGCCGTATTAGGACTCAAAGTACTTAGCTGATTCACAGAATCAAAAGGACATCAAGTAACTGTCCTAAGAAGCAAGACTTTTGCTGGGCATTGGTGGTGCGTGCCTTTAATCCCAGCACTAGAGAGGCAGAGCCAGGCAGATGTCTGTGAGTTTAAGGCCAGCCTGGTCTACAGAGTGAATTCCAGGACAGTCAGTGCTGTTACACAGAGAAACTCTGTCTCAAAAAACAAACAAACAAACAAACAAAACAAAACAAAAAAAAAGAAACAAGACTTTCAGATACCCTGGATGGCACCAGCAAGGGTTACCTCATGAATTCTACCCAAAACCTCACAGGAAGGAAGCCCTGGGATGAAGCAGATCACCTTCGACCATGAGGGGGGCCAGTGAAGAATCAGAACTGGGCTCCTCGTGTAGAACTGGGCTCCTCCTTGCTCAAACCAAGGCCCAGAGACAGCACTCCCATGGCCTACAAGCTACTCCACACTTATTGACCATGAGTATTTGGAGGGAAATTCTTTGGTTTCTCTGTGCCTTAGGTCCCTACCCTCTAAAATGGGAGTAATGGTCCCAGGATGTTATGAGAACACGTGAGGTAACACTGACACTATCTACCCTCGGGAGACATTGAGTATGAGCACTAGGACCCTGACGTGGCCTGGCCAAGAATGCTTCAGTGTCACTGCCAAGTTACTCTAGTGTGTACAGAGCAGGGAAGCACTCTAGAGGAAGCCCAGTGTCTTCTCATTCACTGATGCACTGACTGTCGAGACCTCACCTCACCAGATTGCGGTACAGTCATGCTGTGGAATATTACTTTAACTAGGCAAAGATGTGATACACTTGTTTATGCTGCAGAATATTACTTTAACTGTGTAAAGGTGTGTTGTTTTTACGTTGCCTTTGTTTAATCATGTAAAGATGTGTGGCTGTTTCACCGTGCCTGCCTAAGGCATCTGATTGGTCTAATAAAGAACTGAATGGCCAATAGCTAGGCAGAGAGAGACAGGTGGAGCTGGCAGGCAGAGGGAATAAATAGGGGAGAAATCTAGGCTTGAAAAGAGAAGAGAGGAGAGAATGAGGGAGAAAGAGAGGGAGATGCCCTGGGCCAGTCAGGCAGCCACAAGCCAGCCAGGAAAAGCAGTGAAAGTAAGATATACAGAAGGGAAGAAAGGTAATAAGCCCCGAGGCAAAAGGCAGATAAAGAGAAACTGGTTAATTTAAGTTAAAAGAGCTAGCTGGAAATGAGCCTAAGCTAGGCCAAGCATTCACAACTAATAATAAGTCTCTGTGACATGATTTGGGAGGTAGTTGATGGCATCAAAGAAAAAGCCTGGTACATTTTGGTGCCCAACATGGGGCCTGAATTTCCACATAGGGCCTGAAAAGAAAAATAAAAACAAACAAACAAACAAATAAATAAATAAATAAATAAAAGAAAAACAAACAAACAAACAAACAGAGATGGCTCCTTTAAGAGGCTCTGCCATACTGGTACACTAAGTAGAAACAGTATGCTGGGTAGGGACACCTGCCACAGCATGGGCACAGGTATCCCAGAACTGGGGCAACTGAACGCAGCTCCCAGTTTAAAAAAATGTGGTTGTCAGGGCTGGAGAAATGGCTCAGAGGTTAAGAGCACTGACTGTTCTTCCAGAGGTCCTGAGTTCAATTCCCAGCAACCACATGGTGGCTCACAACCACCTGTAATGAGATCTGGTGCCCTCTTCTGGCCTGCAGGGACACATGCAGGCAGAACACTGTATACATAATAAATAAATCTTAGAACAAAAAAAACCAAAAACGTGGTTGTGTCCCAGGCCTGTGGGTATAGAGCTCATCTCTCATGGACCTGAGGAGCAGGGAAGAAACAGCCACCAGAGCTGCTGGTGGAAGGCCTAGCTACTTGCACAAAGCAGATCAGCAGTTTAAAGTTTGGCTTATGCATCAGAGAACACTGCAAGTTCATAGCTGCAGGTACTTAGTAAAGCAGGTTCAGATGGGGAAAAACTCTAAACAGGTTACAGTGTGTTTAAAAATGTGCGTAGGCTAAAGAAAGGAGTGAAAATGAATATAGTCATAGAAAAAAGTAAATAGTTTATAAATCACAAAGGCTTTAAAGAAAGAGTAAAGGAATATAAAAAGCCATGTAAAGATGAAAAAAAAAAAAAACACAGTCAGTCTGGATCCTGTATGTTGTTGTGTTAACTTTTAACTTTTTGAATACCAATGAGCGAACAACAGCTGCTGAGAGACATGGGATTGTAAGAATTGCTGAATTAAACCAGCCTAAACTTTAAAACGGAAGTAAAAAAATGTATCACATTGGAGAAGAAGTTATGCTCTTGTTTCTACAGAAAACAAAAGGCTGTGGATTCCTTCTAGGTTAATAGGGATCAGGTTTAATTGGGGGAGACTTCCTGAAAATCTTGACTACAGACATAAAGAAATAAACCTAGAAAAACTAGGTGACATGTATTTGACCTGCTCAAACATAAAACAAACAAACAAAAAATCATCTTTGGCTGGCTTGTGTATAATGCATAGTCCATACTTGTGTTAATGCAGAAATGTATGTTACCTTTGAAAGTTTGTGTGTTTTCAGAGCAAGGGGTCCAGACACCAATAAAAACGGGTGACCCAGGTGATCCAGCCTCTCAGAATGCCTCTGTTGCAGTTTCCTCAGAGTTCTGCATCCAGAACAGCTTCAAGGCTGCTGGCTGAGATGGTCCAGCCTCATAGACTATTCTAGCCAGGACTGCTGATAAGCCTTGGGCTTTCCCATTGCACAGAGACTGAACAACAAATGTTATAACTATTTTTCTTAGGACTTGACCATTATATCAATTTTCTCAGGGTTCCCTAAAGATGCCTTCACCCTCAGACAACAGGAAGCAGTCTAGAGAATACAATGCCCATATTCAAGAGGTGGGGTGAGTGGTTTTTGGTTATAGGATGGGTTGTGGATGTTTGTCATCATTTAGGAGGAAATAGGAATATAAAATAAAAAGACAACTATGAAATTCAAATATTTTATATTGTTATAGATTTTGGTATATTGATACAAATTTAAAGTTATTTTTGTTATACTGCATGTATGTTTCTACTCTTGTTTGGGGTATTGTGCTTATGCAGCTCATTTAAAAATGTAATGCATAAGCCGGGCAGTGGTGGCTCACGCTTTAATCCCAGCACTTGGGAGGCAGAGCCAGGAGGATCTCTGTGAGTTCGAGGCCAGCCTGGCCTTTAGAGCGAGATCCAGGACAGGTACCAAAACTACACAGAGAAACACTGTCTCGAAAAAACCAACCAACAAAACAAACAAACAAAGAGTAATGTATAATTAAAAACTATAGGTTAGTTAGTCATCTATAATAATCAAACTTATAGTCATATTAGGTATGTTTTCAAGGTTAAATATATATTTAGATAGATAGATGTCTTCAAACACTTCAAAGATTTACAAAATATAGCATTTAAGATGCTTAATAACCTAAGCCTTTTCATGACAGTAAGACACATCTGCTCCTGGCAGCACCAATTTACTTCAGAGAAGATGATGGGCATCAAAGAACTTCCATATGGAATTTGCTTTCACTGTGGCAAAATTAGCCATGTGGGCAAGAAACTGCTCTTGTCTTGACTCCTGACAATATGCTGTACAAACTGGACAAGCAGGACACAAATAAAAAAGACTGTCGCCGGGCAGTGGTGGCGCACGCCTTTAATCCCAGCACTCGGGAGGCAGAGCCAGGCGGATCTCTGTGAGTTCGAGGCCAGCCTGGGCTACCAAGTGAGTTCCAGGAAAGGCGCAAAGCTACACAGAGAAACCCTGTCTCGAAAAACCAAAAAAAAAAAAAAAAAAAAAAAAAAAAAAAAAAAAAAAAAAAAAAAAGACTGTCAAAGTTTTCCAAAACAAAGCAGGACAGTCCTTCAAAATTCCTGCTTTATAGTAAAGTCTGCCAGACCTTCTGCAGGACACACAGGAAAGCAACTACTGAAATTTGCGAAGACTAGGCAAGATAGTCCTTCAAAAGTCCTGCTTCATAGAAAAGTCTGCCAGATATTCTAGGCCTGTAGGCTGAAGACAGACTCTGCAATGTTGCAAAGGAACCTTGGGTGACTGTCCAGACAGCTAGTTACCTGTCATTTCTATAGTTTTGGAAGTGGCTTACACTGCACTTTCTGTTTACTTGGATAATATTATATCCTTCTGGAACCTTTCATGAGTTGAAGACTAGATAGTTATAATTGCAATTTTCCTTAGTTATGATAGAAGGTAAATTAGGTACAGAGCTTTGTGCTCATCAACATCGAATAGATAATAGAGTGATTTCTCTGAATTCGCCAAATGCAAATGGATTGGCTATTGTAAATGTAATTCTTGATAATTAACCTTGTTGTATATAGCTTTACTACGTTAAAGTTAAAACCCTTCCTTTTTATTTAGACAAAAAGGGGGAAATGTTGTGGAATATTACTTTAACTAGGTAAAAGTGTGTTACATTTGTTTATGCTGCACTTGTTTAATCATGTAAAGATGTGTTGCTTTTGTTCCACCGGGCCTGCCTAAGGCACCTGATTGGTCTAAAAAAGAGCTGAATGGCCAATAGCTGGGGTGGGGGAGAGAGGGGGAGAGAGAGAGAGAGAGAAAGAGAGGGGGGGCAGCGCTGGCAGGCAGAGAGAATAAATAGGAGGAGAAATCTAGGCTTGAAGAGAGAATGAGGGAGAAATAGAGGGAGACACCTGGGGCCAGCCAGCCAGGAGAAGCAGTCAAAGTAAGATATACAGAAGGGAAGAAAGGTAAAAGGCCTTGAGGCAGAAGGAAGATAAAGAGAAACAGGTTAATTTAAGTTAAAAGAGCTAGCCAGAAACGAGCCTAAGCTAGGCTGAGCATTCATAACTAGAACCAAGTCTCCATGTCACGATTTGGGAGTTGGTTGGTAGCCCAAAAGAAAAAACCTGGTACACAGTCACCTATAGCTGGCCAGCATTTTGATGTTGGAGATTCCTCCTCAAACCAAAGACGCGGGAGTTTACTTGACTGGTGGTCCAGTGGTACCAGAATCATCCCCCAGGGACGTGAGGAACAGAGGGCACAGGCAGGACTCGTCTTGAAGGCCTCTGCTGCTATCAGAGGTATTTCATGCCCCTGCATCCAAACCTGAAATACTCTCCACCTGCCTGTCAATCTGGGTCTGTTCCTTGAGTGTCCCTGGCTTTTCCTCTCCACCCAGTGGGGGGAAAAGAGTCCCTGTGGACATTGCCTCCATACCATCACAAGATCTACAGGAAGGAGATGAAGCCTTCGCCAACCTTACCTTTAGATTTCCCATGTCCAGCCTTCTGAGCATTCAACATGGCGAGTTTCTTTTGATTTTCTGGGATTTCCATTCCTGGATTTGGAAACAGATGTGATCTAACTCAGAACCTTGGAAAACCTTTTCAGAACAAACTAGGTACCACATACATCAGTTCTGAGGTGCTCCCTACAGACTAGAGCAAAGAACCCTGAGAGGTGAGGAAAAGGATGGGTGCCAGCAGTGTCACCAGAGGCCTCACAATGACCTCTGAACCCAAGTGTTTTAAAAAGAGTGATACGAGGTGCTATTGTCATGAGACACAGACCCTTGGTGTCTGAACACAGACACTCCCAGGTCAATGTCCACACGGGAGTCACTCTAACTGCAGGGTTAAAGCATGATGCTCTGGGAAGAGAGCCCAAGGCAAAGAGGCCCAGGGCTGCTGCTCACATGTGCCCAGAGCTCTGTGGGTCGGGATTCTCCTTGCCTGAAGCCTCGGATTGGGACTCTGCACCCTGGCTCTGCAGTGGGGACAGAAACGCTATTCACATAGGGTGGGCCGACGACGTGAAAATGAGCTGTACGGAAAGAGGGCAGAGACAAACAGCAGAGGAGCAGCAGCTGAGGCTGGGGTTACTGCTTCTCCTGAGGTGAAGAGAGAGGTGAGGAGCCATGCTCCACTGTGGCAGAGCCACACTACCTCTGCAGCGTGAGGTGACCCTGGTCTCTATTTTGAACCTACCCTCTACCTTGATTGGCACCGCTTCCCTGGCTTTATGCAGTCACACACCCAATGTCTGTCTGTCTGGCAGAGTCTCCTTCCCACCCCATACCCAGATACAGGGATTGGTGTCGTGCTCCAGGCAGAGTGGAGGACCTATCCTCGCTGGGCTCCAGCCACAGGAGTCCACAGAACAAAGGACACACACAAGCTGAAGAATGGAATTGAAAGTGTTTAGGGTGCCTGTGGTCATCGTGAACCCTCAGGGAAAGAAGCACAAGCCTTCCGACTCAGGTCCTTCTAGCCACACCAGACAGTGTGGGGACTCCATCATTTCCCATTTAGCAACTACCTGCACACTTCTGAGAAGGATTTCGTGATAAGCCTGTTGCAACAGCGTCTGATGGTCAGCAGCCAATGCACGGCAGCTATGGGTTCCGGTTTTCTTGAGTCTAAAGGACAGCCACACAGAGTCGCAGGTCCCACCCGTGAGGTTGGGAGCTGCATGCCCTTACTCTGGTCTGAGCTCTGGAAGTCTCTCAGGAAATTCTTACTTTTAATGGCAAGATAGCCTGAGGGATTTCTAAGTGCTCTCATCATAGGACCCCAGGACGCTTTCTATTTCCAACAGCAGAATCTATGGCCAAGTCGGAAGCTTGACAGAGGAGACGTAGGGACTCTTGGCTCAGTAAGAGCAGGTCAATACTTGCCCAGATATACGATCCTTGAGATCTGGGCACCACAGCCACTTCTCACCCATCTTCTCCGTGTGCACCCCTCGTCTCTGGGCACCACAGCTCACATTTGACAGTGTGTGCTCACAATCCCAACCCCCGTGGGTGGCTCTGGAACTTGGGCATAGTAACTGTGAGTGCTGTGTGGGTTAATGCCAAATGGCAGCTTCCTTTTCCCAAGATTACGCAATAAAAAGGTCGGCAGAAGTTGGGATGACAAACCAAAGTACAGGTTAAGTTCTCCTTATCTGAAATGTGCGGAACCAGAGCATTTTCACATAGACAATAATGCATAAGGTATCTTAGTGCTGAGACCGAAGTCTAAACACAGGATTCAGTTGTTTCACAGATACCTTCTACACAGCCTGAAAGTAATTCCAGACTGTACTTTTTGGGCATCTGCATTTTCACTGGGTCCCTCACATGATGTTAAGTTATGGGATTTTCCACATTGACACTCAGAGAGATTGTGATTTGGGGATCACAGATGCTCAATCTGTACAGGTATACGACCGGATATCAGAAGCACGAGCTCACTCTGATATGCGGAACAGGTTCTCTGGATGCCACAGATGGGAAAAAGCGGAGGAGGAACTGGAATTGACCCAGGCAGAGAGGCGAACTTACAGTGCTTTGCAACAGTGCTGATAAAGAAAGGGGAAGTCTTGGCAATCTTCTGGCATTTCTGGGCTAGGAAGATGAGTGCTTAGGAGTGTACAAAGAGTGCATGCTGTACAAGTATGAAGTCCTGAGTTCAAATCCCCCGTGCTCATGTAAAAAGCTGGTGGACTCATGTGTGCACCTGCAATCCCAATGCTGTGGGGGGTGGAGACAGGAGGATTGCCGGGTCTTGCCGGCTGCCAGCCCAGCTCCAGTTTAGTAAGACACATGGCAAGTGAAAAAGACGGAGAGTGACACAGGAGGTCACTAGATGTCCTCTTCTGACCTCCACAAGCTCTCCAGGAACAAATACACCACACACATCCCACAGCCAGCATCAATAAATAAGTAAGTGAAGAAAATAAAGAGAGGGGCTGGAGAGATGGTCAGAGGTTAAGAGCACTGCTTGTTCTTCCAGAGGTCCTGAGTTCAATTCCCAGCAACCACATGTCAGCTTATAAACACCTGTAATGAGATCTGGTGCCCTCTTCTGGCCTGCAGGCATACGTGCAGACAGAACACTGTATATGTAATAAATTAAAAAATCTTTAAAAAGAAATAAAATAAAGAGAATCATCTGATGTGTCTACTGGTTGGGTGAGGGGGGGTGCCACCACCATATGGTCAGTCCCTGGGACCACACCAAGCTGGGCCATCTGTAAAGTGTGAATAAAGGTAATAAGCACACCCTAAGGGGTTAGGGGCCGTCTGTAAAGTGTGAACAATGGTAAAAAGGACACCCTAGGGGTTTAGGGGCCATCTGTAAAGTATGAATAAAGGTAACAAGCACACCCTAGGAGGTTAGGGGCCATCTGTAAAGTGTGAACAGTGGTAACAAGCACACCCTAGGGGGTTAGGGGCCATCTGTAAAGTGTGAATAAAGGTTACAAGCACACCCTAGGGGGTTAGGGGCCATCTGTAAAATGTGAACAATGGTAAAAAGGACACCCTAGGGGGTTAGGGGCTGTCTGTAAAGTGTGAATAAAGGTAACAAGCACACCCTAGGAGATTAGGGGCCATCTCTACCCCGCATGCCCGCAGCCCCATCCACAGATTTGGTTCTTGAGGGAGCGGCTGAGCAGAAGAGGCCAGTGGTGGAGGAGGCTGAGGGGACTCACCCATCTGCTGGTCCTCCTGCACCCGCTGCCTCTCATCTGCGCAGGCCTGCAGCCACCTGGCCTTGTCTTCTTGCTTTCTGGCACAAAACAGATGCACCTCATCTGTGGTTTTGCTGACCAACTTGAAGGCGTTCCGCATGCTGAGGTTCCAGTCCTTGTCCCGCCCATCCTCCACATCCACGAGCTCCACCTCGTCCATGTCCATGCGGCCCTTGTAGTAGAGCATGTCCCTGCGTAGCAGGTCCTTCTTACAGGACACCAGCTGGTGGTCGAATAGGAAGAAGATCCGCTGCTGGCTCTTGCCCTGCCTGGTGATTTTGGTCAGCTCCCCTGAATGAATCAGCTCGGAGCTTCGGTCTAGAATGTCCAGGCCCTAAGAGAATGCAATTACACTGTGAGTTTTCTTTTATTCTTTTTTAAAAAGATTTTTTTTTTTATGTATTACGTATAGTGTTCTGCCTGCATGTACACCAGCAGGCCAGAAGAGGGCATCAGATCTCATTACGGATGGTTGGGACCTCTGGAAGAACAACCAGTGCTCTTAACTGCTGAGCCATCTCTCCAGCCCCTACTGTGAGTTTTCAAGACCAAACTATTTCCAGTAAGAGAGACACAGAAGGGGCCTCTGATACCATCTTTCTAGAATATTCCAGTTCCCTAAGACCAGGCATTGCTGTCCAACACACAAGCAGGTAGGGCTTCTAAGGCCATTCAGATCCTGACTTCCTGGGTTCCTTGTCCTGAAATACCTCTTTGCTGCTCTTTATTTCTTATCTCTGTTACTTGAAGTTGCCTTCCTGATCTTAAAAAAAAAAAAAACAAAAACATGCTACAGTAGTGGAATCCCACAACATCTGTAGTGGGAGCTAATGAAGACCGACTCATCAGAATAAGGGAGAAGCAGAGGTTTCGCTGACGGGGACATGGTATGACTGACTTTTAGGGCTCCCGAGTCAGGTGTATACCCACTCCCTGGAGGAGCAAGCTTAGGGTCCTGGGAATAAAAGGCCAGGCTGCCAGTGAGCAACCAATGTGAGGGGTAGCTGAAAGGAGATTGGTAATTACTGCGGCCCCTCAGCATGAGATTTGTCCTCAGTAAATTCTAATGAAATGATCTACTGTTTGGTTATTTCCAATGTTAGATCACAACATTCTAAATGTTAGAACCTAAGGTTGGAAAGAAAAACTCCCCTACATCTTGAGTGGATGATGCCAACATCACCCTAACAAATTTGGTATGAAGCTGGTCTTCAGTTAAATTTTTTCATTTTCCTTTAATCCCAATAGATACACAGCATGTTTTGGAGGCAAAAGTGCTTGACTCCAAAATATTTCTTCTATTTCCTTTCCTGGAGCAATTCTGTGCCCCAGATTCTTCACTTAAAAAACAAGGGCTCAGACAGTGATGGCGGAGGTACGTTCAGGACTCCCGAGGAAGAGCATTTCTCTTCAGCTGTCCCTGCTCTCATTAACTTCTTCAGCCCACTTCTTTCCTTCTCACTCCACACCTTCTCAGGCCAGGAAAACCAGTTCTGACCAGCTGGTGGATGTGGGTGAAGCTTACCTGGTTCAGCAGCAATCTGAATGGCAGCACCAGCTTGTTCTGAACTACTGTGGTTCAGTGCAGGTGTCCAGCACAGACTATGCCGCCTGCTGGATTCCTGGGGTGGAATCCAGCTCTGCCACTCTCTAGCTATGCGGCCTTGGACAAGGTACTTACACCTTTCAGGTCCTTTCCTCCATCCCCTGGGTTAAATAGGTGCCTACTTCTAAGGATTATTGAGAGGATCCACTGAGTTCACCAATGTAATTAGTGGTCAACACAGTAGGGGCAATGCAAACCGTGTGTGTGTGTGTGTGTGTGTGTGTGTGTGTGTGTGTGTGTGTGTGTGTAAGTATACCCATTGGGCCATTACTATGGGCCCTATCAAGTAGGGTTATTTGTACTATTACATAATGACCATGTAGCCTAAAAAGTAATATTTTCCTCCTTAACTTAATGACGATAAAAGGTAATCTGCTTAGATCATACAGGATTCAAATGTGTCACCATGACTGAAGTCCCCATGCTCCTCCCACTGTGTTCTATGACTGTGGGAACTGTGCCCTTGCTTTGGTGGAGCTGGCTCTCCATGTCACGGGGACCAGGCACTAAGCAATATATTAATGACTTTTAATAATTTTTTTTTAAACTGGGTGGTAGTGGTGTAACACCTTTAATCCCAGCATCCAGAAGGCAGAGGCAGGAGAATTCTATGAGTTTGAGGCCAGCCTGGTCTATAGAGTTCTAGGACAGCCAGGGCTACAGAGAGGAAACCCTGTCTTGAAACCCAATCCCTGCCCCCCTCAAAAAAAAGTAAAAGAAAAGAAAATAAACAAACAAACAAAAAACCGAATTGATTGTCTTTATTTATTTTGTGTATGTGCACAAGTATATGTGTGTGGGTGTGTCAGTTCCCATGTGGAGGTTGGAGGACAACTTGTAGGGTTCGGTTCTCTCCTTCTACTATGTGGGCCCTGGGGATTAAGCTCACGTTTTTTTGTCACCTTGACTCTCTAGTCTATCTCACCTACTCAGACTCTATTTCTCTGTAGGCACTGTATAAAAGCAAGAGAATTGACTTGGACACTCATCCACATTCCTCCAAATGCACAGACCGTTATCAGCACATCTACCACTAAAGCCAGAACATCCAGAACACAGAATGCTGAAGTGTGCTGTCACTGGGGCCAAGGTGCAGGAGCCACGAGCCACACTGTGCATGTCTGAGGGCCACTCACCTCCCAGCCTACGATGGACACCTGCCAGCGGGCAATCTTGTCAATGCTCTCCAGCTTGCGCTTGCGTTCATTGATCAAGCAGGCCACATTCTTCATGGCCTCATAAGCTGCCTTGATATTGTTGTAATCGCTGCAAAACAGGAAGTTCATCCTAACCGTGAGACATGCAACTCACAAGCGAGGACTGACAAAATAATGCGCTCTGTCCCTGGTTTGTATGCTAATAGTCTAGACAAGGCGTTGAGTAAGAGCCATTGTTCCCGATGAATAGACCACAGTCTGCACAGGTTAAGTGAGCTGAGAGGACATGATTCACAATTCTTCTGGAATAAGAATGTTGTCATTCATTTCCCAGAAATCACCATGAATGAAAGTAAATGCCACAGAAACCAACTCTGAATTATTTTCGTTAGTACAGAGAACTGTCTTCATTTCGGCTTTGATTTCAACACAACCAGTTCTGCTATGTAAAGCTGCTTAAAAACCCTAGCTGTTGTGAGAGTAACTACCTGCATGAAGTCTCAGCTTCTCTTTGTTTAGGAAGGGACGTGAGAGGCCATGAGTAATAAAGTATGATGGTCTTCCAGCAGCCCCCCAGCCTATGCCTTTAAAACTGTTAAGCTCTGAAAACCCTAAAATCAAAATCTCATTTGCACGGAGGCCAGGACACAGTGTGTCTAGTGTAAGAAAGCGTTACACTCAGGTTTTGCTCAGCAGAAGTGGTGTGGGGATGTAAAACCAGTAATCTGGTTTACAGGCTGGATTGCTTGGGCTCAGGTTAGGACACAGCTGGGAGCCTGCTGGACTGAGTTAGAATCCTCCTGAACAGCCTTGAGAACAGAAGCTCTGAACAGAACAGAGGAGAACTGGACTCCTGGGAAGTCTGCAGGATTGTCCACAGAGCAGGTCCTGCCCTCAGAGAGAGGCCTGTTCTCGGGGCAGAGCAGACAAAACAAACATGCTGTGGAACTGCCCAAGACTCGGGAGGCCCCCAGAGAAATGGGACGATGCTTTTGCTAAAAGTCCCCTGAAAGCTAAGGGGCTTTGTGGTTGCTTCTTTTTTCTAGAATCTTTTCTCCCCCGTTCTACTTTAATGAAAAAAACAAAGAGTCCTGATGTCCTTCTCTTTTGAACATTTCCAAAGCTGGTTCCGGTGGTGCATACTTGTCATCCCAGCACATGAGAAGCTAGGACAGGAGGATGGAGAGCTTGAGGTTAGCCTGGGCTACATAATGAGTCCTGTCCTGAAACACACACACACACACACACACACACACACACACACACACACACACACACACAAACTGGAACAAGTGTGATAGTCCATGCCTATCTAGCACTCAGGGGATATAGGCAGGAGGATTTCTGCAAGTTCAGAGCCAGCCAGGATCACCTTAACAGTACCTTGCCTCAAAAAACAAACAAACAAACAAACAAACAAACAAACAAACAAACAGTTTGGAAAATAATCAAAATCTGCAAATGCTCATAGGAAAAAAAAATGTCCTCCAAAGAGAAAAGTCAGGTCACTGAGATGGTTCAGTGAGTGGAGGTATTTGCTGTGCAAGCCTGTGACTTGAGTTCAGTCCCTGGAACCCAGGTAAAGAGGGAAGGGGAGAACTGACTCCCCAGAGTTGCCCTCCGACCTCCACATGTGTGCTGTGGCATGCAGGTCGCACCCCTATGATAAAATAGAACATTTTAAAGGGTGAAGCCCCCTCTTACGGAGTGTGTGTGGTGGTCACAGCTGCCCACCTTGGAAAGCATTACGCTGCCACTCCATGTTTCCAGAAGGCTTTGCTTCGCTTCTCAGCTCTCTTATTTATTTTCTCCAAGTCACGACTACCATGCCTTTCATTTGTTATTTTTTAGAGAACCTCTACAAATTGAGGTTCTCCTGACTTCCTTCTTTTCCTCCACTAAGCTCTTCTGATTTCCATATCTGAGACAGAAAGATCCTACACAGTTGTCTTTCTCTTTTATCCATTTCAATAAGCCTCTTCCTCCTTATTCCTTTGGTGTACCCTGACTAGGTCTGTTCAGTAGCCTACCCACTTCTACCTTTTGATCCTAACCCTGTCTCTGCCCAGGAGCTCAGCAAGGACAGAGGTGAGGCACTTTCCAAGCTCTCCAGGCGGAGACCCTACCCCTTATCCAGATTCGGGACATCTTCCTACATTCCTCTATCCAGTTTCATTTCATTAGATTTCAGTTACCCATTGTCAACTGCATTAGACATGAAAGAGAAAACCCCAGAGGTAATTCACAAGTTGAAATTACAATAATATACTGTTGGAATTGTTCTTTTAGTAGTTACTGTTAATCTCTTATAGTACCTTATTCGTAAATTTATCTTCTTTTTGAGACAGAACTGTACTCTGTAGTTCAGGTTATCCTAAAACTCTCTATGTAGCCCAGGTTGATCTTGAACCAAGAGCAATCCTCCTGCTTTAGTTTCCCAAAGTGATGGAATTATAGGAGTGAGCACGATGACCAGCTTTTTTATCTTTTTATAGATGTGTATGCATCAGAAAAGCACTGTGTACACACACACACACACACACATATACATGTAGAGACGCAGTTCTGTCCATAGTTTCAGGAATTCTGTGGGATCTAAAAGCAGATCCCCTAGGAATAAAGTGCACCACTATAGTCCTATCTGTCTCTTTCTTTTAAAAATTAAAAACCGATTTACTACTAAATAACTACAAAAGGATATTCACATAATATTTTAAATTATACCAGATAATAACTAAGAGAAAATCCCTGTGCAGACAGGTGTGATGTGCTTGCCCATAACCCTAGCACCCAGAAAACAGACAGGATCATGATGAACTTGGGCTATATTTCAAGACCCATCTCAAAAAAATCCAAATGCGCCGGGTGTTGGTGGCGCACGCCTTTAATCCCAGCACTCGGGAGGCAGAGCCAGGTGGATCTCTGTGAGTTCAAGGCCAGCCTGGACTACCAAGTGAGTTCCAGGAAAGGCGCAAAGCTACACAGAGAAACCCTGTCTCAAAAATCCAAAAAAGAAAAAAAAAAAAAATCCAAATGCAAAACTAAACCAACAGTAAGAACAACAAAACCAGCCCTCACCAAATCTCCGTGTACTCACAAACCAGCTTCAGCATTCTTTTGTTTTTCTATTTCTGGATGTCACAGAGTGTCTTCACATACCTTGTTACAGTGATAAACACTGCAAACTTCTAAGAACCTCTTCCACGAAGTTCAGTGGCAGAGTAACAATGCTACCACACCAGCACCAGCACCAGCACCAGCACCAGCACCAGCTGTCCCTGCCACTCCAGAAGCACCAGGCTGGCTGCTGCTCAGTCTCGTGGTCCCTGGGCGGCCCTCGACTTACCTGTGCTCCTGGGTGGTGTACTTGAGCAGCTCGGCCAGCTGCAGCGGGTATTTACAGATCTTCTGCACCGGTGTGAGGAGGAAGCCATCCAAGGCGATGTCAATCATCTGCTGGAGCAGGCGGCAGGCCTCAAAGAAGTGCCGGTACCTGCTCTGCTTCATGAGGTTGGACAGCTCCACACAGGCACCCGGGTGGTTGTTGCAGTACTCGGAGTAGATGGCAAAGCCCTCTTGCTGGAAGGGAAGGCAGTCTCATCAGTCAGCGGCTCTGAGCCATCTCTGAGGATAGTCCTGGAGAAGAGGGAGGGCAGGCCAAGACCCCAGGGGCAATCCAAGCTTGGCAGTGGCTTTCATGGCTGGTCAGTAGACAGACCATTTATGGGTGGTGGATAACTGGGTTCTCTTTAAGGGTGGGTAGAGGGATGGGAGACCATACCACCTGTGCTCACTCAGCTCTAGCCTGCAGCGAGTGGGGAGAAGCGATGCTCTGAGGCCTGGCTCTCCATCCTGGCCCCCTTCCTTCCAACTCTGGCTTGGAGGTACCATGTGCTGCCGGCACACGGCCTAACCCTTGAAAGGCCCCTGCCTACTTCCCTTCCCGCAGACTTCTCATTCTGAGGTGCAGCCACACTGCTGCCCCCTCGGGCTGCCTGCTCTCCTCTGCCCATTGTTCCTCAAGACTGGGTGGACACTGCTTCCAAAGCCCTGTGTCACGGGGTTCAAGTCCACATCCCTGGCCACACCACCTTTCCTCCAGCTTCAGCTGCTGGGCCATGCACTCACAGCTGCCCTTCCTTCCTGCTTCCTCCTCCCGCCATGCAGGCTTGGCCGAGCTTAAATGCCCCAGGTCTCCCACCAACCCAACACCCACCCCCTGCGATTGATGTCCCCACCCCCACCAACCCTGTGACGCAGGTGCTGGAGACCACTGCTCTTTCTTTGCTGGCACAACCAGCCTGGCCAGGCTTCCCTTGAAAACACCCCTTCTAGCAAGTCTTCCTTTTCTTGGCTTCTGGGCCATCACCCGGCAGGGCTGACCATGGCAGTGAGAGAAGTAAGACCCTCCTGTAATCGAAGCCACTCACCTGCCCGCTCTTGCCCTGCCTTGGCTCACCTCCAAAGCCTCCCCCCTGAGCTCCTTTCTCACCCACAGGCCTAGGCTGCTCTGGCCACACAGGACTTCAGGGTTTCAAGGATGCCTGGGTACCCAGGGACCCATTCCTGCCTGCTTTCCTATGGAACCACCATGCTCAGCAGTTGGGAGGTCCAGCCACCCCTCCAGCTCTAGCCCCCTGCCGCTAGAAAACCTCGGGGTCCAGCACCCAGGAAGTGAGGGGATATGGCTACCACTGTTAGCACCCCTTGCACTATTCTCTACGTACAGAAATAAAATCCCCAAAATCTTTCACTGCAGTTATAGTCAAGCTAAATAGTAAGAACCAACAAACTCAGGTCACCAGAGGAACGCTGAGATTGTGTTACCATCTGCCTAGGAGCATGTGACCTTGGATCACTCACTCTCTGGGGAAGAAAAAAAATCCTGTCTACCTAAAGGCAGCCCGTGAGCCAACGGAAGAAACCTCTGGGGTGTTTTTGGTGGAGGCATCTTTCTATGCTATTGTCTGATGGGATGTGATCAAGGGAGGGCCAGTGACGTACGTGCTGAAGAAAGCAGGATCCTATTTCACTTAAGTGAGGTTCCTCTTTGTTGTACTGTTTCTCAAGGTCTTTCAGAAACTTTCTTTGGAATTTGTAAATGTCTTCAATGTTTCCAAAAATAGTGGCTAGCTGCGCAACCGTGAACATTCCCGTATGCTTACGACACTGTCGGATATAGCCCTGCAAAACACAAAAGCAAACCGTTTTATTTGTTCAGAGATATTTGAACAATGCAGTTTGTTGTTGTTTCTGTTTGTGGTTTGGCCCAGTGCCATGGTCTTGGGCTGAATTTTATTTTATTTTATTTTATTTTTAGGATAGGATCTCACTATGTAGCTCAGGCTCATCTCAAACTTGCAATCCTCCTGACATAAACTCCTGTGTGATGGGATGACAGAGATGTGGCACTATTCCCAAGCTGGAGTAGATTTTAATTAGAGAAAATTATTTTTTATCTCTGAGGGGCCCTGATGAGACAATCATACGTCTACAACTACAATTCACCATAAATATTTTGAAAACAAAACCAAAGTGAAAAGTTTCATATGGCTGGATTTCAAGCTTCCAGAAGTGAGTTTCAAATGGCAGAGTTTAAAAATTCACATTGCCAGCTGGGCGCGGTGGTGGCGCACGCCTTTAACCCCAGCACTTGGGAGGCAGAGCCAGGTGGATCTCTGTGAGTTCGAGGCCAACTTGGTCTACAGAGCAAGATCCAGGACAGGCACTAAAACTACACAGAGAAACCCTGTCTTAAAAAAAAAATTCACATTGCCACTGTGTGTGCTATGTGTATGCACATTCATGTTTGTGGGGGTACATGTGCGTTCATAATTGTATGACAGTCAGAGGACAACCTTTTTGTTCGAGACAAAGTCCTTACTGGCCTGGAACTCTCCAAGTAGACTAGGCTGGCTGATCCAAGAGCCCCAGGGAGCCACCTGTCTCTTCCTACCCACAGTTGGGATTACAGATGTGAGCCCATGCCTGGCTTCATATTGCCTCATTTTCTAGATTCTAATTTTCCAGGCCACGGAGGTGGGGGACGTCAGTGTATGAAGGCTTGCTGTCAAGCTTGATAACCTGAGCCAATGTATGGTTTTGATCTATTAAATCACAGCAAAGATCCAAGAACATCCACACCAAGGACTCCGTCATCACCTGATTTCATTATATAGCACGAGCCCTTACTTCTTTAATCTGAGTCCTTCCAAGAGGGATAACTACTTCTCTGTGCACATCATCAGGGCCGTGCTCTGGCTTGGGACAGTTAGTGGCACAGGATGGAAAGGCCACAAATGCACATAACCTCCAGAGTAGCATCACATGCTTAAACAGAATAAACAGACCATTTAGTAACTATAAACCACTGCCTTCTTCATGTGCCTGGTGAGACATTGCACATGAGTGCGCGGGAAGGCTTGTCCATTCAGGTACATATGACTGCAATCACCCCTCCACTTTTTTTTTTTTTTTTTTTTTTTTTTTTGAGACAGGACCTCTCACTAAACCTGGGGCTCACAGTTTGGGCTAGACTGGTTGGCCAGAGAGGCCCTGGGATCTGTCCATCTCTGCCTCCCTGTACGGAGGTTAGAGACACATGCTGCCTGTCCTGACTTGAGCTTGTCTCTAGCCCTGAGTGATGTCAGCTGAATGAGCCGTGCTGACGTCATCAGAGCGACACAGCTCACCTGATCCAGAAACTGAAAACCAGCTTGGAGGAAGCAGCCTTCCCGCCTGGCATCTACTAATGGTCAGTTCCCTGAAACCAGGACGAGACTCCTGAGTAACAGCTGGACACGGTGGCCAGTGCCCATAATCCCAGGAATCCCTACACAGTCACACTCTGTCTCCCCGACCTCCCCTAGAAAGAATGTACCAATTATCATTGAAAAGACCATGGCAACATCACAAATGACTCGGCACCTTGCCTGAGGATCTGAGGAGATGCATGGGGTTGGAGGAGGTGGCAACCTCTGACTGTCACTTACCTCACAGATGTCCTTAAGGTGCTTGATGTACACGCGCTCGGTGTTCATGATCTCCTGGATGACGTTGGTGCGCATCTGCTGCTGGCTCTCCGGGTGCTTGTGGCGGGCCTTGCTGGTGTCCTCGTCCTGCTCTTCCCCACGGGAGCTGCGACAGCTCTCCGGCAACTCCTCCTGATTGACTCGAAGCTGCAAGCCACACACAGGAGGCAGGCGGCTTACAGAAGAGGAAGCCGTAGCAGAGGCAAGGCAAACACCTCCCTGGCTTCTGCTCTCTGTGCCGAGCCATCAAGTCATGGTGCCCCGGGGCAGTAGCAACGTCAAGTGGCTTGTTTGCTTTTGTTACGATTCTCACTATTGCCACCTTATTTCTTACAGGTCTGGCTTATGCGTGGTATTAAACACAATGACAGAAGAACTGGGCCTGGGTGAAGACTGAGATCTGGGGCTGGAGAGATGGCTCAGAGGTTAAGAGCACTGACTGCTCTTCCAGAGGTCCTGAGTTCAATTCCCAGCAACCACATGGTGGCTCACAACCATCTGTAATGAGATCTGGCTCCCTCTTCTGGCCTGCAGACAAACATGCTGTACACATAATAAATAAATAAATCTTTAAAAAAAAAAAAAAGACTGAGATCTGTCTCAAACTCTTCTGCGGTCCCCCTCCCACCAACACCCCTGGAAAACCCAGAGGGCCACGCTTACCCTAACAAAGCTTGCAGGGAACCAGGCCTCTTTATCTTCCTTCCGGCCCCACCACCAGTCCTTGTTAGAGGCTTCCAGGACCTGGATGACATCCCCAGCCTTGAAGCCCAGTTCCTGGTCGTCCATGGTCACATGGTCCCACAGTGCTTCTGCACAGACCACGCTGCCATCGCCGATGAGCTGGAATGGAGACGGGAGAGCATGCTTAGCCATCCAGCAAGGCGGGCAGATGGAAAGGAGCCTCACGTTAGGTGTGCCTAACATTCTCAGGGCCACTTGATATCTTCTACTCTCTGTCTGGAGAGACTCGTGCTGTCCAGGTAAACTGGTTACATGAAATCAACCGAGGAAAACAGAATCAGTAGGTGTATGTGACCTGCTCTGAAAGGGACACTCAGATCAACCTTAAAAAGACGTCTATACGTGCTGGGTGTGGTGGTACCTGTGTGTGATCCCAGCATGTGGGAGTTTGAGGCAGGACGATCACAAGTCCAAGGCTAGTGTGGGTCATTACAGCAAGACTGTCTCAGAAAACAGATATATGGAACCCCTTGACTGACAATGGGGTCACATCATGATAAGTCAGTCAAACAATACATGTGCTTACTACACCTAGTCACCATACGTCACTGCTTAGCCTTCTGTAGTGTAGCCCAGAACACTCCTACAAGCCCCTCATCTCAGAGGAAATACATCCCATACCAAGTGCTGAGTATCACCTAAGTCACTGAGCACTGTATTGAAAGGGAAAGAGAGAATAAAATGGTTGTCCTAAATTCAGGGTAGTAGGAAAACAACACCCGACTGGAAATGTGAAACACATGGTTAATTCTAGCTCTGCCATTTGCTAGCAAATGAGTTCACTTTTTTTCTCTGCAGTGTTGGGAATAGAACCCAGAGCCTTGTGCACTCTATGACTGAACTATCTTGCCCTTATGTAAGTAAGATAGGGAGGGGCTCCATAAGCTGTCCAGGGAGGCCTTGAACTTTCGAGCTTCCTGCCTCAGTTTTGAGAGTAGTTGGCATCACAACACCAGGCCCAGTCCTGACCTCAGGGTGTTGGTTAAAATGCAGACAAGTGTTTTCCATTTACCTCGGAGAGCAGCTGTGAGAATCACCTGACATAAATGGACCCATCTAAAAAGCTGAAAAGCCAGCCCTGAAGACCAGCAGCCCCTCACCTTAGTGTTTATGGGATGACTCAGTAGCGTGCAAAGCTGTTACTGACAGTCACATCCCTGGACAATGACAAAAACTCTGTTGAAAACCAGCTAGCCAGAGCTGCAGACTTCAGGAGACGCTAAGAACTAATCAGCCTTAAGAATCAATCAAGCATCTGGTACACGTGGGATGCCAGTACCTCGTTGATGGCCAGCTGTTCCCCGCCTGGCTGCAGGTACCGAGGGTTGGCTTGGCAGAGTTCTTCATAGCTGAAGTCTTCCTCACTACCATTGTCATCCACTAAGGCCGAAGATTCTGCACCTCCATCTGAAGAGACTGCAGGGGAAAAGCCAGGGAAGATGTGTTTTAAAGGATGCAGACATTTAAATGACGCTCACACCTGTGACCTCGGCAGAGGCAGAGATAGGGGGACCAAAGCAAATCTGAGGACACAGGGAGTTCCAGACCAACCAGGGTTACAGAGCAAGATACAGCCAACAACAACCCATCTATAGGGCAAAACAAGTGCCCAACGGTATCGTTCCTCAAGGAAAATGGTCATTTTCTCTCACCTAGAGTAGGAACATGTTGGGAAATCCCCACTGAAACTCTAACCCTGAGGTGGCAGCTGGTGCCAAGAACAGCTGGAGTCCAGTGTCCCAGCATCTTTGGAGATATTGCCAACAGGTATTTTGTGAGTCAAGGGAGAGGGAATTACTTGTGATGTAGTGGGAAATCCACTCCAGAGCGGATATAAAGAATACAGATAACAGCCAAGTATGAGGGTTCATAGCTGTGATTCCTGAACCTGGGCAGAGGCAAGAGGATCATTACAGCTTAGGGGCCAACCTAAGTTACTGAGTGAGACCTTGTTTAAAACAAAAAGGAACAGGAACATAATAACGTTCTCAAGCAATATGTTGAAGTAAAGAGCATGAGAATTTCATCACTCTTGAAACACACTCTTCTGCGGCCCATGAGGGAACAGGACAACCAAGGCCAGAGGTGTCCATGGGGTCAGAGTGGGCTGTTCTTCCTCCCAGTTCACCCACCCACAAGGGGTGGTGCTCACTATCAGAACTGTAAACCATGAGCATCTTCACCAAGACAACAGAAAGGAAGTTTCACAGATGGAGGCGGTACCCAGAGCCAGTGAGGTCATGGATGTTGGAGGAGAACCCACAACCTCCACTTTGCTAAGCCAGCATAAGTCCTAACTACACACTAAATATGTGCCTTACACCCACAGGGAAGTGCAGTCTTCAACCCTCAGCAAGGAAACTTCTCTTTGCAACAGACAGAGACCAATATAGAAAAGCACAGCCAATAGAAATACAGAGTTGTAGAGCCCGGTCCCAGAGGTCATGACCTATAAAACATTCCTGCAACTACGGCTCAGGGAACGTGTGGATAGGGGCAGAAAGACTGTAAGAGCCAGAGGATCAGGGAGTTTGCTGTGAGACTGTGTCTCCTAGTAACAACCAAAGATACCAAGATGACCATCTAAAATAAGCAGAAAGGGACAAAAACAGTAGATATGTCACCATGGACAGAAGGAGGAACCCATGAGGTCTCAGCCCTACACAAAGAACTACAGGCAACTGAGGATTGCTGAGAGCTTGAGACATAGTCTGCCCCAGGGAAGAGCTCACCAATGGGTTATCCAATGCAAAATGGCCAGTACAAAGTAACATCATACAGACCGAATAGACTGTAGGTATGTACTTAGGAATGTATGTGTATACATGTACACATGTATATGTAATAATTATTGAAAAGTCATAAAAGTGAGCAAAGTGGAAAGTGAGCAAAAAAGGGTATATGGGAGTGTTTGGAGGGAAGGGGAAAATGTCATTATATCATATCAAAAAAAAACCTTTAAAAATAATTGATAAAAAATAATAAAAAAGATGGGGTAGCGCTTTGTTTAGAACATCTGGGTACCCAGATGTTCTTTAGGAACAAAGGGCTCCTTTCGCCATTGCTGAGTGCTTGAGACACCTGGCTTAGCCTTCCGCTGGTACAGGAGCAGGGACATCTCCATCACCATCTTCTCCAGCAGGAGGTCGGTTGGGTGCTGGGAACATGGAACAAAGCTCATCTGCCCCAAGTAGCCAAGACCAGCAGCTGGTGAGCTGGAGCTTTGAGGAGAGCAAAGGGGGCTCAGTGCTTAGCACTCAACCCGGAAACTGGCTCACACAGGCAGTAGGGACGCTTTAAAGGGACAATAATGTCATCGAGAAAGGCTCTTCAGTGGGGCTGTACCACCTCAGTCATGGCATTGAGACAGCCCTTGACCAAGAGCAGATGGAAGCAAAATTGGAAGCATACATCATACTTGACTCCATGACCAAAGACTCCCTTCATCCAAACCTTCACTTCCAAGGATATCCGTTACTTGCGAACATGGTTGAAAAAAATTAAGTGGAGATTTCCAGAAATAAACAACCCCTATGTCTGACTGCGGGCTTCTATTTAAGGTGCCACAGAGAGACCCATGACTCAATGCAAGCTAGGCAAATACTCTTGATTCCTACTGTATATGTCTGTTATTACTGTTGTATTTATTATTATGTCAGTCTGAACCTTGTGTCTAGAGTACAAATAGGAAAACATAGTACATGCCAGAGTTGATCAGAGGTTTCATGTTTCCATGGATGTGTCTTCTGTGGCCAGGGGTCCTCTGGATAAGGAGTGAAAGATGAGAATGGGAAGACGACTCCCAGGGAGGGCCACAGAAAGCCACAAACACTCTTTCAGTGTGTGGTTTTATGACTGCTCTCACTACTTAGCCCAGGCTGGCCTGGAACTCATAGCCCTGGCCAAGGGCTGGATCACAGGCATGGGATACCAACTGGTTGCTTCTTTCTGGGTTTTGAGTTGGGTAGTAAGTTTGTAGTCCAGGGTCCCCTTACATGGCAAGTTTCAGAAAGGTAATTTTGGCAGGCTGCAACGAGGGCAGGTCTGAACGACTCTGCAGCAACAGGAGGGAAGTGGGAGCTGGGGAGGGAAGGGGCTGTGCTGGGAAAAGAGAGAGGAACTGGAGCCCACGGGTGATGCTTGGAGGCAAAAGACGATGAGCTCAACAAGGCTCTGGAAGGACTGGTAAACGGGACATCACAGGAAGAAGCAGCGTGGCGTGAAGAAGGCCCCTCTGCAGCAGTCAGCACACCCTGGGTTGCCCCATCCCGTGAGCCTAAGCTCAACTCAGTTTCTTCCAGCAGCATCTGACCTGGCTGGGCCTGCTCACAGGCCCATGTTTGCGTGCCTTGTTCCCTGAGGCTGGGGTCCCCTGCCACGTGCAAACCCACTGTGTTGCTTTGGTGACCCCTCTTTCAGAGCCGGCCTGTTAGTTCAGAGGATGTATATCCATCAGTGTTATCGAGGCCCTGGGTGCTGATGAGTCCAGGAATCTTGGACACGCTGATGTGGTACAGCTGAATGGGAGCTCTGGCCCCCAGTGGCTGCTGGCTTCCTGCAGTGTCCCTTCTCCCACCTGAACCTCAGTTCCCATCTCTGATTGTAACCAGAGAAGCTCTGCCTACCATGTCATGAGCTGCCTTGGAAGTGCCTCGGGGGAGTGAGTCCAGGTGTTCCTGAACTTGAACTGAAAGCCAAGAGGCACAGGAACACTCTCAGGAGCTCCTATACTGTCCTTAAGTCTACTGTCTTTCTGACTCCCCAGGGAAAGGGCAGGTAGGTGGACGGGGGTAGTCATCGTGTGTGTGTACATGTGTGATGTGAGTCTTCAGCTTCCCCTTCCTTTCAGGGATGCAGGGCTCTGTGTGTGTGTGTGTGTTGGGGGGGGGTCTTGAGGAAGTCAGACCTCAGCAGTCTGAGAAACACACTCAAGCTCCTAGGACAGTGTCTGTTCCCTTGAAATCTTAACTTCCATTCCCCTTCTGTGGTCACAGGCCTTGCAGGTGCAGAGGGGGAAGGTTGCCTATTACGTGATCTGCGGCACGATCCTGGGGTCTGTGTGTGGGATGCTGAGGAAGGAAGCCTTCGGGAAGGAAGAGTAGTTTTTCTGCCTGCCTAAGTCAGCTGGCTCGGGCACCACAGACAGCACTAAAGATAAAAGCCTTTGTGAACTCGAGGTGGGGGGCAGGGAGGCTGCAGCGGAGAGACCTGGTGGGGCTTTGCCAGGTTCACAGCTAAAAGGTTCTAACGATCCTGGGTGAGCAGCATAGAGACAAACCCTTGATCTGGCCGGGGCCCAGAGCTGCAGGAATCTTTGGATGCCAGCCAGCAGTGACTTGGCCCTGCCCAACACCGCCAGCATTTCTCCTTATCACATTTCAGCTTTGGCTGAGCCAGATTAAAAAAATAAAAGAAAAGAAAGGCATCTGGGCCTCTCAGTCGGAGCAAAGCCCTGAAAATGACATTTTCTCCCTCAAAGAACCACTGAACAATGCTGACCAGTGAGAACTCTGCCACCCGATCTGCCTGTTGCTGGGAAAGGCCGTTCTTTTTTTTTTTTTTTTTTTTCCTAAGCCAGCAACTATCATCTAGAATCCACAATTGACAGGAGTCTAATATAAAGGATTCACTGGAAAAAGCGCTAGACTTCACAGGAGACAGGGATGCAAAGTGACAAGGACAAATGACCAAATGACCTCTGAACTGCTGCCATAAATGCTCCCAAGAATGAACTGGGTCGTGAGACAGATTCGACGCCACAGTGAGCTCTTGCTGCTGAGCACCACAGAAGCAAGGTGGCTTCCATTAGCCCAAGTACACCGACTCAGTTTCCCTACCAGCCCACTGAGGTGGGCGTGGCTAGAGGCAGAAGCCGTGTGTAGGGAAAGATGCCCAGCACCAGGACGAGACGGCAAACGCTGGCAGTGAGGACCACGCCAACCTCCCTACATCCATCGCTACACAGGTACACAAGTGCACGTGCAAAGCAGGTACGCTTACGTCAACACTTCCCAGGATGCTGTGCCGGCTTCACTTTCTGGCTAAAGAACCATAGGAAGGAACCCCTTTCCTGCCATCTATAATGGGAGCAGCTTTCCATGGTTTATATACTCAAAGGCCATTCACATTCCTCTCCTGCCTTTCACATCCTACCTGGACTCTGCCTTCCCCTCCAAAGGGGACAAGAACCCAGCCAACTCCCACCTGTCTCCCAGCACTAGCCTGGGTCACCCTAACAGGCTCACTCAGCTGCCCCTTGCTGGCCTCCCTGCCTCACCCCACCCACTGCCTGTTTCAGGCAGCGATGACATCACTCCTAATTCAAATTGTATCTCTGCACATGAGCCACAGGGGAGAGTCAAAGCCCCGAGGTTGACCACATAGACCCACACCATGTCACCCTGGTTCTGATGACATCCTGATCCCCTTGACCTCCTCCACATGACATCCCTCCTCGGACAAGACTCCTGCTTCTTGACCATCCCATTTAAAAACCGAATCTTCAGGAAGAGGCCAGAAGATTGCCACAAGGTCAAGGGCAATCTGAGCTGAGTATGGAGACCCTGTCACAGTTAATCAATCAGTATAAATAACTAAATGCATTCTGAAATGAAACTGGGGGCTGGCAAGATGGCTCCATGGTAAAGATACCCACAGCCAGGCCTGAGGACCTGAGTTCTATCCCTAGGACTCACAAGGTGGAAAGAGAGAGCTGACACCCACTGGTTGTCCCCTGATCTCCAGATGCACATGCATAAACAATAAATAAAATGATTAAAAGAAAACTGTACAGAAGTGCAGAATATTCTTTCACTGGGTGCCGTGCAGTGGGACCTCAATGGCCCATATCTTCTCCCTCCCACTCCAGGGCAGCACTGGCCACCTCTGTGATGCCTGTTCCTGGTAACAAGATTGAAAATCTGTGTGACAGACATAAAACGCGGACTTGTACCAAAACTTCAATACTTCTACACAGTTCTGGGAACAGCAGTCACTGTTAGCCCCTGTCCCTTTTAAGCGTTGTCCCTGGCTCTCAGTGAGGCCTCACGGCATCCTGACTCGGTTTGCCTTCCTTTTTTGTCCTCCACAACCTTAATGATAGCCAGGATTTTAAGTCCCTCCTAACCCCCAGGACTCAGTTCCCAGGCCCGTGGGCGAGGCAGAGAGACTTTATTTCTGCATGCTCAGCATCCCATGTAAACACCTGGTAGGTACCAGACACTCGGTGCTTTTCCAAACAGGCTGCAAACGGCCAGTGGGGAAGCAAGGTTCCAAGAAGTCACACAACTGAGTAACGCCATGCCGGGCCAGGCTAGGATGGACACCAGGTCTCCCTGGCTCAAAGCCCAGCACCCACCTGAGATTACGGCTAGAAACTCCCGCAGTTAGCCTACATCTGCAGCAGTTCGTCACGCCTTCCATCTCCCTCCCTGGCCGTGCTCTACGCTGCTTCCACCCTACACCCCAAATCCTGGTCTCATGGTTTCACAAAAAGCTCCACCGTGGTTTTTTCCTGCAGCCTCCAAGGCCTCCTTGGACTGACTTCATCCTGCTTCAGTGGTACGACTGGTGCCAGACATTTGCAGTAAATGATCTTCAGCTGAGCTGAACACCGCTAATGGGGAAAGCGCGGCTGAAAAACCCTGGAGCGTGCCTGAGGGTGGCCAGAGCGCATGCTCCGCTCTGTGGGCAACCTCTTCCCTGGGCCCTGTCCTTCGGCAGTCACTTCCTGTAAGCTGCAAAAGGCTTCGAATTCCTCTGCTATCGACGGGAGTTAGCAGAGGTGACTTGTTAACTCACAGTAATTTTGTGTAATAAATAACTAATATAAATCCTCAAAGTGTACTTCAGCAAAGCCGAGGGAAATAAAAAGAGGAGTGCTTGTTTTGGCTGGGTGTTTCGAGACGAGTCTCACCATGGACACAGCTCAGCGGCCTCCTCCTCTCCGATGCTGCGATTATATGCACAGACCACCACAAACGGCTGAAGAGGTCATGTTTTCCTTTTTATTGTGATTTTTTTTAAGCTCCAGCTTAACCCCTTTAAAGCACAGTTGGGTACCGTTGCGCCCCACAGCTACAGAGGCACCTCTAGAACCCTTTCATCCTGCAAAACCGAACCCCTATACAAACACTGACTTCCTTCCCTTCTCTCGCCTGCCCACTCCTTGACAACCACCTCCGTTTCCTGTTTCTGTGATTCTGCTTCAGATAGTTTGTGTCCAAACCATGCAGCATGAGCCTTGCAGTGGCAAGTGTTTCACTCAGCGTGATGCACGCACGCACGCACGCACGCATGCCCGGTCTGTCCGTGTTGTCCAAGTCAGACTCCCCTTCCCCGGAAGGCCCTGTGTGCCTCCCCCTCCGTCCTGCTTGTCTGCTTCCGTGTGGCTGGGCACACCGGGTGCCTGTCCCTCGTGGCCACTGAGAACAATGCTCCCATCTGCACGAGTGCGCTTGCTCATCATCGCTTCGAAGCCCTGCTGTCAGTTCGGTGGGGTCTGGACTCAATCAGCAGAGTGCTGGCGTGGCTCATTCTGCTACAAGATTTTTGTGAGCTCCCATATTGTTTCCAAGGTGGCTACATCAGTTGATGTCCCCACTGCCAACTCATAAGGGCACAGCTATCTATATCATTTCTTTTGTTGAAAAATGTAAGTATGAAAAGACACTTTTTCTCCTTGTGACATTATTATTATTATTAAAACATAGTTAGATCACTGCTCATTTTCTATAGTCCTTCCTATGTCCCAACTTCCTCTCAAATTCACAGCCTTACTCTTTAATTATTACTACACACACACACACACACACACACACACACACACACATATGTACACATACATGAATAAATATATTCATGTACAGTATATATAAGTACAACCTGCCGAGTCTGTTTAGTGTTGCTCCTATGCACTATTTAAGGCCTGACAACTTGGCATTGTGTAACCACTTCAGAGCTCATCCCTGAAGAAGACTAACTCTCCCTCTCTCAGCAAAAATAATCCTGTAAACATGGAGACAAAGCTGCCCAAACCAAAGTCACTTTAAGATCCCCAGACTCTTAGGCCTCATCCACCACAAGAGACTTGCTAACTGAAGCTTTAGCCTAATTCAGAAAGAACTCCCTTTATCTTTTTTTTTTTTTTTTTTTTTTTTTTCTTCAATTTTCTGCACTACTGGGGATTGGACTCTGGGCCTTGAGCACGCTAACTAAGAGACTCTCAACTCTCATCTTTTAACAGGTCTGTGTGCCAGAGACCATTCTGGAGAAACCCTTTTCAAGAACCCATCCGTTCCAGATAACAATATAGTGGGTGCTATCGCCTTTAGGAAGGTTGTTTCCCTGGAGTACCATTTATATGTTCAATTGCCCTGTGTCCCTTACAAAGAGGCCTCTAAAAGTTTGTTTGAGAAGACATCTAACTTCCAAGTCTGTGACCTTCTTGGATGAGGGAACAACTCTCTAGTGAACATCTGAGGAACCTCCAGCCAGATACCAACCCCAGGAATAGGTGCAGAAGGCTGTGTGCTACCTACAGAGAATGGGCCGAGGCCTAGGCTCACAAGGCCACTGGTAACAGGACTGCTATTATGAACCTAATCAGAAAGGGTGTAACAGAAGCTATGCTCCTCACGAAATCAGCAGGCCGTCCTGCTAAACTCCAACTCTATGGTTCTGACCGAGCATCTGATTCTGAAGGGGTGTTCTGACAAGAAATGACATCACACAGCATCAGCACAGGAGCCATGTTCTGTGCCCCCTTCCTGGCTGTACTCCGGAGAACAAACCCATCCACAGTGCCTGACCCAGCTTTCTTCTCGGGACAAACGAGTCTCTTTCTCGCTGGCTTATTGTTGCACAAAGTGACAAGGTTTAATTTAAAAGCACTGGACTGCCTAGTCCCAAGAGCTTGGTCTGGTCCCATTGAGGCTACCTTGGGAAAGCCATGATCTTTGAGCCTTTGCTTTCTCATCTGTAACTGAGAAAAACACCCCTGTGTGAGGCGGATGCGGAGGTGAGAAGTACCCAGCCCTTCAGCTAGTCTTCGAGGCTGAGCCTGGAGGGGGCACAGCTGGGAAGGGACAGCCAGTCACCCACAGACTTGCTAATGCACAGTGCCCTTTCCCAGCCAGCCAGCTCCTGGTGGGGATTTCCCCAAGGCTTTGTTTGGGGAAATTCCCGCACTTAGAATAGTCTGTTAAAAACATACATTTCAGAAAACCTCCTGCCGCTCACTCCACTTCCTCCAGGCTGAGATAAGCTATTCCAGCTTCCCCCGTCAAAAGCGGAAACGGCCTCACAGGCAGGCAGCTGTGGTTACAGCTGAAATGCTGGGCCCAGTCCCTCCTCCCAGAGAGCACCCTTGATACCCACAGAGGGAACCAACAATGTCCACAGAGCTGCAGGCAGGTGTACCTGATTCACTCTTCCGGGGTCCTCCAAAACCCAAGGACATGGCTCCCTGTCACATCGGAGAGAATGCTTAGAAAAATGAAAATCCCCCCCTTTTTGGCTATTTGATTCTCTGGCCATTTGAACTAGAACTGGGTTGGGAGCGGAGACTTTTATTTCCAGAAGCCCCTCCACTGACTTTGATGCCTGACAGAATTGAGAGGCAGTAGGCATTCAGGCTAACCTCGCCCACAGCACACCGGTGGACCTGCTCTACAACGTGTGTCTGTGGCCTGCCCCCGCCACGCCACACCACACCACAGGTGTGGGGTGCTCCGGTGTTCCTGCTCTGAGGGGAGAAACTGTTTGCTCCTTCCCTCCCCCAACAGCTCAGAGTTCTGAATCATTCTTTAGAGCCCAACTGTCTCTTCTTAGTGCAGGGTTCCCCGATTTTCTAACTGTCTCTCCTCTATGATCTGATCCCCCACAATAGCCACCTCTTTCCATATACCTCCCACAGGTACACCACTGTCTTATGCATCAATCATCCTATACCATCATTACTGTTATTCTATTTCAGTTAGTTATGTCCACGACTAGGTCCCACAGACCTTAAGAACAGGAACTCATTCGTGAGCCACTGCTGCAGGCTGAACCAAATAAAGCGCGAGACACCGTTAACACTCAAATATAAACGACTGCTATCATGTCCTGCTGCCTTGAAATCCATTCTTTGAAAAATAGTTATCTTTGCGTTTCTGGAGCACACAGGCCAACGATATGATCCAAACAGACCCTAGAAATAGACACAGGCACCCTTACTGATAACTTTTCATAACAACTAAGGATCTTTTTAAAAAGAATGCTCCCCATTCAGCTCTCACCAGCATGCTACATGTTTCTGGCTGTCCAGAGCTGATAGGAGGAGATCACATGACGACTGACCCTAAGTAACCATTCCAAACTTCTAGAAGTGGATTCATTTTTCTGCAGATGGCTTGCTAAGTCTTCAATTTCATCAAGTAAGCTACCAATGAATATATCCGTCCTTCCCCCCACCCCGAGTCGTCAGCTTGCCTGGAGTTCTGCCATCCACACTCTGGATCACTGTGCTCATCTGTAAATCGACTAGACAGGATGGGATGGGATGAGATGGGGTGGGGTGGGGTGGGGTGGGATGGGTGGCCTGGGCAGCTGGGCACCCCAGGGTACTTGTCTCTGGGCCAGCAGCCAAGAGGAAACTGGCATCTCTGTACCCTGTAACAAGTCTCAGCTTTACCCATGACATGCCCTGGAGTGTCTGCTGTCCCCTCAGCCAGCTGTCCCACCTCTGAGGGTCCCTGGTTTTGATTGGTGGCTGCCCACATCCATCCTTGCTGACTGACACCTGAGGGGCTATCTATCCCTCTACCACTGACCAGGTCTAACCACCACCTTGCTGGTTGGAGGAATCATCAGGGAAGCCAGGCTGTATCCAGAATCATATTTTAACACCTAACAAATGTCCTGAGCTATTATTATCAGCACCACTTATTTACCTAGGAGGAGGCTGTGGCTCAAGATCAACCAGCGGTGGTGGTATGCCACACCTATAATCCCAGTCCTCAGGATGGTTAGGCAGGAGAATCCTGAGTTCAGGACTAGACTGAGTGGACTAAGAGATCCCATTTTAACTAAGAGACCCCCACCTTTTTTGTGGGGGGAGGTTGGTTTTTTTCGAGACAGGGTTTCTCTGTGTAGCTTTGGAGCCTATTCTGAAACTCGTTCTGTAGACCAGGCTGGCCTTGAACTCACAGAGATCCACCTGCCTCTGCCTCCCGAGTGCTGAGATTGAAGGCGTGCGCCACCACTGCCTGGCGAAGAGACCCTACCTTTAAAGACCCCAAACAAAAACTGGAAATAAAAAAAAAAAAAAATGAGGGTCACACCAAATGGGAGGAGCGCCCCCCAGCTGACCCTGGGATTCACTCTCCCATCTCCTGCCCTCTCAGAGTGCCCTGTGCAGCAACCCACCAATGGGGGCTTTAGTTATTTTGGACAATTATTAATTCCAAGGGGATCCCACTACTTGCCATGATTTCACTTGTGCGTGCCAAGACTTCGAGACAGCTCTTGGGAGCTCATGGCTTGAGTGAAAGTCACAGAGTAGGGAAGTCAGGCGGGCTGGCTGGAGAGCTGCCCTTCCACGGTGGCACAGCAGAGGAGGTGATGGCTGACCCTCTACAGCTAGGCTGGTCACAGAGGCTGAGTACCCATCGATGCATCCCCCAAGGACAGGCCTCCAGCGAAGATTCCGGAGTACTGTGCATCTCTGGTAACATGGGGGGGGGGGAGCACTCCTCCTGACAGACAGCCCAAGGTGGAAGGGGCTGCAGGAAGGCAGGCTCACCATCCCTCGTCGTCCCAAACCCTCTATTCTGGCTTTACTCTGCTGGGCCATGTCTGATGACAGCATGATTGAGCCTGTCACTCACTCACACTAGTCTCGTTGGATAATCTGCCAGAGGTAGCCGCTGCGACCACCTCCCTGCCCTCTCTCAGCTGGCCAAGAGGAAAGCACCAGCTACACACACAGGCTCGATGCTGGCTGGGCCCGCCTTCAAACTGTCAACTACAATTCTCATTCATCTCAGCACACGTTTCTGGCATCTATTTAAGGCAAGACCAAAGACAAGATCTGTTTTTAGAGCATCCCCCGGCAGCTGGGGAGAAATCTTCCTGTGACTCGCCCCCGCCCCCCAACACATACCTTATTTCCCTTAGGAATGCATGGATTACAACTTTTAACTTCCTAGAATAACATTTTTAAACATTTAAAAGAATTCGCTTTTAAATACTCTAGCCCAGTTGCGAATAAAAGAAATATTAGCCAGTAAGGGCAAGATGAGCATACCGCACTAGCTGCACCAGGGCAGATGACTTTCAAAGCAGTAGATATCTAAAGCCAATTCTCAGCTGGAGGCCTTACCCCTCCCCCGGCTCAGGAAGGAGCTCTTACATATCTCTACACACAGGCACACAGGTATCCCCTTTCAAAATTAAGAAATTTCACAAACAAACATAACATAAACAAACAACATAAACAAAAGCCAGTAACAATTCCACAGCAAACACCAGATCCCACCACTCATCAAAGGTGGTCCTCACTTGCCTCTTTACCACTTCATCTCTTATTCTTACTCTATCATACCCAAGATCGATTTCTCTCACGGGAGGAATGAGATTTTTCCCTTGCCTCCCAGGCACACTCACACCGGCTTGGAGAGGAGAGGGAGAGGAAGAGGTAAGCTGCAGCTCAGAAAGTGAGTGGAGTCAGCAACCTTGCCCACAGGAGAACCACACACATACCCATGTGAAGGCTTTCCAGACTCCAAAATCTTGCTATTTCTCCTCTAGCTACCATCCTTCTGTTTGAACACACACAGCGGGTTGAGGGTGTCACCCAGGAAGCAGGTCCTCAGCGCATTGTGGAGGGTGGCCGGTCAGGCAGGCAGCTGCGGGAACTCTGTGGAGTGCTGTGTGCTCGCTCGGCCAGCGCTGCCCAGAAACTAACAGCCTGCTGCCAGTGACTCAGGCTTAGTCGCTCCAGCGACATCACCACGCGCTGACTTTTGGGAGGAAATTCTAAACGGAGAGAGTGAGTGGCAGCCTTCAGTGCTCGAAAAGTGCAGCTTTTAACTCCAACCCCCAGGGCTGCTCTAGCCTTGCAGAGCACTTTCCCAAGGCTGTTTGTTTCAGAGAGGAAAGCACAGAGGTCACTGAGTTTGAAAATGGAGTTAGGATTTCACAGCACGGAATGCCAAAAATTTGAGTTATGATGCTACAGAATACTAACCGTAATTTATGGAATCACTAAAGAAGGGACTTTTGTTTAAAAGATATGTGTGTAAAAAATGCAAATAGACAAACAGATTAGATACACAGTAAGTATGTGTATGCTTTACTCTATGAAAGTAATACTTGTAATCTGCTATTATGTAACATATGGGCTTTGTTCTAAAGGAGGTTCCATTAGATGACAGTGTGAGTTATTTTTTAATTCCTCCATGCTTTTCTGTATTTTCCAAATAAAGGGAAATTAGCAAGTTGTTCTTTTACATTTCGACACAGCTGTCAACAGTGTGCTTCCTTCATTTCTTCTGGACAGGAAGTCACTACCTTTTAAACTTTATGAACAATGCATCGATATATGCAAAACAGCAGCGGTCCCATGACCATCCTCCACATATGGGTTAAAAAAGCAATAAAGACAACTGGTAAAGTGAAGTGGTGAGCTTGTGTTCAAAACCCGAGGAATCGAAACTCACTGCTGCTCTTTCTTCATGAGAGTAGAGAATCCCAGGAACAGAAAAGTAACCATGCAGCAGCTGGTACCAGAAAGTGGGCTGTTGGTGTGACGAAGCGGATCGTGTTATTCTCTGGGAGAATATGGACGATTTTTGGACTGGAAAGGTGGTTGAATGCTATCGGCAGTGCCCAGCAGTCTGTTCAGCAGGAGCTGAGAGCAAGGTGGATGATGGAAGCCCGGTTCGAGAGGTCTCTCTCAAAGGGGAAATAGTAGCAACTGGGCTACAGGCTACTCATAGGATATCTGACAAAGAATCTGGCTGTGGGCAAGCCTTTAATCCCAGTACATGGTCTGAAGGAGGCAGGAGGCTCTCTGAGTTCAAGGTCAGCCTTTTCCACAGAGTTGAGTTTTAGGACAGCCAGGTTACACAGAGAAACCCTGTCTCAGGCAAACAAACACAGAGAAGGAGGAGGAGGGGGAGGGGGGAGAAGGAGAAGGAGGAGGAGGAGGGGAGGGGGAGGAGGAGGAGGAGCTGCCTTTCACCTGTGACCTGAGAACTTTCTTGGGGCTATCTTAAAAAGTAATAGACTAATTTCTCTGGTGAACGGTATTTCAAGACTGTATAGTATTGAGTCTATGGGACGGCTATATTATATATATATAAAACGCTTATGGAGGTCCACAGTGTAAAAGAGCATGTAGGGCAGAAAGGAACACAGAATATATGGTTTGGAGAGACAAAGAACGCTTCAGAAGCTGAAGGCTGTAGCCAAGGCAAAGCTGGAAGAAACATTGTCAGAGATCAGCATTGTGAATAAGAAGAAGCCTAGGGCTCCTCTCAGGAAGGAGGAAAAGGTGCCCTCAGGGCAAGACTCCACTTCCCAACTAAACTTCCCAATTGAGAGAGAGGGAGCCTAAGGCACTGTCTGCTCCTAGAAAGCAAACGCCTAAGAAGGTTGCTGCTAATGAGGTCCAAGGGGGGCAGGATCCATTCTGAACCAGCAGCCAAACTTGGCAGGCGTGTCCACATGGTGTCGGTTTTAGAGGCACAAAGGGTTCAAGAGAGAAGGGCATTGATTCTTCCTCCATGGTTTCAGAGCCACTGCATGGAGGCCCTGAGAGGGCGGGAAGCTGTGAGAGGCTATTGTACGAAGCTGTGAAAGTGAAGCCTGGCTTGCAGTGCAGACTCCAGATGTTGGAGATGCCAGAGCTGTGAGACATTTGTGGGGGAGAGCTGCACACAGGGAGTGAAACCGGTGAGAGAGAGAGAGAGAGAGAGAGAGAGAGAGAGAGAGAGAGAGAGAGAGAGAGAGAGAGAGAGAGAAAGTATAGGGAGCAGAGCTGGAGGGGAAGAGCCATCTAAACCCTTTGACACTGGACTTGGAGCTACAGGATTTGGTATTTGTCCTGGTAGATTTCAGTCCTGCTATGGTCCAGTCTTTGCCCACTATGTCCCCATTCCTCATTTTTGGAATGGTAATGTGTATTCTGTGGCATTCATTATATGGTGAAGTATGTAATTTGCCTTTTGATCTTACTGGAGGGTATGTTTAAGAGATGGCTTCAGTCTCAGAAGAGACTTTAAACAGCACTGAGATTGTGAAAGACCGTGAGGGATTTTGAAGTTGGACTAGACGCATTTTGCATGATATAATCATGGGGGCAAGGGAGTGGAATCTGGAGGTGAGAATGAGAACTGTCTCCCATCTGAACACGTGGATCCCAGTTGGCCCTGCTGCTTAGGGAGGCTTGGGTAGCACAGCTCTACTGGGTTAAGTATGTCACCGGGTGTTGGGCTCTGATAGTATACAGTCTCACCTATTTCCAGTTCACTCTCTCTGCTTCATGTTTGTGTTGGAAACATGAAACATGCTCCTGCCTCCATGCCCGCTGTTTGCTGCCATGCCTGCCTCTCAGTATGGGTTCTTATCCCTCTGGAACCCTGAGCCCAAATAAACTCTTCTTTCTGGAAATTGCCTTGATCACAAAACAGGACGGTAACTAAAACAATCCTTTAATCCCAGCAGTCAGGTAAGAGGGTTGGAAGTTCAAGGCCAACCAGGTCAACCTAATGGGGCCCTATTTCAAAAAAAAAAAAAAAGAAACCAAGAGAGTTGAGAACCAAGTGCTCTCGGAAGGACAGCCTTGAAGGAGAAGTGCCACTCTGTGCCTTCAAAGCCACTGTAGTTTGTCAGGGTCATGTGCACTTGAACACATCATGTCACAGGAAACTTGTTATGCAAGACTTAAATGAAGGCTTCCACCCTTTCCCTCCCTTCATATTCCACCTCCTCCCAACCTTGCTCCCAGACGCTCTCCACAGACACCAACCAGAACTCAGACTGAGCAGACGCAAACACAGGACTGTTGTTAAAAGACGCTGTCTTGGCGGTTTCTCAGAAAATTGGGAATCGATTTACCTCAAGACCCAGCCATACCACTCTTGGGGATATACCCAAGGAATGCTCAATCATACCACAAAGAAATATGCTCAGCTGGGCAGTGGTGGCGCACGCCTTTAATCCCAGCACTCGGAAGGCAGAGGCAGGTGGATCTCTGAGTTCGAGGCCCGTCTGAGCTACAGAGTGAGAGTTCCAGGAAAGGCGCAAAGCTACACAGAGAAACCCTGTCCTGGAAAAAAAAAAAAAAAAAAAAAAAAAAAAGGAAAAATGCTCAACTATGTTCATAGCAGCCCTATTTGTAATAGCCAGAACCTGGAAACAACCTAGATGCCGCCCGTCAACTGAAGAATGGATTAAGAAAATGTGGTACATATACACAATGGAGTACTACTCAGCAGAGAAAAACAATGAAAGCATGAAATTTGCAGGCAAATGGATGGAACTAGAAAAAAATCATCCTGAGTGAGGTAATCCAAACCCAGAAGGACAAACACGGTATGTACTCACTCATAAGTGGATTCTAGATATAAAGCAAAGAACAATCAGACTGCAACCCATAGAACTAGGGAGGCTATATGACAGGGAGGAACCTAGGATGACTGTGGCTTAGAATAAGTTTTGGTTTTACTTAAATAAAATAAAATAAAATAAAATAAACAAACAAAAAAACAAAACAAAACAAAAAAAGATGCTGTCTTAGTTGGAGAGGTGGTCCAGCATTCCATCAAGCCTGAGTTTGATTTTTCAGAACTCATACAGTGAAAGAAAACTCTCATAGGCTGTCCACTGCCTTCCATGCAAACTGTGGCATGTGGGTGGATATATGTGTGGGCACACACAGATGAGTAAATGCAATTTTTAAAAACAGGAAGGGGGTGGCAAGATGGTTTGGCAGATAAGAATGCTTGCTGCCAAGCCAGACGACCTGAGTTCCGATCCCTGGAACCGGTAGGGTGGAAAGAGAGCATGGACTCCTCCAAGCTGTCCTCTGCCCCTCACACACCTGCTGTGGGTTCTCCACTTTCTGAAACCTGGGAATGAGACACAGGGTCTTCTGAGGGTTTCCTTTCTGATTCTACTTTACAAAGACTGGAAGAAACACATGTCATAAGACGGAGACTGCTTTTACGGCTAGAAGGTGGAAAGTGTTCATTGCCGGGGTGAACATGGTGGTGCATGCTTGGAATCAGCACTGGAGAGGCTGAGGCAGGAGGTCTGAGAGTTCAAGGCCAGTCTGGGCTACAAACACAGCAAGACCCTGTACCTTATAAAAATAATAATAATTAAGTTAAATTCTCTATCATGCTTTTCTGAGACAGAGACAGGACATTCTGTTCCCGTTAAACCTCTTGACTACGGGCAATGATAAGCCATGAAATACTAGCTGGAGAGTGCCTGCTGGAGCTCATGTAATCTCGGCCTGGGGGCAGCAAACTTCTGGCAGTTATGGGCTCTTCCTAATCCTTTCTCTGAAAAGGAGTACAATTTCTGGATTCCTCGGCCTCTGTGGAATCCACACTATCTCACAGCAGGGCTAGGGACAACATTCAACTATGCGGTCTTAGCAGCCAGCAAAACCCTAACAGCAAGGATGTGCCTACAGAAAAGCAGACGGACTCATCCTGTTTTACAAATAAGTACATCCCTTGGTATGCAGTATACCGCACACAGAGACAGGGATGATGGGACAGGACACCCCACCGCTACACCTGACAAAGTTGGGGTCACTGCAGCCTTAACCAGCTTTCCTTACAGCCCAGTTACGGTCACCCTCTTCGGGTGCTCAGCCACTGAGCTTGGGCTTCACAGTTCCTTTTTTATACCGGGCTTCACTCTGTAGCCTGGGCTAGCTTTTAATTTTTGGCTGTTTCCTGTCTCACTGTTCTAAGGTCTGGGATTACAGGTGTGAACCATCGTGTCTAGCTCTGACCCTTCATTCAAAACAACTTTTGGAAAAAAAAAAAAAAAAAAACGGTATGAAGAAAACCTAGGAGCGGATGGGCACAGCAAGGCATGCTGTGACCCCAGCAGGGTGGGCACAGTGTGACCCCAGCAGGGTGGGTATGCTGTGATCCCAGCAGGGTAGGCATGCTGTGACCCCAGCAGGGTGAGCATGGTGGGCCATGCTATAATCCCAGGGCTTGGGAGATGGAAACAGGAGGGCAGCTTCAAGGCTTGTGAAGGGGCCCCAAAACAGCTTGACCACACAGCAGCCATGACAGGCTTAGGGGCCTACACACAGCTTCTGTGACAGGCTTGCTGGCAGGCAACACCCAGATCCAGGAAAAGCCACAAGCTGATACCACCAGGGATCTATCTACCCAGGGATGAGGAAGTACCTGACATCCCAAATATTCCAACTATTAGATAAGGTGACAAAATGTCCTTGAGTCTAGCACACACCTATTTTTTTTTTTTTTTTTTTTTTAGAGATACCCCTAGACAAATGTCAGCCAATCAGGGTCCTGGACCCTGGAAATCCCCTCACCCCAACCTCTGCTATAATAAAAACTCTACCCCACCTGAGCTCAGGGCTCATTTGCTCTCACCGCTGTGTCAGACAGACAGAGGGACCAAGCTCTGGAGCTTAAAATAAAGGCTCTCTGCTTTTACATGCAGGACTTGGTCCCCGTGATGGTCTTTTGGGGGTCTCCGTGAACTGGACATAACAGTCTCAAAATAGCAAATGGGGTTGGCAAGATGGCTCACTGGATAAAGTCACCTACTACAAAGGCCTGACTACCTGAGTTTGATTCCTGGGACTCATGTGGTAGAAGAAGAAATCCAAATCCCACACATTCCCCTCTTACCTCCACACAAATGCTACGTCACTCACTATATGAAAATAAAATTGAAAAAAAAAAAAAAAGACAAACAGAAGCAGATATACCCTGAATAATGGCCAGGCGGTGGTGGTGCACACCTTTAATTCCAGCTCTCAGGAGGCAGAGGCAGTTGGATCTCTATGAGTTCGAGGCCAGCCTGGGCTACAGAGTGAGAGTTCCAGGAAAGGCACAAAGCTACACAGAGAAACCCTGCCTGGCCTCTATGGTTAACTAGTGGCTAACTCTGTCCTCTGATCTCCAGGCAAGCTTTATTTGTCAGAACACAAACAAAATATCATACAACAAAGGACTGTCCCTCACTATTTTGTGGTGCTGGGGATGGAACTGAGAACCGTCAGCATCCTGGGTGAGGAGAGCTCCTCAGGCGAGCCACAGCCTCCTCAGGGACTGAACTTCCTGACATTCCTGTGTTGTTACTTGCACCAAGACCCTTTAGCAAGGGTGATCACTGACGTGCGTGCCTGTTAATGAGCTTTCAGATGTTGCCCCACAGGGCTAGAATAGTTTCTAAATCACTACAAATTGATCCAGGGCACTTACAGGATACTTTCAGTTATAAAATGTGGAGGGCACCACCTGGGTTCAGAAAACTATCAACTACTGCGGTCCTCACACCCCGACCCCTCCCCAGCTTCTGCTGTCGGGCCCTGCTCCAGTGCAGAACCTGAAGGCTCTTTGATCAAGGTCACCAAGCTCCGCCAGGCCCTGAGTCCCTTAACTGCAATGATTCCTTCCGGCCAGTTGGTTGGTATTTGGCCTTTTTCTTGAAATGGAGTTTCTCTGTGGTGTCTAGGCTGGTTTTCAATTCCTGGGCTCAAGCACTCTTCCTGCCTCAGCCTTTAAACCAGGGGCACAAGCCACTGGGGCCTGTGTGCGATTTCATTTGCACCAAGGAGCTCCTCCAAACTCCCGGGTCTCTACTTATCCCTACTCTTTTCTATCTTTGAGAATTCTTTTCCTGCCCCCACCCTCCACCTCTGGTCCAGGAAGTCCTTACCTTCAGCCTGGGTCCCTCTCCCACTCAACAGAGTCTTGTGATCTGGGGCCTAATAAAGACTACACTGAGGGCTCTGGTTCCACCCACGGAGCTGGGGACCTACTCCCTGTCACCCAGGCATCAGTGTCAGCATGGCCTCCTCCCTTGCCCACAGCCTCCAGATGATTCTTTAGACTTCCAAGCTCTTCACTTCCCCAGTACTACTGCGGTGTTCTCCTACTTCTGAGCTACATGGCAACCGAATAAGGCAAGAGACATTCCTATTCACAATCTATCCCACAGAAGCTCTCCAGTGCAAATCTGATCACCTCTCTCCAGCTCAAACCCCAGAGCAGCTCCTGGCTGCCCAGGTCCTCCTCCTGCCCTCTGGTAGCTGAATCTCAGCTGTAGATGGCACTCTAACCTGTCCTCCCACCAGGAGCAATTTGGGCGGCTCGAACTCCCACCTCGGGAGCGAGTCACACTGACCCACAGAGTTGCACCATAATCAATTCGGCTGCAAAGAGTAAAGCAGCAGCTTGGTCAGGATGACGGGACTGAGTTCTTCCGGCGCGCCAGCTTTCTTGCCCAATCCACACCATGATGCATCAGTTCTGATTTCCTTAGCACAGCCGTGGACCCAGACACCGGCGAGGCAACTGAAGTTCAGATTCCTTCATTCTTCCTCTTTTTCTCATGTTTAGAGTAGATCTTTGAGAATGTCATATAATGTGTTTTGACCATATTCATTTCCTCTTCCAACTCCTCCCCAATTCACCCTTTGCCCAGCCCATTCAACCTTGTGTTCTCTAAAACAAACAAACAAACAAACAAACAAACAAATAGCAACAAAACACTCTGATCAGGATCATGTGAGCCAAATAAAGGCTTTCTTCCCCAAATTGCTTTTGGTCATGGTCTTTATCATAACAATAAAAAGCAAGCTAGACTACTACCTATAGCAAAGGGTCTCATATATAGTAGGGATGAAATACTCTGTTAAATAAGCCCAAAACAGAAAGTTCTTGCAATTTTTAAACCTCCCCCCACATCTCCCTCCCTCCCTCTCTCTCTCTCTCTCTCTCTCTCTCTCTCTCTCTCTCTCTCTCTCTCTCTCTCTCTCACACACACACACACACACACACACACACACACACACACACAGAGGTCAGAGGAAACTCGGGATGTCAACTCTCGCCTTCCACCTTGTCTTGTGATAGGGCCTCTCGGTTTCCCAGCCATGTGGGCCAGGCTAGCTGACCCCTAAGTTTCCAGGGACTCTCCTGTCCCACTTTCTGTCTTCCTGTAGGAGCACTAGGGTTAGAGATGTATGGGTGACCACCCCTAAGGGTTACACTGGTTCTGGGAATTTGAACTACAGTCCTCATATTTTCTCAGCAGGCACTTCAACCCCTTAGCCATCTCCTCAGGCCTGGTTTTGGGGGGGGGGGCAGCGGGCAGAGTCTTCTACTGTCACTGGACTTGGCCTGGAACTCGTCTTGTAGTCCAGATTGATTTTAACTCCTTACAACATTCCTGCCTCAGCTTCCCAAGTGCTGAGATTACATTCATAAGCCAACACATAAGCCTGGCTATATGTTGAATTAATTTATTCTATTATGCTATTCCTTGATAACCTCATACACGTACACAATGTCTCTTCCTTATTTGTTCTTGAGGCAGGGTCTTACATTGCCCAAATACAGTCTCTATAGTCAAGGGTACCCTTGAATCCCGATCTCCCTGGCTCTACTTCCCATGTGCTAGGATTAAGGTGTGTACCACCATGCCCCAGTGTTCTAAAAAAGAAGATTTTTTGAAGACACAGCACATTTAAAATCTAACTTACAAACAAGCAAAACAAAAGAAAAGGGAGTAAAATGAAACCCAAATAAGACAGATGGAAAACAAAATTAAAGACTAGCCCTGGCCTCTGTCCCAGGCCCCTAGAGCATGGCTTGGCATGTCCCAGTCCTGTCCTGTCTCCCGCCTCCCCACTCCTGCCTCCCCCCACACCCCGCTTCCTCCCACTACAGGATGCAGAGGACGGTAGCCTCACAAAATCGAATAAATCGGTTCAACTCACAAAGGCTCGGGGCAGCCAGGAAACTTCCCTAGATGATACCAACCAGGCCCTCACAGCAGGCCAGACAGCAGTTCCTAACGGTTTCAAACGTAGCAACTGATCATAAACCAACAAACACAGTGCTGTGCGAGGCAGGTACATACATCTCTGTCAGTTCCAGGCCAGCCAGGGCTACACAGTGAGACCCTGTCTCCAAAAAGCCACAACTAACAACCCCAAACACTGAATCAACACCAAGCTGTTCTTACAACTGATACCAGCTACTAATTAGGGTAAAGAAATGCATGCATAAATTCTTGTACTTCTGAGTGAGGCGTGCATTTCAACTATAAAACGGAAGTATCCCTGCGTTTACACAATTGAATTTTGAAACGACGGGCACCTAAACACTGGACACAGGGGAGACGCTGGTAGGTTGCCTAGCTGCAGCATGGCGGCGGGCGGGGAGGTGGGGGTGGGGTGGGGAGGGTGGGGGAATGGGGGGGGGGCGAGGCCCAGGGAGGAGCCAGACAGGGAGGCGGCAGCAGGCTGGATCCCCGAGGGAATGTCAGGCATTTCCAGATCTCCTAAGTGCCCACTAGATGGGTGGCTTTTGTCTCCCAGGGCTTCTACAAGGCTAAGTTCATGCTTTCCTGCGGGGCACCCCAAAGTTCCTGCTCCCTGTATGTTGGGAGGAACACCAAGACTGAAGACTCAGGCCAGAAGCCACGCCCAGCACCAGTTTGCAGAAGTCAATAACTATGGACCCACCCACAGGGTCCACGCAGAAAGAGGGCAGAGGATCTCCTCACTACCTCTTCAGACCATCCTCTGGCCCATACACACACTCCTGGCAAGTTTTCCACGTAGGTAATAGCGGGGGAACTGCAGAATCCACGGTATGAGAAGCAGCAAGGTTTTCTGTGGTGGAAAGCACTGACTGCCTGCCATGTCTTTTTTGAGGGAGGGCAGTTTCCTTAAAATGGTCCTCAAAGGCTAGAGACATGCCTAGGTGGTTAGGAGAGTATATTGCTCCTGCTGAGGACCTGAGTTCGATGCTCAGCACCCACTTCCCAAGGCTCAGCAAGGCCTACAACTCCATTTCTGAGAGGACCTGATACGATGCCTTTGGCCTCCTTGGGTGCCTTCTATCATGTACATACATCCACACACACCTGCACAAAATGAAAAGAAAATCCTGAAGAGGAAAAAAAAAGAAATTTAAAAACCATTCTCACATTCTTCTTAAGGCAAAAGGCAGTTGTGTCCTATGCTGGAGTTCTTTTCTTTTAATCGTTGAGAAATCTGTGCTATATTGCTGTAATTCCAGCTCTCAGAAGGGAGCAGCTAGAGACCAGCCTGACCGACACAGTGAGTTCCAGGTTAGCTGGGCTCCAGAGTGAGACGATGCCTCAAAAACCTAAACTAAAATCAACAGAAAAGAAATTCCTTTTGAAAATGTAATTCTTATTCCCCGTGCTTGGTTCTAGCTTTGTATTGTTTTCGCAGACCAGTGTAAACACAGGGACCAATTTCACTCCATCTGTAATACCTTCACAATTTGTTTAACATGCACCCCCGCATAACTTAGGCTAGTCTCAGATGACCGCTCTCCTATGGTCCTCAAAGGCTAGAGGATTACGTGTGTGTGTGTGTGTGTGTGTGTGTGTGTGTGTGTGTGTGTGTGTGTGTGTACTGCATCCCACTTTACTTGATTTCTTCCTGGCAGCCAAACATGGCATTTTTTAAAACTTGGCCAGTCACTGGCTACGCCAGTGAGTATACTTCACAGTGGGTCAGCTCCCTCCACATCAGTCACGGGCTGATTTCCAGCCCCTTGGGATGCTCGAATCCCTAAGACACAATCTATACACATCTTCTCCCAGATTTTAATCATTCCTGGAGGATCTGCAACACCCAGAACAGTGTAAACAGTGTAAAAGGATTGATTATACTGGGTTGTAAACATACAGAATAATGATGAGGAAGATGTTTATATTCAAACTACACACAATTTTTCCTCCAAATATTTTTATCTGAGATTTGTTCAGTAAGTAAGCGTGGATCACACAAATAAGGGAGGACACTGATCTGATCTCTCTCTCTCTCTCTCTCTCTCTCTCTCTCTCTCTCTCTCTCTCTCACACACACACACACACACACACACACACACACACACACGTAGAAAATAATAATTCAATTAAACTATTATTGGAGTAATTTAGAAGGACTTTATAAACCCATTTAAAAAAAGTCAATTCATGGGCTGGAGAGATGGCTCAGAGCTTAAGAGCACTGACTGCTCTTCCAGAGGTTCTGAGTTCAATTCCCAGCAACCACATGGTGCCTCACAACTATCTGTAATGAGATCTGGTGCCCTCTTCTGGCCTGCAGGCATACATGCAGGCAGAATACTGTATACATAAGTAAATAAAAGTAAATTCACATTGTGTGTGTGGCTAACACTTATAATTCCAGCATTTGGGCGATTAAAGCAGGATTGTTGTCAATTTGAAGCCAATCTGAGCTCTGGAATTTGAGGCAGCCTGGGCTGCAAAGAGTCCTATCTCAAAAATTTTTTAAAATTTTTAAAGAGGGTTATTGACATGACTCAGCAGGTAAAGGCACTCACCATCAAGCCTGACAACTTGAGTTTGATCCCTGGGACCCACACAGAAGAGAGAGACAACAGACTCCTACAAGTTGTCCTCGGGCCTCCCCAAGCATGCATGCACAGTTAATTAATTAAAAGAATAAATTTTGGGTTTGGGGATTTAGCTCAGTGGTAGAGCTGCTTAGCAAGCACAAGGCCCTGGGTTCTGTAGCACGAATCTTAAATGGTCTTATTAATAAGATCAAACCTGTGGCCAGTTATTGGGGTGAACACTGGAAGATCAGAGAGATAGAATAAGCCACAGCTAACCTCACCTGGCCAACTTCTCAGCTGGTCTTGTTTCCTCAGACCATGTGTGTTCTCATATCCGAATGGTTCTCAGCTGAACTGTGCTGCTCAAAACCTAAAAGCTTAACAAGCCAAATGCTTCTAGTTTCTGGTCCTCACGCCTTATATACCTTTCTGCTTTCTACCATCACTCCCTGGGATTAAAGGCTCGCTTTCTGGGATTAAAGGGGTGAGTCACCATGCTTGGCTGTATCCTTGAACAGATGGATTTCTGCCTCTGGAATGCTAGGATTAAAGGTGTGTACTACCACTGCCTATCCTAAGTATCTAGTGGCTTTTCTGTTCTCTGACCCCAGATAAGTTTATTAGGGTACACAATATTTTGGGGAACACAATACCACCACAGGGTTCAGTCCTTAGCTCTGGGGGGAAAAAAAAGAATACATTTTGTATCAGCAAAGCAAGCTAAGTATGATGGCATGTGTTTACAATCCCAGCACTTGGACTCAGCAGCAGAAGTGGCCAGAGGACGAGACCCTCTCTCCAAACACTGGGAGTGAAACGAAACCACCTCAAACAAAGTTAACTCACCCCCAGGAGATTGTTCCCTCTCGCATTGTTATCTCTCACTATTACTAGCTGCTTTAACACACTGCTGATTAACTGAAGTTTTACTGACATTTTTTTTTAAATGATGCTGGGGATAAAAACCCCTGTTTCAAGCAAGTGTCTTGCTGAATAGCTGAAGTGCTTTTTAAAAATTTGACAGGGCTGAGGTGATGGCCCAGCACTTAAAAGCTCCTTCAGAGATGTGAGTTCGGTTCCCAGCACTCTCATCAGGTAGCTCAGCAATGCCTGTAACTGAGGGGACTCCCTTTGGCCTCTTCAGGTACTACATTAACATGTTACCCGCCCCTCCCCCCCATATATACAGACACAAATAATTAAGAATAAAGTCTTTTTAAAAACAAGGTGGGGGTGGGGGAATCATGCTGCACAGTCTGGCCTTTCATCCTCAATCCTCCCACCTCAGGCTTCTAAGTGCTGGGATCACAGGTGTGCACCACCACGCCTAACCCAGATATGATTTTATGTATATAAGATATATGGCTGGGGATGACGTGCACACCTTATCCCAGCACTTGGGAGGCAGAGGCAGGTGGATCTCTGTGAGTTTAAGACCAGCCTGGTCTACAAAGCAAGTTCCAGGACAGCCAGGGATACACAGAGAAACCCTGTCTTGAAAAACAAACAAACAAACCAAAAAGATATATGTTATGTATGCTTGCAAACATGCATGTGTAAGTCTGGGTGTTATTCCTCAGGAACCACTCACCTCACCTTGTTCTGTGATACAGGGTCTCTCACGGGGACATGAGGCTCACTGATTCAGCAAGCCTCTCTGTCTCTCCATCACTTTAGTTATAGGCATGAGCAGCTGGACCTGATTTTTACATGGATGCTAGGAATCCGAATTTACGCCCTCATGCTAGTGTGGTAAACACTTTATGACTTGTTGAAGGTGGTCTTCCCACACCTACTGACATCAACGCATTGGCATGCATTCATCTTTTGTTTATGATCCATACAAATTCCACTGGTCTTTCTCCCGCGGGACGCAGGAGTATATCATGGAGATTCAGCTGTGTATTGAAGCCAAACTTTGGCCGGCCAAGGGTCTGTCAAGGGGCAAAGCCATTTGTTGTGAATGGTTGGTGTTACCCAGCCTTTACTATTCCAGCTGCCTTTCTGCTGTGAAGTCCGTGCGTGCCCAGACCCATTGGTGGACAGTTCGGCTCCCCAGACCTGCTGGACCTACTAAGTTACTGGCTGCCTTGCTGAACTTGGGAGGCAAGCTGGCGGGAGGCACATAGCTTTGTTTCCCGTGCTAGTGAAGCTCAGACCATCCCCTCACCTTGAGGAGGCCTGGTGATTCTCCAGAGCATTTTGACTGAGAACAAGGGAGGTTTTTGCATGTCAAGGTGAGAGGTAAAGCAGCATTCCTGAGGAGGCAGGGAACGAGGGGCCCAGGGAAAGAAAAGGCAGGCATTTTCTGTAGACAGAGACAGAACAGCATGGGGAGAGAGAACAGAGGACGACAGAGGTCCCAAGGAGGGCAAGCAGATCTCGAGTCGAGTTTTCTGAGTGCCAGAAGTAGAGAGTGGCAGAGATGGAGAAAGAGGATGCAGATGATGAAGATGAGTCTGGAAGCATAGGACTTTAGTCATTAGCAGGACTATGAGCTAGGAAGCTGGACGGAACTGAAGTTATGGAGACAGGATTTCATCCCAGAGAAATAAAGTAGACAGATATAGAGCTTGTTATGTCTAGAGTTATTCCTGCTTGAATGCCTGGTGGAACTATAGCTGAATTGATGTAATTCTGTCCTAGAGGAATAAAGTTAACAGACATAAGAACATAGTGTATGTAGATTTTTTTCCCCTGATATCCCACACTAGACATAGCAAAGTCCCGCCCCCTCCTGGGGGATCAATATGTTTCAATGCTAAGGAAACTTGACAGTCTTCTTTTTCAAAGACAGCTAAGATAATCATAGTTTATCTCAAGAGCAAATTGAAATAAGAATTTTTTAAAGTATCAAATATGACTTGGTAAAATATATAGACTAGGCAGACTCAGAAATATCAATATATTCTCTCTCTCTCTCTCTCTCTCTCTGGTGTGTGTGTGTGTGTGTGTGTGTGTGTGTGTGTGTGTGTGTGTGTGTGTTGAAAGGAGGAGGAGTGTGAAGGCCAGGCATGGTAGCATTTGCCTGTAATTTTAGCAATTTGGACTGTGAGGCAGGATGGTAAGTTGAAGGCCTTTCCAGGCTACAGAGTGAGTTCAAGGCTAGCCTAGGAAACAGAGGGAGACACTCAAACTAAAAAATAAAATAAAGGGTTGGGCATGTAGGTCAGTGACAGAGCATGTTCAAGGCCTTGGGACCTACCCCCAGGACCCTAGCTAGCTAGGGTAGTTTCACTATTTGGCCCACACTGGCCTTAAACTCCTGTTCCTGCCTTAGCCTCCTGAGTGCTGCGATTACAAGCATGTACCACCACACCCAGCTGACCATAGCATTTTTACCAAGGACTTTAGAAAGACACTTGTAAGTGGCACTGTGATTCATCATCCTTCCTCCGTTATCTCCAACACCGCACCCGTGCTGGAGAAAGGCTGGTTCTCAGGCCTGCCCAGCGGCCTTTCCTTCACACGTACTCTGGGCTACTGAGAGATAAGGCTGGCTTCTAAATAGAACATGAGGGAAGTGCCCAGAGCTGGAGAGCACAGCACAATGTGGCAAACCACTTCACTGAGAAGGCACAGATGTTTGTTTCTTTAAAAAAAAAAAAGTTTATTTGCTGGGGAAAATGTCAAGGCAGCATTATGCAGACTCTGTGGTTTAGTTAGTACTAATAATGCATGTGCAGGTCTGCAATATGAGAGAGCAAGGGGCCCAGGGAGAATGAGAACGTGCCCAGTCTGCACAGAAGGACAACACTTAGAAAGCTTAGTGTTTGTAGCTACGGCTCCGCTGCTAAAAGAGAGGGTGTAACTGTTATGGAGGAAGGAATGGCCTCAGGCTCCTCACTGCAATAGAGGAAAAGGTGCCCTCCAGGCCAGACTGCATCCAGCTGACCTTCCAACCCGAGGAAGAAAAAGACGTAAGGTGTTTCCCCCGGGAAGGAACAATAAAGAAAAGCTTCTGCTCCTGTGACTTGAGGGTCCAGGCTCCATCGCAAGCTGACACAGGAAGGAACTGGAGAGTGTGGCCCATGTGGTACTAGATTTTGGGGCATGAAGAATGCAAGAGTAGAGGGGTCATGGACTCTTCCCCCCCAGTTTCAGAGGGCCACTGAGGCCAGGCGGTGCGTAGCAAGGCGTCCCCGTGTGGAGTATCTGAGAGGGCAGGAGGCGGCGAGAAGCCGTCGTGTGAAGCTGTGACCGTGAAGCATAGGTCACAGTGGAGACCTCAAGATGTGGGAGACGCGAGACTGAGACATCACCCAAGGAAAGCCGCATGCGAGGGGAGGACTCCGCCCCCAAGAGTACATTGCAGGCAGCAAGATTCAGGGGCAAAGCCACCTTAAGCCTTTTGACATCAGGCACGGGGGTGCAGGACCTGGGGTTTGCCCGGCTGGGTTTTGGTCTTAACCTTGGCCCAGTATTTCCCTCTATGCCCCCATTTCTCCCTTCTGGAATGGGAATTTGTCTTCGTTAGGTTTTCTTTCTTTTCTTTTCTAGGTTTATTTATTTATTTACTTACTTACTTCATTTATTTATTTATTTATTTATTTACTTAATATGTAGTGTTCTGTCTACATGTATCCATGCATGCCAGAAGAGGACACCAGGTCTCATTACAGATGGTTGTGGTTGCTGGGAATTGAACTCAGGACCTCTGGAAGAGCAGCCAGTGCTCTTAACCTCTGAGCCATCTCCCCAGCTCCTTCATTAGGTTTTCTACTACTCTGATAAAATACTGTGACCAAAAGCACTTGAGGAGGAAAGGGTTTAATTTCATCTTACAGCTTTTAGTCCACCACTCAAGTGAAGTCATGGAAGGAACCTGGAGGCAGGAGCTGACCCAGAGGCCACAAAGGAGTGCTGCTTGCTCCTCATGGTTTGCCCAGTTTGCCCAGTCTGCCTTCTTTTTTTTTTTTTTTTTTTGGTTTTTTTTCGAGACAGGGTTTCTCTGTGTAGCTTTGTGCCTTTCCTGGAACTCACTTGGTAGCCCAGGCTGGCCTCGAACTCACAGAGATCCACCTGCCTCTACCTCCCGAGTGCTGGGATTAAAGGCGTGCGCCACCACCGCCCGGCTTAGCAGATTTTTTTTTTTTTTTTTTTTTTTTTTTTTTGCAGTCTGCCTTCTTAATACCACCCAGGATCACCTGCCCAGGGATGGCACCGCCTATGGTGGGTGGAGCCCTTTCATACTAATCATTAATCAAGAAAATGCCCTACAGACATGCCTACAGGCGAATCTTATGGAGGATTTTCTCAATTCCCTGTGCCCAGTTATGTCTAGGTTTGTATCAAGCTAACAAAACTAACCAGCACAGAATGAATATTCTGTGCCATGTTGAAAGTATCTACTTTTCAATTTGTAGGGGCAGAGGAGTCACAGCTAAGAAATTACCTTGACTCCAAAAGAGACTCTGGACTTTTAAATGGTGTTGAGACTAAGAAGGACCACGGGGGCTTCCAAAGGTTGGACTAAACGCATTTTGCATTTGGTATGATCATGAGTCTACAGGGCCAGAGAGTGGAATGTGGCTGTTAGAATGGGCAATGCCCCCATAGAGTCATGTATTTGAATACTTGGTCCCCAGTTGGTGGCACTGTTTAGGAAGGTGGTGTAGCCTAGCTGGAGGAAGTACATCATGGGGGAGGCTTTGACAGTTAATTGCCCGACCCTAGTTCTAATTGGCTCTGCTTTATGTTTGAAGATGTGAGCTGCCAGCTTCCTGCTCCCGCCTCCATGCATCCTGCTTGCTGCCATGCATCCTGCTTGCTGCCATGCATCCTGCTTGCTGCCATGCATGCTGCTTGCTGCCAAGAGTCTCACCTCTGTCAGGTTGGACTCATCCCTCCAGAACAGCAAGCCATAATAAACTTCTGTACATTGCTTATTTTATCATAGCATCAGAAAGGTAACCAATAACACCTCTCAGCATCTAGAAAGAAAGGGTCCTTAACTCAGCAGACAGAAAGGTAAGAAACAGTCCAACAGGAGCCACAAGCCAGCGGAGGAGCATGGTGGCAGCTTCTATAAGCTACAGACTGACTGGGCATCCAGGCCAGAGAGGCCTTTGCTGCCATGGAGACCTGAACTGCTCTGCAAGTGAAGCAATCACCTGTTGTGGGATACTGGGTAATTGATGCCCCGGCCAGCAGAACCATGATCTGACTCATGAAGTCTCTGGTTGTGCCTCACTGATCTTAGGGGTCCCTAGTCACAAAGATGCTGAGTACCTCCATTAGGGTGTCACGTGATTACTGAAGAAGGAAGTCTGTGGGTCGGCCAGTGTGACAGGGAAACCCAGGGCCCTGTACCTCGGGTCCCCGCACAGCAGGTCATATTGGGGCAGGAATTCTACTGAGTCATTTTCCTGTTGACAGGCTTCCATCCTCTACCTGGTCATTATGCACCCCAGGAGAGAGTAACCCTCGGTGGAAGACGTGTGTCTTAATTTTCCAGACAGGGTGAGCTTGCACACATGTATGCTGGGGAGCTAATGGCTTGACTGGATAACCTTTTGCCTTGATGTGGGGCCAGGGGTGTGACTGACAGAAGACCCCCAAAGCTTGAAAAGTGAAACACAAAAGATGTTGTTTAATAATCATGATGCTCACGATGCAGACATAGGCTAATCCTCTCTACTCATCTTGATGGGTGGCTCAATGAACTCACAAAGAAACAAAATACCCACCAGACCATAGTTACAAAAAGGGTGCCCAGCCTGAGCTGGACCGCAGGGCCTGCCCTCACCAGGGTTAATGATATGTTCTTCGTAGGCAGTAGATAGCTACTTGTGGGAAGCTGATTACAATGGACATTTTTATAACAGAAAGGGGTAATGATTTGTCCTCACTGAAAAGGCCACTTGTGCTGGACACAGATTACTCCTGTCTCTTTCTTGTCCTCACCAACGGCTCCTAAACAGCCACTGCATCTCCTGGATGTCACCTACAACTTCCCAGTGACTGGCTCACACCCAACATCACCCTCAATGAGACTGAAATGTCTAGGAAGCTTGGAGACACACCCTGGTGCTGCCATGATACTCTGCAGGGGCACATGCTGCGAACCTGTGTGTGACTCATGTCACTGGGGGATGCTAAGCCACAGCCGGAAACCAGTGGTAAACAGAGCGGCTACTCTTACTCCACAGCACGCTTGCAAAATGTGCTCCTCCTATTCAGCATCTGCCTCACCCCAAACTGCTGAACTTGCTCTTCTCCTTCACTCTCTCTCTGGTTTTTAATCTTTAATTTTTACTGATGGACTGATTGAAATGGATTTTGCTGGGTAGCTCAGGCTGGCCTGGAACTCACTGGGAAGCCTAGGCTAACGTGGCTAACTTCCTGGGATTACGGACACACATGACCACATAGGCCTGACCATTCTTTCCTTCTGAGGCACAGACCAGGAGCCAGTAAGATGGCTCAGAGGGTAAAGGTACCTAAGGCCAGCCTGATGTCTTGAGTTTGATCCCCAGGACTCACATGGTGTAGAGGAAGATCGGACTCCTGCAGGTTGTCCTCTCACCTACACACACAGCCTATGGCATGCTTGTGCCCACAGATACTACACACACACACACACACACACACACCACACACACACACACACACACCACACACACCACACACACACCACACACACACACCCCCCCATACACACACCACACACACACACACACACCACACACACACACACACCACACACACACACACACACCACACACACACACACACCACACACACACACACACACACACACACACCACACACACCACACACACACACACCACACACACCACACACACACACACACACACACACACACACACACACACACACACACACACACACAGGTTTTACTGTTGTTTTTTGTTTTGTTTTCCAAGATAAGTGTTTCTCTTTACAGTCCTGGCTATCCTGGAACTCGCTCTGTAGGCCAGAGCTCCTCCTGCCTCTGCCTCCCAAGCGCTGGGATTAAAGAGTTGTGAAACCACGTCCAGCTCTGTTGTTTTTAACTGAAGCATAAACCAGCACCACCGTTTTCCTGCTGGCAATGACTCCCTATTGTACTGAGAACCCCAAGTCCTCAGGACGTGAGATACCTTCTGTTTAACCACTGCCTCTGACCACAGCGCCCTCTTCTGTCCATGTTTCCTGAGCTCAGTCCCTGGCTCAGTCCCTCCTTGTTGAACCTCAGTGGAGCATCCCCTGCTGCTTCAGGAGACCTCACTACCTCTTCCTCATTGCCCAGGCTGCTACCCAGTGTCACTCCTGCCCTTTCCTGTGCTCCACCCTCCTCCTCATTTTCTCCACAGACATCACTAGTGGCTTAGGTAATCCCTTCAGGAATCTATTCCAATGCTGGGATGTACAGTACCTACTCTGTATCCAAGGTCCCTTTGGATGCCCAGCTCCTCCCTGGATACTCAAGCCCCTTTAATTAAAACAGCATGACCTTAGCACATAACATACATTCTCCTATATACTTAAAATCATTTCTAGAAGGCTTACAATACTAGTACAGTGGAAATACCACGTGCACAGTCATTCAGCTGTCTAGTTCATGAAAAGGCTAGGGCTGGGGTATGTAGTATGTGTGAGGCCTTGGGTTCATGCTCAAGGTGCAGGAGCCTGGGTATGTTTGGTAAAGGTAGAATTCGTCTCAATATTTCCAGTCTGTGGTAGGTAAACTCAGAGGACATGAAACCCAAGGATACAGAAATCATCTATCTGTATAATCTTTGAAATGCTGTATCCGAAATTGCTGCAACAGCCCCTGGCTCAGAGTTAAGGTTCCACCCATTTTTGTAAGTTGACTGACTTTTTTTTTTTTTTTTTTTTTTGGTTTTTCGAGACAGGGTTTCTCTGTGTAGCTTTGCGCCTTTCCTGGGACTCACTTGGTAGCCCAGGCTGGCCTCCAACTCACAGAGATCCTCCTGCCTCTGCCTCCCGAGTGCTGGGATTAAAGGCGTGCGCCACCACCGCCCGGCTAAGTTGACTGACTTTTGATAAAAAGAGAAGAAAGAAGAACATGACGGCTAATACAGAAGGACTACTTTGCCCCTACGAGGTGAGAGGTGCTGAGAAGAGGCAGGCAGCAGACAGCTGGAAGAGGGGGTGCAGAGTCAAAACCCACCACCTGAGGCCTGGCTCTAGAGGAAACAACAGAGAAGTTCCTTTTGCGACATCATGAATGCATGTGCACCAGTTCACAAATCCTGTGTCCTTCCCTTCCCTGCTTTCTACTATGATACCATGTTGCCTGGGTTAGAAACACTAGAAAGGCACCCCAGCAGAAGGAAAGGAACCAAGAATTACTGCTCAGAGCAAAGGCCTTAGGCCTAGCGAGGTCTGATGCAGTGACTAGCCTGTGTGTTATCTCTAGGGAAGGAAGGGTATTTCCATAGTATCTGGGGCAGGTACAGCATGGTGGGGTGGGGTGGTTTGGGCATGAGTAACCCCCATCTTGTTGTCTTCTCCTGCAGAGTGTCCGTGTTCTGATTCATTTTCTCTTGCAGGACTTTAAGGGACAGAGGAGGTTTGGTCCTGTTCATCGCTCTCCTCTGACACACAGTAAATGCTCACTGCAGAGGGAGAGAGGGCGGATGAGTGGACCCAAGCCAAGGGAGGACTTTTTCAGGACCAATCTGTTCCTGACACCACCTGGGCGCTGTTCTGGGAGCCTAGCCTTCTGTACGCACACTGATGGCGGGGAGCCAAACCCCTGCATAAATGCAGAGACCAGGGGGACTGGGCTCCCATCCTTGTCCCTGCCTCACTGCCCACACGGTGAACAGGCCACCGAGCTCAAACAGCTAGAGTCTGCATCCTGGGAGCCTGACTCTTGGAAGTATGACCGGAGGGCAGGCCAGGCTGGCCTTCCCTTTTTCCCTGGTGGCACCATGCCCAGTGACACTGCTTCTTGGGGTTCCGTGACTACTGGGAGCAATCCTGACATCAGGCATGTCTCACCTAGTTCCCCAGCCATTCTGGGAGCACCCGACATCCTCCTAATCCATTCCTCTTTCCTCCCTGCCCCTTTTAAGTGAGGGTCTCATGTAGACCAAGTTAGCCCCAAACTCACTATGTAACTGAGGAGGACCTTGAACTTCTGATTCTCCTGCCTCCAGCTCCCAAGTGCAGAGATGCATGTGTTTTTTTTTTTAAATTTTATTTATTTTATTTTATAATACCATTCAGTTCTACATATCAGCCACAAGTTCCCCTATTCTCCCCCCTCCCACCCCCTCCCCTTACCCCCAACCCACCCCCTATTCCCACCTCCTCCAGGGCAAATCCTCCCCTGAGGACTGCGATCAACCTGGTAGACTCAGTCCAGGCAGGTCCAGTCCCTTCCTCCCAGCCTGAGCCAAGTGTCCCAAGATGCACAGTTTTATGTAGTACCAGGGCCTGAGCTCGAGGCTTTGTGAATGCTGGGCAGGCACTCTACCAAAGGGATGACATATTTAGCCTGCACCCCACTTTTCTTAAACAAGTCAGTTAGTTTTGATGTTCTTTCAACCACAAAACCCTAAGGTTTTTGTTTCTGTTTTTCTTCTTTAAATTAAAAAAAAAAAATACATAAATCATGAAATAGGATGCTTGGCTGTATGTAGGGACCGAGGAGAAACCCTCTCCATTCCTAACAGCCTGGCAACATTTTTTGCGGTCTTTGTTAGTATCTGAGCACATGCATGCCTGATAGACATTGGTACAATCGCTGAAGCACTTTTGGTTGAACTCAACCCCCGAAATAACAATGACATCCTCATCCCAGGTCCCCAACAGCGACGTGGATGGAAAGAGTCTTTGCAGATGGCACCTTAAGATGAGGGCACTGGGGACAAGGGGCCCCCCTTAGTGAGACTGGTGTCCTTACAAAAGGGGGAGATGTGGGCACATACGTTTGCAGCAGGGAGGATGCCACCAAGTGGGCAGGTGGAGATGGGGCTGCACAGGCCAGCCAAGGAGCCCCGAGGCTGGCAGAAGCTAGGAGAGGTCTGGCATGGTGTTCCTACAGCCTCAAACAAACAAACCAAAAAAAAAAAAAAAAACACCCTCCGCATGAGAACCCTGGGTCTCCACACTGGGATGGATGTGCAGAAACTTAGGTCTGGAGACGTACGTAAGAAGAGGAACAGGAGTCTAAAACTCAGAGTAACCCAGATAACTACTGAAGCACTCCCCCGGCTGAAAGATGGAAAAAGGGCAGAACACCTGGGTGCCTCAGGCTCTCTGGTACCAGACGAAAGGTTCCAGGGCGCAGAGGAAGCCCCAGGACTCACCATTGGATGCTTTCATCTGCCGTCGGCGCCCCACGCGGTCCAGCCCGATGGGAGTGCTCTGGGAAAAGGTGAAGGGCCGGAGGCAGGCTGATACAGCCTTGTAGGGTGGAACCTGGTGTGCAGGCACGGGAGGCCTGGCTGCTGGCTGCGAAAGGAAGTGAAAAGCTGTGAGAAGGTGCCAGGAAGTCTCAGCTCCTGTGCGCCACAAAACATTTCTGTGTTCTCACCCCGAAGCCACTGGCAGATGTGGGGTGACTTCTTCAAGCCCCGCCAGCAGCTGCAGGCTGCACCCAGCTCGGTGGCAACAGGCTGTTGCTAAAGTTTCAACAGCAGCCTCGATGCCAGCTCAGTCACATGTCGTCCCACTCTGAGCGACACACCGGTGGGGAACAGAGAGAGAGAGAAAGAGAGGCATCTGAGGGAGAGGAAGGCCGGGACAGCAGCAGAGCTATGAGCCACAGGTAGGAAGGTACGCTGCCCAGAGGAGGATCTGAGGAAGCAAGGCCGGGCCACAGCACACAGACGTGGTCACCCATCTCGAGTGTTGCCTTGCTTTTTTTAAAACAAGATTTTATTCGGGGGCTGGAGAGAGGGCTCAGTGGTCAAGAGCACTGGCTGCTCTTTCAGAGGACCCAAGTTCAATTCCCAGGACCTACGTGGCAGCTCACAACTGTAACTTTAGTTCCGGGGAATCCGACACCCTCACACAGACATACACGCAGGCAAAACACCAGCGCATATAAAGTAAAAATAAATCATTTAAAAAAGATTTTTTTTTCTTTTACATAGTCCAGGTGTATGTGCCTGTATTTGTGTGCCACCTCTAAGTGGATGCCTGCAGAGGCCTGAGGGTATCTGATCCCCTGGTGCTGGAGTTACGGGCGGATGTGAGCTGCCCCGCATGGGTGTTCTAGAAGGGACTTAAGAACCACTAACACTGAGCTGTCTCTCCTCCTGTGCTTTAGGTTGTACATCAGGGGCTTGCTCTGTAGACCAGGCTGGCCTCAATCCCACAATTCCTCTGCCTCAGCCTCTTAAGTTCTAGAATGACAGGCAGGAACCACCATATTTGCACACAATACCACCTTGGTGCTCAGAAGTGAAAGTACATTCGAAGTACCTCAGATTATCCCTCAACTGTGTCTTGCACTCAAATATATTACAATTTGCTTTAGTTTAGAAATCTTTCCTAACAAGTGGGGCACCCTAAAACAAAAGGATCCTAGAGACCATGTAGTATTCTTCAACTTCACTTTTGCTTGTGGGTTTTTTGTTTTGTTTTTATTTTTGTTTTGAGGCAAGGTCTCACAGTCCACGCTGACCTCAAACTCTACACAGCCTGAGTGACCTTGAGGGATCACAGGTGTGTGCCACCACACTGGGCTTTTCATTTTATTTGAAGAACTCAAGAGTCTTTGAGTGTTGGGTAAAAGCAAGACACTGCACTGAGCTTGGCAGGAAGCACTTTAACGCACCATCCAAGCCCAATATCGAGTTTCTTTTTCAGAGAATTTTTACAGGAAACTTAAGAAAGCACCCAGCAGGCTTTCAAAATGAAACCGAGTGTATAAATTATTCTATAAACTGTTCTGTGACTATGAGCATGATCGTGGTATTAGTTGGGCCAGATATGCAAAGACGTATGAGTTTCTCCAAGAGAGGGCCTTAACTTGAATGTTCTATGACCTCAAAGTACTCAAGACACACTGAGAAAATATTTGCTGAATGTGCTGAGGGACCAATGGTGTTTACGGTCAAACCTGCAGCAAATCTGTAATGTAAAGTTGAACAAGGAATGGTGGTGTTGTTCCACGGTAGAGAGCTTGTCTAGCATGTTCCCAGCCTGGGTCCTTTCCAGGAGTGGTGGGTGAAGGTGTGATGAATCACTAGGGACGGAGAGGAAGGAGATGCAATATTTTAGAAGATCAAGACATTTTTCTCTGAGCACGGCTTTGTGCTTGTTTGGGGGTGGGTGGGTGGGAGGAACACGGGGTTCCGTGCATGACAACAAATGCTTTATGACCGAGCTACATCCACCCCCTCCCCTTCCGCTGCATCTTTATTTTGTTCCTATGTTTCCATTCTAACAGCGGACCACTGTGTCTTCCAACAATCCCTCCCTCAGGAAGTGCACCGCAGACAGCCAGGGTATGGTCCCCCCCACTGGCTCAGGTCTCTAGCTATTCAGACAAGTGACAAGTCTGTGCTCTGAGCTAAGGCTCCAGGAAAGAAGACTGGAAAGCAGACGATGAGAGAACCGAACTGTTAGTGTGAATCCAAGCAGGTTTCAAAGCCAGGAGGAAAACGGGTGAGGAGGTATACCCTGCCCCAGAAGGAAAAGCAGTGTCCAGTTTAGTCTGCAGGAAGGACAGAGGCAAGGAGCCAAGGGAGAGTCTCTGCTGGCCGTGGTTGGAGACACCAGCTCTTACTTGGACCAAGAGGTTCTCCACATCCGCTGCCTGGGTGTTGCCATAGAAACTGACCCCTCCAATCACAGATATTGGTCGCCTTCTCCGGGCCCCCCTGGAAGAGCCTGAGGGGGCACGTGGATCCTGGCTGGTGGGGGTCACTCTTGACGGGTGCATTCTGTCCACATGGTCGTCATCTGGAGGGTCTGCAGCAATGGCATCTTCAGGAATGGACAAGCTCCTGCTGGCCAGCTGGCCGTAGTCGGACTGTGGCCGCGGCCGGGTGCGCCTTCCTGAGCCCCATCTCCTCCTGGAGATGCGGGGCACCTCGGTCTGCTCCTCCTCCTGGGCTGAACCCTGCGGCCAGTCATCCCCATTCGCCACCTTTGCAAATGAACAGGCTGAGTGAGCTCAGAGATCCAGGTAGGTGTGAGCAGACGCCTGCTGCCTCCCTCCCACTCTGGAGAGGCACAGACTCACTTTACCTAAAGTAACTGTGCCAGAGGCAGTGAGGACACAGCCAACTGTGGATGAAATGAGCTGAACTTCACTCCAGGCTGAATTAACTCTATAGCTTAAGAGATATTTGGGGATCAGCGATGAGCTACAGTGAGACATTAAGAATGCCAGCAGGTCTACAGTAATAAAATGAACATACAATTAAAGTATTTCCCAAATATGCTTAGCAGCAGGAGGTCAGCCACAGCAGCCAGACGTTGAGTGTGTAAAACGTAAGTGTGTAACAAGATTCACAGCTGCCCTGCACTCTCTTCTTTCAGTGCAGATGCTACTGACAAAGAGAATGTGCCACGAGGTTGCAGCCAGGACCACGAGGGCTCAACACTTGAGGATCCTATCCCAGAGCCATGGTCTGACGGGAGTGGACCGAAGTAGGCAGCATCCCTAGAACTGCCAGACTGCAAACAAGCTGTGTGGGCCTGGACAAGTCAAGGCTAACCTTGGCTCTCAGGCGGGATGACTCTCATAATCCCATATTCTATGACCCACAGCTGAGCATGGTGGTCCACGCAGTAATCTCAGCGCTTGGGAGGAAGAGGAACGAGGGCAGTGGAGTCAAGCCAGCCTGGGCGACCTAAAGAAGACTGTTTCAAAATAACAGGAAAAAGATTTCGCGACTCTAAAAGAGGTAACACTTTTTTTGCTAGCAGTCCTGGGGTCCTAGGGCCTTGAATGTGCTGAGTAAGCATTCCCCCAAGTGCTACCTTAAAGTTAGATGCCCACCACTTCTAATTTTAATTCAATAAGTTTTCCATCTTTGGGGAGAAGGAGGAGGGCAGGGTTTTGACAAGTACCCCAGGCTAGACTATTAACTGCCATTCCTGAGTAAGCAGTTAAGCACCACCAGGCCCACTCAGCATTATATACTTTTTCAAATGTAATCGGGAAACTATGCATGGTTTGGAATCAGGCACACTTCCATATCCATCCAGGTCAGGGCCAGGGCCTGGCCAAGTAACCTCAGGCAAGTGACTTGAAATGCAATCCTGGCAGGCTAGGCTTTATCAGGTACAGTCAGCTGTCACTCTCCAAAAATGGCCACAGAGTAGCCATTCCCAGAGCTTGCCCTGCCTGGGAATAGTTATCAGTCTATTTGGTAGATCCCCCAAAGTCTGGATGCAGGAAGGGGTAGGGCTGGTCCAGAGATTGGCAGTCATTGTCAGCAGCGGCCACAGCAGCTGCTGTGAGCCAAACCTGGACAGCTTCGAATACCCAACCCAATACACACACACATTCACACACACACATTCTCCCTCTCCCTCTCTTCCTCTCTCCCTTACTCTCTTTCTGTTGTAGAATATTATTTTAAGATGTGTTACATCTGTATATGTTGTGGAGCATTTGTTTTAATGAAGCAAGGTATGTTGCATTCTTTTATGTTTCATTTGTTTAACTCTATAAAGCTGTGTTACTTTGCCTGTCTAAAACATCTGATTGGTTTAATAAAGAGCGCCAGGGATGCCAGGTAGAATAAATAGAAGGAGAAATCTAGGCTCAAAAAAAGAAGAACAAGGAGCTGGAGAGATGGCTCAGAGATTAAGAGCACTGGCTGCTGATTTAGAGGACCTGGGTTCAATTCCCAGCACCCACATGACAAGTAATAGCACTGGCTGTTCATCCAGAGGACCTGGGTTCAATTCCCAGTAACCATATGGCAGCTCACAACTGTCTATAACTCCAATTCCATGGGATCTGGCACCCTCACACAGATCTACATGTCAGCAAAACACCAATGCACATAAATTATTTTTTTTTTAAAAAAGAAGAAAAAAGAACGAGAAAGGGGAAGAGCGAGAAAAGGAGAGGAGGATGCCAGGGACCACCCAGCCACAGAGTAAGAAAGGAAGAAAGACATATAGAATAAAGAAAGGTAAAAAGCCCAGAGGCAAAAACATAGAAGAGGAGAAATAAGTTAATTTAAGTTAGAAAAGCTGGCATTCGTAAGTAAGAATAAGTCTCAGTGTATTTATCTGGGAGCTGAGTGGCCAGCCCCCATAAGAGTTAAAAAAAAAAATCAACTACCTCCGTGTGTGTGTGTGTGTGTGTGTGTGTGTGTGTGTGTGTGTGTGAATCTTCCTGCCCCAGACTCCCAAAGTGCTGAGATTACAGAGCAGCGCTACCCATCTGGCTTGTCCCTAATCACTTTTTAAAAACACAAACCGAACAGACTATGAAGCCACAGGTTGGGGGAGAATCCTGGGATACGCAGAGCAGGCAGTGGGCACATCAAAGGCAGGTAGGTGGCCAAGGGATGACACAGCAATCCTAGGTGTCTAGTCCTGCCCTGCCCATGAGATAGGTAGAGGCTCAGAAAGAGAAACTCTGTGCCAGTGACAAGAGTCCTAAAATAAAGGCTTGTTTAATTTCCAGTCTGATCTGTATAAGTGTTCACTAAGATTATACCAGAGTTCAAGGCCAGCCTGGATAACATAGTGAGACTCCCAACTCAAAAAAAGAAAAGACACAGTATACATGCATCAGGCAGAAGCTGAACTGTACAGACACTCTACATTAACCTCTTCATTCTTCAAATTAGAAACACTGAAAGAGAAAGGAGTGTAGCAGTTCGCCCAGGGCCACACAGCCACTCGGGTGTCCTCTGAATTTCTATTCACAATCTCTGTCTATCCTGTACCTTCAAGACACCTGTGAAGGGGCAGAGTACTCTATAAATTACGTGAAAAAAGTTACCTCTCCCACAACTGCCTATAAAATTACCTGCCTATAACAGTCTCCCCAAAGACTTCAATGGTCCCCACACCCTATTTTCTTACACTGTTGGAGAGGGGAGAACCACAGTCCTTGTTTTCCTCATTTCCTTTCCTACAGACCTGTATCTCCATTCTCGCTCAGCCTCCTTTTTTTATATCAAAATGGTACAGAAACCTTAGATCCTCACCACCCATCAGAAGTATTTTTTTGTGAACTCATTTACACACACACACACACACACACACACACACACACACACACACACACACCCAGATGAAGATATGTATGTTTTATCCTCCCTAACATCACCACGGGAAAAGGAGAGAAATCATAAAATTAACACCATTTCCTGAATTCCGTATGAAACCGGATTATCATGGGGGACTGAAACAGATTACTAACTCAAGTGACACAGACAACTTAAATACATAGTAAGGATAAATCCATTTCTATGACGTCATTTAAGAAGGGTCAGAGAAGTTGCTAGAAAAACAAGTGCACAGAACAAAATCAGAGGCATGAGTAAGTAGTCTAACTACTCACAAAGGCGTGTATAGTTATTGATTTTATAAAGTTTTAGGTTTTTGTTGTTTTTAATGATTAGAAGCTTTGTTTCGTGCTTATGCAACATGCAACTTGTATTTTCTTACCAGTGCCAAAAATAAAGAAATATACCAGGAAGTGACCGGGGCTGGGCAAGACGGGCACAGCCAAAGCAGCCTAGCAGGTATTCCTGTCCTGCCACACTTCTGTGCCAGCTACTGTCTGCATACAGGCGGCACAAGAGAAATCCAACTGTAAGGACTTCAGTGTTTTACAGCTCCACGGAAGATACAAGAGCAGCCACCCTCTAAAAGGAACCAAAATGTCCCAGGGATCCCAACATCTAGCTACAAAATATCACATCCAGCTGAAACATCCATTTCAGAAGAAGCCGCAAAGAATCCTCTTGTGAGCTCACAGTCAAATGCTACCCCTCAGCCAAAAGCAGACAGATCCCTTCCAAAGCCAATGTGGATGTGGCTACCTACAGACCAACCAGAACCCTTACGCAGGCCAGGCAGGCTAGGCAAGGACTCTGCTCAGAGCTGCACTGGTGCTAAACAAAAATATTTTATTTTAAGCAGAACTTTTGTGCTTCTGGAGTACTGTCCAGGTTCACTCTGAAGAGTGTAGGTTAATGGGCTCATTCTCAGAACTTTAAACACACACTCCAGCAAGCGTCCTTCTCTCCAGGTTGAGAACCTACCTGAGACTTAGCCATGGGCAGGGGCTGCCCACACAGACACTGGAGGAACAGGCAGTTGACCACATTCATGTTTTCCAGAGTTGCCCAAGTCTTTTAAAAGCTATGATCAGGGCCCTACATGGGCCACGCAGCGCTCCGCCTGATCCAATCCAGCAGGCTCAACTCAAGTCTCCAAGGCTCTTCTGCAGCTTGAATGACCAAGTTACACCCAAGCCATAAACCTTTGTAAACAGACCTTGCACTCTGGGGACTGCCCTTTTTAACTCTCGCTTTTCTGAACTCTTCTGAAGTGGCTTTCCTAGTCAGTGAGCAGGATTTGCTTCCTATACGGGACTTTTCTTTCAGTTACAGAAATGTAAGACTGTACAAACTAATATAAACCGTTTCCTTGAAACATTTCTGTGACAGGAAATTATTAACTGGAGATTAAAAAGAAAAATGCTTCAAAGAACCTGGAGTGATAGCATCTACTCAAGAGCCAGACATACGAGGTAGCTGACAAGTACCCCAAGACAGGTAGAGTCCTACCTACTCTGCGCATCTGTGAGTGTGCTTTGTAGAAGCGTTCACATCAGAATGGACTCACCCTGGATTAGGTGGGCGCTAAACCAGTGGCTGTTGACTTTACACACAGAGGAAATTTTAGAGACAAACACAAAGGAAGCAAGCTCTCGAAGACCGGATAGAGCCTGCTGTGATTTATCTATCAGGAAGGAGGGTTTTATGTAGCCCAAGTTAGCTTCAGTCTTGACCTGTAACTGAGGATGACCTTGACCTTCTGATATTTCTGTCCGCACTTCCCAACTCTCGGGATTAAAGTGTGCTAGGCAGGAATTCTACCAACTGAACTCTATCCCCAGCCAAGGAATGACACATTTACAGGCCAGAGATTGTCACTGTCACAGGAAGCTGGAGAGGGCAGCGGAGGCTCTTCCCTGAGCCTTGTAGAGATTGTGATTCTGACACCCTTTGACTCCGAACTTGTGGTTTCCCAGCCCTGCGAGGTAGTAACTGTTGTTTTAGCCATCCGCTGCATATCCCTTGCTAGGCAAGTCTAGCTACCTAAGACAGCAGGGGAATTCAGAAGAAAATATAACAGGTAATAAAATTAAAGATACTTTGTGAAGATTGAAAAAAAAAAAAAACAAAACAACAAAAAAACCTCTGATGGAGATATAGGTTTCTGAAAATGCACACTGCATCAAGCTTAATTCCCAGAATGCTCCTGGAGAACCACAGGCCTGGACAAGGTTAGGACTTGAGCTACACCCAAGGAGATGGAACAGAAAGGAAAAACCCTTTACTGCAGTGGCTCTTCCTAATGCTACGATCCTTTAACACCGTTCATCACGTTGTGGTGACCGCAACCACAAAATTATTTTCATTGCTACTCATAACCGTAACTCTGCTACTGTTATGAATTGCAATATAAATACCTGTTATGCAGAATATTTGATACGGGACCCCCAAAGGGGTTGAGACCCATAGGTTGCTTTTCAGTGATTTGGAGGGCACAAAGTCTCCCTGCCTGAATGCCTGAACACATGCTTCCATAGTTAATCTTCCTGACCACCCCAGAGGAAAGCACTAGGGAGAATCTACCTGAAAAAGCCAAGGAGCTTATGACATTGGTCCAGTGCTTCCCCCCTTCGGCAAAATGAAGTTGGAGGTGAAGCCTTACTCCTTACAACAATCCAAATCCCTATTTAAAATTATGACTTGAGTATCTTTACCCTAGGATCAGAGCATTTCAGATTTGTTAGGCCCAAAAGAAACTGGGGACAAATGGCGACCTGTGGTGCCCATTAGCACACCAGAGTGCATGGTATATAGCCTAGCCTCCAGGCTCAGTCAATATAAAGAGCACCCATGGTTCTTCCCACCTGGCTCCCTACCCTAAACTTCTCAGCTCATACTTCCTCCCCCAGGTTCTCAGTCCCTCATAACCAACCATGTGTTCTCTCTTTTGTCTTCCTCTCTTGACCCCTTCTTTCTGGCTTGTCTCTTTCTCTTCCTCTCTCACTCTCCCTCACTCTAGCTCTCTCTTCTCCTGGCCTGGTTCGGTCTGCTGGTCATGATCACTGTCTCCTCTCTCTCTGCTCTGAACTCTTCCAGATGCCCCTAGCTGCTCTCTCCCTCACATCTACAATAAAAACCTTCCCCCTCAATCATACCTTGGAGCAGTCATGTCCTCAGTTTATACAAGATTATTTTTGGATTTTAGAGTATTTGCATACAAATAAAGAGAGTTCTCAGGGATGGGTTTGCTTGTCCTGGTTAGTTGTTGTTGTTTTTGTTTTGTTTTGTTTTTTAATCAACTTGTCGAAAGCTAGAGTTATTTGGGAAGAGGAACCTCAGCTGAGAAAAATCAGATTGACTGTAGGCAAGTCTGTAGGTCATTTTATTGATTAATGATTGATGTGGGGGGACCCGGCACACTGTGGGCAGAGCCACCCCTGAACAGACAGTTCTGGAGTGTATAAGACAGCATAGTGAACAAGCCATGAGGAGTAATGTTGCTGGAGGGCTTCTCTCCAGGTTCCCCAAGCCCCACAGTCCCACAATCCACTTATAAAATAATCACTCAGACGCTTATATCACTTATAAACTGTATGGCCGTGGCAGGTTTCTTGCTAACTGTTCTTTTATCTTAAATTAACCCATTTTTATAAATCTATAGCTTGCCACGTGGCTGGTGGCTTACCAGAGTCTCTACATGCTGCTTCTCCTGGCGGTGGCTGCAGTCTCTCCCCTCCTTCTTCCTGTTTCCCCAATTCTCCTCTCTCTTTGTCCCGCCTATACTTCCTGCCTGGTCACTGGCCATCAGTGTTTATTTATATAGAGTAATATCCACAGCAGAGTAAGCTAGTAAGCAGTGTTCCTTCACAGCCTCTGCTTCGGTTCCTGCCTCCTGGTTCCTGCCTTGACTTCCCTTCATGATGGACTGTCTGCTGAGAGGTGAAATAAACCCTTTCCTCCCCAACATGCTTTTGGTCACAGTCTTTATCAAAGCAATATAAACCCATACCACACAGGCTCCAAGTCTAAAAGCAAAATTCCCTATTGTTTCACATACGCCTCTATCATGGCCCAACAGTAATTTATGGGCTATTTTTTTTTTTTAACAATTTTGTGCACAAAACAGTTTCACTTGTATGATCATATCAGTGCTTAACAAGTACTGGAATGTGGAATATTCTGGCTTTCAAACATTTAGATTAGGGTTGCTCAGTCTGTGTACTTTATTCCCTAAATGAAAATTAATCAACAAGGCATTTGAAGCAACATGGTGTTGATGTGCATGTGTATGAGTTTTATATCTATGTCCAATGATCTTTTAAAATTATTTATTTTATGGCATTGGTGTTTGCCTTCATGTATGTCTGGGGCCCCCTGGAACTGGAGTTACAGATGGTTGTGAGCTGCCTGGTGGGGGTGCTGGGAATCAAACTCAAGTCCTCTGCAAGAACAATACATGTTCTTAACCACTGGGCTACCTCTCCAGCCCCCTAATGTGATTATCTTATATTCTTTTCAGTGCTGAGGACCTGGCAGGTGCTAGACAAAGCACTCAAATTCTGAGCCATATCCTAGCCAAGGTTTTCATAAGCACTAGAATGCTTAAGTTTATTAATATTAATTACTAGAAAGTTTATTAATGCTACTCATAACATTAATATGATATGCTGGGGTAGGGACATGACTCCGAGGCAGAGTAAATGGCCTTTATCCAACCTGTAGATTGGAGAGAGAGAAAAAAGTAACTTTACTCAGTGATGAAAAACACCTTTTAAGCTGGGTTCAGTGCCCTGGGCCTGGTGCAGTCAACAGTGGTCCCAGTTAGTCAGGAGAGTCAGGAGGCTGGGGTGGGAGAAGCACCTGAATCAAAGAGCTTGAAGCCAGCCTGAGTAACATAGCGAAATACTGCTCTCCTCTCCCCCTAAAAGGGTAGGTGTGGTAGCAGGAGGGTCGGGAGTTCATATCAGGACCCTGTCTCAAAAAACTAAACAAACAATAAAAGAAAAAAACAATAAAATGGGAAAAGGCAACGGAAACAGCTTGTTACCGTGCTACGATTATTACACAGCATCCACGCACCAAATGAGAACATTTACTCCAGGGCTGGGCGGTGGGGGCGCACGCCTTTAATCCCAGCACTTGAGAGGCAGAGGCAGGTGGATCTCTGTGTGTTCGAGGCCAGCCTGGTCTACAGAGCCAGTTCCAGGACAGCCTCCAAAGCTACACAGAGAAACCCTGTCTCAGAAATAAACAAAGAAACAAAAAGTCATTTACTCCATAAGTAAGTGTAAACTTGAAGAGGTGGGATGAGACTTGTGCTCAGGAAAGCAGCTGTGGGATTTTGACCCCTCTGCCTCTCCCGGTCATTTTTTTTCTGAGGTTTATTTGTTTCGAAATGATGTCTCCCCTATGCTTCTGGTTGGCCTATGACTCGTGGGCTCAAAGGATCCTCCCGTCTTCATGAGTTCAGGGCCTGCTGCTCACCACCACAGGCTTGCCCCTGGAGTTCTCAAAGGGCACACATCCTCTTCAATGACATTTCACTAGACATAAACTACTCTAGAAATAAGCCAAGGGGAACCCGACCACCATATGCACCCTGGCATTTCTTCAGATTTCAGCTTTTAGAACGAGTCTTAGAAAGTTGTTTTTATTTTTTTCTTGAGACAGGGTCTCACGTGCAGCCCAGGCTGGGCCAGGAACTCACTATGTAGTCCAGGTTGGCCTCCCATGAGCCTCTGGCCTGTGCCATCATTCCCAGTTTAGAAGTGTCTGTAAGTTCATGGAGTCCCAGTCAGTCAGACACTAAGGGTCCATCAGAACTCTGTGAAACCTGTCACTGTGGAAAGAACGTCTTTGTGTGTAATAACAAGCAAAGAACTCCTCAGGGTGGATGGAAACAACTTTTGAAAAGACTGAGTTGGAAAATGACTCAATTACACAAACAAAGGGCTGCTTCACACGGACCCAGGATATGAATGTCTAACTTTGTGTTTCTGCAAATAACCCTTTCCTTGTTTTCTTTTTCTTTTTTGGGGGGCGTGGGGTGGGGTAGGGATAGAGGCTGAAGGGCAGAGTCTCCATATGTAAGCAAACTGTCCTAAAATGTATGGCAATCCTCCTGCCTCAGCCTTGAGTGCTGGGGTTACATGCATGCACTACCATGTTCAGTTCCCTGAAAAGACCAGCTACATTCCTTTCTATAGCTATAACGTCAACCTCCTGGTTATAGGAATGCTTGTGTGAAATAACTTCTAAGCCATCAAAATCTCCCAGAAGCAGCATCCCAGGACTCTCCAGCTTCTCCAGTACTTCCGCTGAACTTCGTAGAAGCAGCAGCAGCAGCTGAAGACCCCAGAGTCATTCATTCAAGCTGAAAATTCACTTGAATTTACTCCCTTCCCCTGCTGGACAATTCTATTGCTCTAAGTGGGAGGGACATTTTATTTTAGCAGCAAGCTACTTGCAGTGCCCAAGAAGCCCTTCCTTTTGCTTCCCAGCCTGCGAAGCTTGTGGCTTGTTGGATGGGTGGCATCCAAACCCAAAGCACTTCCCACGTGACACAAAGCATCACCGACCCTCTGTGCCCATAAACACTCACCTAGAAACTGCTAAGTGACTTTGCAGTCCCGTGACCTCCTCCCCTACATGCAGGACTAGACTCGGGAGGGCTACAGCTCCTCTACAAAGCTGGTTCAGTCAAGCCTGACTCCACAGGTTCCCCCTGCTGCCCCTGCTCACACCCTCCCTGGCTCCTCAATGCCTGCAGGGTAAAGTGCAAGTCCATAGCTCCCAGCAGGTCCTTTCTAATCATATCCAGACCTATTGACCAACCTTATCTTCCATTCCTCCACCCATCCACCTGCACGAGAGTTAGCTAGCCCATCTGTAGGTCCCCAAGCACAGCAGTTTAGTCACCTGGCACCCGCAGGTGCAAGCAAGCCTCTGATAAGACACAGTAAGCTGGATGTGCTAAACATCTGTTACTCTACTTACCTTCACAACAGTTTGTGTGGATGGACCCGTTAGCCCATGGTTAACCTCATAGCAGGCTGTGTGACAGGCTAAGGTTAACCTCACAGTAGCCTGTGTTAGGGAATGGTCAGGTCCAGGTTAATGTCACAGCAGCCTATGTGGAGGAACTGGTTAAAGTCCCTACCCCCACCCCACACATCCACCTCTTCTCCTAGTCAGCCCAGTCCAGCCCTCTCCAGTAGCTAGGCCTTCAACATGCCGGGGCCCCACTTCAAGTGCCTCCCCATTTCTGCTCCTTTTGTCTCCCTTATTAATTCTAACTTTGTGGTGTTTTGTATCTGTGGTAGCTTGAAGGAAGATGGCCCCATAGGCTCATAGGGACTGGCACTATTAGGAGGTGTGGTCTTGTTGGAGTGGGTGTGGCTTTGTTGGAGAAAGTGTGTCACTAGGGGGTGGGCTCTGAGGTCTCAGAAGCTCAAGCCTGGCCTGTGTGTCTCCTTCCTGCCATCTGCCGATCTGGATGTAGAGCTCCCAGCTCCTTCTCCAGCACCAGGTCTGCCTCCAGGCTGCCAGGCTTCCTGACGGTAAAACTGTAAGCCAGCCCCATTGAAATGTCTTCCTTTATATGAGCTGCTGTGGTCATGGTGTCTCTTCACAGCAATAAAACCCTGAGACAGCAGCCTCTCCTGAAGAGCACTCACTCTCTACCATTTTCAGTTTTTATTCTTTGGAGACGGGGCCTCACTCTGTAGCCCAGGCAAGCCTGGAACTCACTATGCAGCCCAAGCTGATCTGGAATTCAGTGATCCATCTAGCCCAGCCTCCCAGGTGCTGCCATGGTAACCAACTGGTGAACCGTGTAGTAAACTAACAATGAAATCTCTGCGGCCCCATATCTGGCACACAGCAGGTGTTGACAGACAGGATATGTGGCCAGCTCTCAGGTGCTTTTCTCCCTCTGGACTTTTATTCACTACGCTCAGTCTTGAGTTCCTGTCCACTCTCGCCTCACCTTGTCACCTTCAGGCTTTTTTGATATCAACTGGCAACTTCCCTTCTGGGGCCTTTCCTTCTGAATCTCTTCCCCAGAGCTCCGAGTCTGGCTTTGTCTCCTTGTTCACACATGTTCCTGGCTCCTCAGTGTTCACCAAGTAATACAGATTCTCTGCATAGAGGCTGAGAGTGTGGGTGACCTGACCATAGCTACTACATCGTCACCTGGGTCCTTCCACTACATCAACCAAATGACACTCTTCTCTGTTCTTTTCAGTAACAGAGATCGACATAACCTACCCAGACGACAGCACCCTCCGGTCAAGTGTGGCCACCCTTACCAAGTCTGCAACTACTGGGACCAATTTTGTACAAATGGGTGAGACCCATGACTCTTCGTTATAGTGTCTCTTGTGGAATTTATTCCATGCTAGAGGATTCTCACATACATCTCAGTGTCATTTATGCCTTACTGGGCTTTACCTGACTTCAGTCTCTTGCACCTGGTAGATTCAAAACATACTGAACGGAACACATCACTGTTAGGATATCCTGGGACTCAGCTCCTACCAAGGACTGGGGTGGTAGCAGCAGGGAGCTTGCCTTGTATGGGTGAAGCTGTCCGTTTCGGGCACTAGCACTACAGAAACAGGTGCAGTGCCGGTGCCCGAAACTAACGTCATCCCAGCACTTGGGAGGTGGAGGCAGGAGGGTCAGAAGTTCAAGGTTTTACAGTGAGTTCAAGGTCAGCCTGGAATAAACTAGACACTGTCTCACTAAAAAAATTAATGTGAGACCAATCTAATAATTTGAAAATTTTCTCAACCTCTTGCAAAAGTATAATGCAGTGTTATATACAAAAAGATTTGAGGGGCAGTGGCTGGAGAGATGACTCAAGGCTTAAGAGCACTTGTTGCTCTTTCAGAGAACCAGAATCCTGCACCATTCTAGGGAACGAGGAACAATGTTAACAAATAATGTCAGAAGGCCTTTATCTCCAAAATTCAAGGATGGAACTCATAGCCTGGCAAGTGCTAGGGAAGAATTCTACCAGAGAGTGACAGCCCTATGCCTTGAACTTGTGTGTGTGTGTGTGTGTGTGTGTGTGTGTGTGTGTGTGTGTGTGTGTCTTTTTGAGACAGAACTTACTATGCAGCTCAGGTTGGCCTTAAACTCAAAATCCTCCTGCCTCTGCCTCCTTGGGCTTACAGATCTGTGCCAGTACACATAGCTTCTGAATGGCATTTTTAAAAGAGGAATAGTTTTCAGGGTCATGTCCAACCCAGAACTGTTCTTTACCAAGACTCACCACCAGGTGGCAGAATGAGACCATGGTTTGCAAATGACAGCAGCATTACCCCCCCCACTCCCCACCCCACCCATACAGAACTCCTTACAGCAATCTGGTTAAGACATTTAAATTTTCCTCCAAATTAGTTTGTGCTTTGTTTTGCTTTGAGACAGGGTTCCATGCAGCCAAGGCTACATGTAGGTAAGAATTACCTTAAACTTCTGATCCTCCTGTCTCTACTTCTCAAGGGATGAGATTACAGGGCATGTGACACCATACTGGGTTTATATAGTCCTGGAGATCACACTCAGCATGGGAAGGAAGCCCTCTACCTCAGCCCCAGGATCCTACCTTTAACAGATAGAACCTGCTAGACTTACGAAAATCCTCTATTGCAGTGACGGGTCTCCAAAATATGGGCAAGAGTGTCTGCAGGAAAGAATGTCTCATAAAAGCTAATTTGGATGTTCAATGTCTTCCAAAGACCCAAAGTTAAAGCTTAGTTCCTGGGGCGAAAGTATTAGGAGACTCTAGTGGGAGGTCCTTAGGTCACACGGGGATGTCCTTGATAGGGATTATGTGGCACTCCTCTTTCTGCCTCCAATCTGGAGATGTGTTCAGCCACTGACATGGATTCCTGCCACAATATGGAACCCTTGTTCAGAGGGCCAAACTAATAGGACTGCCCAGTCTTTGATCTCGACCAGTACAACCATCAGCAAAATAAAACTCTTGGTTGAGGCAGTCATGCTATATAACAGAATGGTGTTGGATTCACAGTCCTCCCGCCTCCATCCAGGCACTGAGATTACACGTGTGTGCAACCACACCCAGCCGGTGGCCTGGGCATATAGTACAGATGCAAAACGGGCAAGCATGCTCAGGACTGAATAAAACTTTTGGCCTGTAAAAAAAAAAAAAAAACAAAACCTAAAGTCAGCAGAGTTGGGACCTCTTCCTAGGGCTGCCTGTGTCCTACAAGGGATCCACACGTCTTCTTTAAGTATGCAAATGAGAAAATCATCTTCCATACTGGACAGCACTGACAGACAGATTGGCCCTCAGGCCTAGAGAGTAAATAGCTGCACTTTTGCTGGTAGGGTACCCTTAAAGCTGGTTTGGATCTCCCCCAAGCACACTGTAGCAATTTCACTTTCTAGATCCTTTCCAGAAGGCCCTATGATCTAGATATCTCTGGACAGCAAAGGTCAAAAATAGATATTTGCCAGGCATGGAACTGTGGTACACATCAATAATCCCTGCACCTGGGACTGTGACTTTCCAGCCTGGGCTACAGAGCAAGAGCTCATCTCAGTAAATGTATAACAGCTAATCCACAAGCTGCCCTGGCCTCTGCGTGCAAACCTTTCATCTGTGTAACCAGTCATCTGCTGGCCCTCTCCAGGACTTAGTGGGAAAGAACATTTCCTAAGGGGTAATTTCCTATTCCAAGCACCAGTTCACAGCTGTAACGTAGTCTAGGAATACATGCAAAGAACACTTTACAATATACACACGTGGACACACTTCGAGCTCTGTAAGGGGATATTACTGAACGTTCTTATAAAGTGAGCTTTGTACAGTGAAGGCAAACTGACAGGATGTGAAAGGAACATTGCTCTTGTAGCTCTGACAGCTACATGCAGATTCGATCCATGAGCTGCTGGAAGCTCTACCCTAAAAATAAGTACAATGGCCATCATTAAAATCCTTTTGAAGAAGCATCATCCTGGGTTTGACAGGTACCGAGCCTCACATTTCTAATTCACTCCTAGGAAATAAAAGATTCAAGACGTGTAATGTTCTCTAACACAAAGACCTGTGTTTACAAGGACTCTGCTGGAAAAGATACAGCAACAATTTAAAATACACAGATGGTACAGGGGCAATGAGATGGTTTCAAAATGTGAAAACTTTGAGAAACTCTAATGGCCACATTAATTCCTTATCCCCAGAACCAAGCAGCACATCGTAGGTACTCAATAAATATCTCTTCAATGAGTCGTATGGTAAACACGACATCAAGGAATCATATTCACTAGCAATTCTATTTAAGTGAGATAAAAGTTTACCTTTTGGGAAAGTGTGGTGCTGGGGATCAAACCTAGGACCTTGTACATGCCAAGTAAGCACCTACCACTGAGGTACATCCAGAAAGCACTCCAGAACTAAGTAAACTAACTCAGTAACTTCTACCTCGTCTGAAATTCAACATGATTACTCCGCACAGACAGAACCAGTAGTCCCTGGAAATCCCTGGGTGAATGGCAGAGCAATACTAGACAAGCACCCCTCTTGACACTGTCAGCCACCAGAGGGACTCCACCTGGACCCTTACCTCCTCCTTCCTCTCTTCCGGATTGGCGACCGGAAAAGAGCCGTCCTGACTTTCTCCTCCCTCATCACCCGCCGCGGTTCGCACAGCATCCTGGAGGGATGCGGGTCCTAGCTGCCTGGGGGCAGCATCCTCTGTTCTTTCTTCACTCTCCGCTGAGCTGAGGGACATCACACTTAGACTACTGGGGCATTTAGTACTCCCTGGGCTCTGGGGGCTCTGGGGCTTGGGCGTGGTGGGCCTCAGAGGGGTGGCAAGCTGCAGAGGGTCCAAGGGAAGCCGGCTGCCCGCGGCTGCCTCATTGGAGGCTTGGCCCAACCCTTCCGGGTCTGTGAGACTCGGTGAGGGGCTGCTGGCTCGAGGTTCGTTATTTCCCAGGGGCTGAGCACTTTTGGTTTCCAGGGGAAATACTGCGGTGTCCACATCCAGGTGGGGTTCTTGGGCTGCGCTGGGTGTGGCGGTGCATGGTGGGGGAACACAGGGTGTGGACAAAGGGCCACCCCGCCTGGCATCCGGCTCCACACTGCTGCTGGTGCGGCGTGAGTAGTCATCGTGTAGCTTGCTGCGTGGCCCCAGTGGCGGGTTCACATCCCCTGGATCGGAATCTGGGCTAGGGGCTGCACTCCTGGGGGCCTCCCTCTTCCAGGCTGCATCCTTGACGTTGCTAACCAGTCTTAAGACCCGGTCGAAGTCTTTGGCCCGGATGGGGCTCCTCCAGCGTCTGGTCCGTCTCTGGGACCCGCCTGGCTTCTCGGAGTCAGTGGATGAGCTGCTCAGGGTCCTGGGGGGAATCGGCCTGTCACCCGACAGTTCTGTGAGGTTGGACGCAGATTTACGCTTGAAGGAGTTCTTCAGGACACTCAAGCTGTCGATGCTCTTACTTCTGCGTGGTAGAGGCACAGCGCCACTGGGCTCAGGGTCGCTCACATGGATCTCGCACAGGGCGGGCTCCGGTGCTGGCTGCCGCCCCAGATCCAGCAGGCTGATGCGGCCCAGGCCATAGGCCCTGCGAATGCTGCGTGAGCGGTGCGTGCTTCTCTGGAAGGCATCCTCTGTGTCCTCAGGGTCTGAGCAGTCGGAACCGGCCCCATCCCCTGCAGGCCCCAAGGATGGGCACCTGCCTAGGCCCTTTCCCAGGATGGCCATGGTGCCATTGGGAGCAGCCCTTCCCGAGTCTCCTGCTGGTTCTTCCTTGGAAACATCTGCCCCCTCCCGGCTCTGAATTCCCTGAAGGACAGAGGATTTCAGTCTTTTAAAAGATCCCATTTTACGGAAGGAGGCCAAGGCATTCCACGTGGAGGAATTCCCCACCAGGACCACCGAGCGAGGCCTCTCAGAGTGGGTACTCATCCTCTTCCGACTCCCCGAGAAAAGACGCACCAGCTTGGAAGGGCTGAGCCTGGTTTCCGCAGCTTCAGGCTCACCGCTTGGGCTGCCCTTGCAGCCTCCATTCTGACATGCTGAGGATGTCACCATGTTGGGGGCCTTCAGGTTGGAGGCTGAGCTAGTGGCTGTGGCACCCTGCCCATGGCCACCCTGGGCTGTTGTCATGGTCTTGGGGTGGGCAGCCTGGTTCAGACCCCCATTCACGCCTGTGACCGGGGGTCCCAGCTCCAGACCTTCATCTCCAAGGATGCCAGCCTGGCTTTCATATCTGCTGTGTCCATCTGGATCCGTAGTTACAGCTACTGCCTGCAGCACAAAACAAAGCCAGCATTTAGCCATTGTCCCCAAGGAGGGCGCCTCTATCGAGGCTGATCATTCAACCTAACAACTGCTAATGGAAGGTAGATGAACACCCCAGGACAAGGCTGATTCATTAAGAATTACTTTAAAAATGACTTGTCATCAAAGCAGGAATGGGAGGAATGCAAATATATATTCCTAAAAAGAGAAATGAAAGACAGCTAGGAATGTACATTCAACATGATGGCAAACTCCTGAAATCCTGAGAGAATGCTGGAATGGAAATGGCGAGAGCTTGTTCGCTGTGTGACCTGAAAGGGATTTTTTTTTATTATCAAACACTGACCCCACAGCGACTTCCAAGCATGCCTGCTGCAACAGCAGCCAGCAAGGCAGCACCTCAATGAGCAGGGCTGAGTTAGTGGACTCCTGGGGATTCTGACAGAGGTCAAGTGTCTAAGGAAGGCTATAACATACCTCAGAATCCCAGTGAGAGACCCACACAGTGTTACAGGGACTCAAGCCAGGGAAGCTTGAGGAAAGGCTCTGTGCAGAAGACACCCAGAAAGACCTACCTGTCCACCAAGTGATGTGAAGAGACACACGGGAGTATCAGAAACCCAAATTTCTCTGCACACCTGTGCCCATTCCCCCTGCACACCCAGACCCCTATACACACCTGTGCCCATTCCCCCTGCACACCCAGACCCCTATGCACACCTGCGCCCATTCCCCCTGCACACCCAGACCCCTATGCACACCTGCGCCCATTCCCCCTCACACCCACCCCTATGCACACCTGCGCCCATTCCCCCTGCACACCCAGACCCCTATGCACACCTGCGCCCATTCCCCCTGCACACCCAGACCCCTATGCACACCTGCGCCCATTCCCCCTGCACACCCAGACCCCTATGCACACCTGCGCCCATTCTCCCTGCACACCCAGACCCCTATGCACACCTGCGCCCATTCCCCTGCACACCAGACCCCTATGCACACCTGCGCCCATTCCCCCTGCACACCCAGACCCCTATGCACACCTGCGCCCATTCCCCCTGCACACCCAGACCCCTATGCACACCTGTGCCCATTCCCCTGCACACCCAGACCCCTATGCACACCTGCGCCCATTCCCCCTGCACACCCAGACCCCTATGCACACCTGCAGCCATTCTCCCTGCACACCCAGACCCCTATGCACACCTGTGCCCATTCTCCCTGCACACCCAGACCCCTATGCACACCTGTGCCCATTCCCCCTGCACACCCAGACCCCTATGCACACCTGCGCCCATTCTCCCTGCACACCCAGACCCTATGCACACCTGTGCCCATTCCCCCTGCACACCCAGACCCCTATGCATACCTGCACCCATTCCCCCTGCACACCCAGACCCCTATGCACACCTGCGTCCATTCTGCCTGCACACCCAGACCCCTATGCACACCTGCGTCCATTCTGCCTGCACACCCAGACCCCTATGCACACCTGCGCCCATTCTCCCTGCACACCCAGACACCTATGCACACCTGCACCCATTCTCCCTGCACACCCAGACCCCTATGCACACCTGTGCCCATTCTGCCTGCACACCCAGACCCCTATGCACACCTGCACCCATTCCCCCTGCACACTCAGACCCCTATGCACACTTATGCCCATTCCCCCTGCACACCCAGACCCCTATGCACACCTGTGTCCATTCCCCCTGCACACCCAGACCCCTATGCACACCTGCGCCCATTCCTCCTGCACACCCAGACCCCTATGCACACCTGCACCCATTCCCCCTGCACACCCAGACCCCTATACACACCTGCACCCATTCTCCCTGCACACCCAGACCCCTATGCACACCTGCGCCCATTCTGCCTGCACACCCAGACGCCTATGCACACCTGCACCCATTCTCCCTGCACACCCAGACCCCTATGCACACCTGCGCCCATTCCCCCTGCACACCCAGACCCCTATGCACACCTGCGCCCATTCCCCCTGCACACCCAAACCCCTATGCACACCTGCGCCCATTCTCCCTGCACACCCAGACCCCTATACACACCTGCAGCCATTCTCCCTGCACACCCAGACCCCTATGCACACCTGTGCCCATTCCCCCTGCACACCCAGACCCCTATGCACACCTGTGCCCTTTCCCCCTGCCCTTGCCCATGCCTCCCCGCAGCACTACCTACTTCCCAAAAGTGAAAACACTGCATCTTTAACCTTTACCATCAGACAAGTCTGACTCAGCCTTTCTCAGCCTTCACAGAATGGATGCTTAAATGTCATGGCCATTCTAGTCCCAATAAATGAATTAATAATTGAGTGACACATTATGAAACTACAAAAGGGCGCCGTTCGGGCAGTGCTTACATTGCTTCTAGGCCTTTGACTAAGGTCAAGTGTAGATATGGGCTCCACGCTTAGGTTTTTACAGCAACACTGAGTATTCATACAAGTCTGGGGCCATCAGAATAAACTCTGCTTTACAGACAATTGCATGGCCAGCCACATGGGCAGGTGAAGCACTTGTCTGAGACATTTGTCTGGCGGTCCTGCTGCTGAAGGTCCTCTCTGAAGTTTACATTAAACTAATGCATAGGGAGACAGAGGCACAGCTGGGATCTACACCCTGGGCATCTGACTCCAATTCCAGTACCTCCTGACCTCGACAAATCAAATCCCAGCTGTTTTAAGATGCTAGTCAAGGCCATTATCTCCAAGAAATAGTCAAGGCAGCAGGAAGAAACTGTAGAGAGAACCTGAGGTTGGATTTTATTTAGCTTACCACTTTCAAGTTGAATTTGATCTTATGTGAAGAGGCATGGTTTTACCTGCTCCTGCATAATACCACCTTCTTTCCCTTTTGGCCCCTGGATCGTGCCCAGTGAGGAAGAACTGTCAGGGAGAGCCCGGGGGAAAACATCAAGGGTCCATGCCACCTGGGATGAGGAGGTCTCCACTGACCCAGCCTGTCAGCACTTTACTAATAGGAATACTGATGGCCTACTGGGCCCCCTGCAGCGCAGCATTCTACTGGAGAAGGCAGTGTGTGAGGGCATGGGGATGGCGAGGAGCTGTAGGTTGCATGTGAATAAGCCACAAGAGCAGAGTTTGAATCCTCCCGCTGAGACTGGAGGTGAAATCTGGAACTGTCGGAAAGGGGCCAAGAGTTGTTAGATCATCCACTCATCCGCAGCAACGTGAGAGTGTGCTTATTGCCATACCTTGGGATCCTAATGAACCAGATAGTGAATTATCCAAGTCCACCCACAGGCCAGAACTGACTGCAGACTGAGGAGTAATATTGCTCTGGCTTGTGTAGGTTACACAAGAGAAGGCAGGATTCCCACCTTACAGCTTGGCTAAAGTTAATGATACCAGTAGAGGGCACCACAAGACCTTTTTAGCTAGGACATCCCCGGTGTTAAGGGGACCCTCTGGGCTCAAGGGATGCAGAGAAAATGCTCCTTGGAAGACACGGGCTAGGCCTAGATGCTAAACCCAGTACTGTCACACAATCTCCAGTAAGCCACCTCAGCAACTTGTGTTTCATGCCATCTACAAAATAAGAGTCAACTATCAACCACCTCATCAAGTCATGACCCTCCACTGGGTGCAAGCAGCACGGCAGGCCCCATGAGGAGTTCAAGGTGGGAGAGGAAGTTGGCATGAGCAAAGGGCAGCTGGGAACACGGTAAGCCTGGGAGGCAGTGAGTGAAGGTGAATAGTCTCAACTTTCAGGCAGAAGTTGGGTCAGTCCTTAACAAACTGGAATAAGGCAAGCACCACAGTGCAGCTGGAGGAGTGGCCCGATGCAGTAAGTGCTGAGAGTCATGGGAAATGGGGCCATCCGTCTACATACCCTGCACATAAAACCCAATCATATAATGGGACCATCCGTCTACATACCCTGCACATAAAACCCAACCATTCTTCAAGACCAATTGCAGGGGTCACACTTTCTCTAGGAACCCCAAAGTGAGTAAGATTCCTTATTCTGTGCTTCCACGGGCTGGAGCCTTGCCCCATGTCCAAAGCATAATGACACTTGGTAACGTGAACAGATCTATGCACTTTTCAGGTGTGAGAACTGTGTGATTGCGTACTTCAGCTTATTCACATTACCTCGATACTAAGCGGTCCCAGTTTTCCTGGCTGTACCCTCAGTCAGGTGACAGAGCATATCATAACATACTGCTGTCGTTTTCTTTGTTTTAGCTGGTGAGTAAATTTAGAGCCTCACACATGCTAGGCAAGCATTCCATCACTGAACTATATCCCAGTCTCTTTTTTTCTTCTTCAATGCTACAGCTTTGTTGTTATGTTTGTTTTATTACCCTTTTACTTTGAGACAGGTCTCACTAAGTTTGTCTTTGCAGCAATCCTCCTGCCTCAGCCACCTAAGTAGCACCATCAGGCACTGCTTACCAGTATTTTTCTAGATTGACGATGCTTACATCTTTACAATGCTAGTCGAGTATTTACTTTAGAACATTTAAATTTAGATTCGGACTCCATAACACACTTGCAACAACCTGGGCAGCTTCTAAAAGTCTTCTAAAATGACACCAGCAGAGGGCTTAGTTTTAGAAGACTAACGATTTACTGTTTGTTCAGGAGCTGGACAAGGCCATGGCTGTTGACTGCTACAGAATGGAAAGTGAAAATCACAGGAAAAAATAAAAGCTTTCCTGGAATCTCTGAGTAGCACACCAAGTTGCATTATTTGGAACTGATGCCTTGACCCCCATTAACTAACAAGGGCCGCAATTCAATTACTGGCTTATATGGCAAGCCTTATAAATCACGGGAACACTGCCAGAGACGCTTATGAAGAGAGCTACAAGAAAGAATCTGAGATGGGAATGTTGTGAAATCCAGTTGCCTACAAGCTGGACTCTGGGGTGAATGAACTTTACAGCGGAATATTTCCCTCCACTTGTAATGAGAATTCTCTAAAAGCAGCCGTAACCAGCAAACTTAAGTTAGAACTTAACTTTGAAAATCAGTGATATAAACAACAACAACAACAAAAAACCCCACCCACCCCTGCTGATTAAAATGTAAACTGCAGAAAATGTAACACTGGCAGAAAAGGCATTGAAATCAGAAATGTTAATGGAGTAAAAGCTTTCCTGGGTTACGGATACCGCCTGCGAACCCATCTAATGTTTTATGAAAACCAGTGAGGCTGAGCGCTACTGTGCAACGCCTCCCCGCCACCCAGTTCTATGTTTTCGGTTATGTTTGGACAAATGAGACCCAAAAATCATTCAAAGGAATAGTCCAAAAGTAGACAATTCATAGGTTTTTCTTTGCATTTTTGCACCGCCCTTCTCTGTCCTGCCCAGGACACAAATCCTTTCTCTGTCTGGCTTACCCATGCCATAGATACTACCTTCCCTCCTATTAGCCACTCAGTAGCCATCAGAGTGGTTTTGAGGCATTGCAATGATGAGATCAAATAATCCCTGTTTTACTTAATAATATGCCTGCAAGGCACAAGAGGAGAGATGCCGGCAACTCAAATACTCGAATGAAGGCACTTCCCTTACGTGAAAAGATGAGCATTTACCACAGGTATGCATGTAAACAAAAAGCACCCTACATTTAAGGTTCAGCGTTATCTAAGGTTTCAGTCATCCATCAGGAGGAGTCTTGATAGTTAGATGGGGGATGGGGAGAGCAAGGCCAGTAGTGGGTAAAACACAACCGTGGACACGGAATCTAGTCCAGCACTGTCACTTACTGGCCAGAACCTAGAGACCACCTCACTACTTCTTCCCCTGGTCTCTGTGGTCACCAAGTCTCAGAGAGCATCCCTGCCTGGCTCCAGGAGTATGGAACAGCACACTACCTCATCGCTAGCCTGAGGCACCAGTCGGCTCTGGCTACCTCCCATCTTGGAATCCAGCCGTCTGTCTGTCTGTCTGTCTGTCTGTCTCTCTCTCTCTCTCTCTCTCTCACACACACACACACACACACACACACACACCCGCTCCCCCATTCCCTCTGTCAGCAATGTATTTCCTGATCTGCAGATGGAGCGGTCACTGAAACATGTCACTGGCCGCAGCACTCCAGACCTCACTCCAGCCAGGTTCCATTTTGTGGAGCAGATTAAAAACAAAACAAAAACAAGAGGGCCATGTGCAAGCTAGGCAAGCTCTCCCCGTCAGGACTCCCCCTCAGGACTCCCCCTCTAGCTCACAGACTTTCCCCACTGCGGGTGTCTTTGCCCAGATTCTCTCTCCTGTGAGTGTTGTTTGGCTGCAGGGGATCCCAATTCCTAGCTACCATGACTAAAGACATCTGATGGGTTTGGTCAGTGGGAACTAACTGTAGGAGGTGATCTGTGAGTGGGAGGAGGGAATCCCCCCGTGCCTCTGTGGGGGGCATCTCTCTTTGCTTTGGATCCGCCCTATCATAGCCCAGATCCCGTCCGGCAGTCCCATTTCCTGGGTTCAACTGACTGCCCCTTCTTTCCTCCAGCCTAGGGCTCGGGAGCACATCTGCCACTTTCCCAACTGTATACACATGACCCTGTGCTGGAGTCTTTCTGTCTGGAACTCCTAGAGGCAGTTCTTTCTTCCTGTCCAATAGGTGTGTGCTTTGCCTTGACTTCATTAACGTAAGTAACCCTTGTCCCTGTCTCTGGTTCCCAGCACCTTGCATGTAGCTCAGCTGGTTCTCCTGCTCAGCATCTGCTTGTTCCAGCATCTGCTCCTTCTCTAGTTTCCCTGGCGACCTCTGAAGAGGTGGAAAAGGTCTTGTGAGGTAAAAGCCACTTCTGATTTTGCTGCCCTCAGCCATCCATCAAGTGAGTGACTGACAGACTGCAGATGAGGAGGAAACCATTTGTGCTGCCTACATCGGATCCATCAATCTGAGGTCACACAGTTCTTTTGTGGGAGCTGTCCTGTGTCCTCTCGACTGTTTCACACCAGCGGTGGCCACTAAAGCTACTGGGAACAAGAAAGATTGCATCAGGGGTGGTGGCTCTAATCCTAGCACTGAAGAGGCTGAGGCAGGAAGATCTTAAGTTCGAGGCCAGTCTGGGTCATATAGCAAGTTCTAGACCGGCCTACGCTATACACTGAGATGCTGTCTCAAAAAACACCAAAAGAAATGGAGATGGAGTTGGGGGTGGGGGGCAGAATGCTATGAAAACTGCCTCAGAGCGGTGAGTAATATTTGAAAATACTGAAATTTATTTTCAACCATAAAACTGGAGGTTATATTATTATTTGGTGGTCCTAAATAGGTTTTAGTTATGCTATGGTTAACAGTTCTGTTTTATGTTATAATCACTATAACGGGTTGTTCTATAAATGACTTTTTTTTATTTTTTGAGGGGGTTGGAGGTGTCCTGGTTTTGAGACAGGGTTTCTCTGTGTAGCCCTGGCTGTCCTGGAACTCACTCTGTATACTAGGCTAGCCTCAAACTATGCCTGCCTCTGTCTCCCAAGTGCTGGGATTAAAGGCATGTGCTACCATGCCCAGTTATGCCCTTGAACTCACTATGTAGTCCAGGCTGGCTTTAAACTCACAACAATCTTCATGCCTCAGCCTCCCAAGTGCTGAGATTACAGATATGAGCCACCACACTCAAGCCTTATTTGGCCACTTTTTTTTCTTTTTTGGAGCTGAGGATCGAACCCAGGGCTTTATGCTTGCTAGGCAAGCACTCTACCACTGAGCTAAATCCCCAACCCATTTGGCCACTTTTTAATTATCAGTATAGATATTTCATTTTAACTAGTGATCAATTTATTAATCAAAATTTAGTGATTTGTACGCTGATTTTGTAAAGTGTGGGTGTGGGTGGACCTCGAAACTCCATTTCCTTGCATTTCAGAGCGTACTTTGTGAACTTTAAAAAGAAGGAAGCAGGGCAGTGGTTAATTACCTTCTGCACCCATTCACGCAGGAAGCCAAGCACAAGGTTTTCCACTGCTGGCCAAATAGTGTAGACACCTAGTCTGTGCAACCCGAGGGCTCAGATTACTAGGCTTTTGTTATCAAATTGTGACGGCTGTGGGAAAAAGCAAAAATGTGCAGCTAAAATGCATTCAAATGAATCCTAAAATTCTAGGCTCCTTCACCACAAACACATGCGATTCATTTCAGTGTGGGACCCACAGGATGAAAGCCCATGGTAATGTTTGCTCCTGCTGGGTAAGCCCATATGTCTCCCCGACAGTGGGACTCTGACCTCCCTGTCATTTCTGAATTTTTCAGGGCACTGGTAAAGTCAGGGGCCAGAAGCCAAAATTTTAGAACCCCCCACATCTTGAGAACTGCTTGTATTCTGTAGGAGTAATCTTTTTCATACAGAAAAGAGCCTACACGGTGTGTGTGTGGGTTCTCTTTTAAAAATTCTGTTTATTTTAGGCCATTCCATCTACACTGAACTTAGGTAATGCTACCTTTTCCCTTTATAACAATTTACAATGTTCCTATTGTCACGTGCATTTGAGTTTCTAATTCCAGGGGGCAAAGTGGTCTACTCCCCAGACTCCACTACTCCCCTCCTGCCAGCCTCACTACACATGAGCAGCTCCTGGAAGGGAAGGAGGCCCCTCACCCTCGGACCCCGGACTCAGCATTTTCCCACGTGAGGAGACAGGTGGTTTCTAAAGTCATGTGCAACCACTCTATTTAAGTATTCAATGATTGAAATTAAATGTTTATGCATTAGAAGCAAAACTGTGGGTAACTAGGCAGGATAGAATAATTGTGTATTTGGAAAATATGTCAATTTCATGAAAGCATGTCATGGTCCCAGGCATTTCTTATCTAGGTTATGGGGGCTAAACTACATTCCTGTGGTGAGAATGGGAGAAAAATGGGGATTTCCAAAGTCAGGGTTTGGGTGGGGTTGGGAGGGGCTCTTTTGTTTGTTTGTTTTTTCAAGACAAGGTTCACTGTGTAGCCCTGGCTGTCCTGGAACTCACTCTGTAGACCAGACTGGCCTCGAACTCTTGGAGATCTGTCTGCCTCTGCCTTCCAAGGGCTGGGATTAAAGGCGTGCGCCACTGTCACCCGGCTCAAAAATCAGTTTCAGACCTAAAGAAAAGCCTCCTGCATCTCTGTAGTAGTGGGTTCAGGCTGGTGTAGCATGGGATACAGAAGCAGGCAGGTAACGTGCTCTGCTGTTGTCTACTCAGGGTGCTATCCCTAGAGCTCAAAACGGGTAATGGCTCTGTCCCCTTCTTCTTTCGCCTCACGTAAACTCGGGGGCTCAGAGAACTTTGAAAAGCTGTCCCCTAAAGCTGTCCAGTGGCTTGTCTAGATGACCCGCAGTTCACCCCGTCCTCCACTTGCCTTACAGCTTACTGAAGCAGCTGCTGCCAAGGCCCCCTAAGGCCTGCCCAAACGCCAAGACGGTTGTCACTGCCGAGCCGGTGCCTCTGCCTCCCGCACTCACCATGCAGAGCAATGGAAGCTCTTTCCAGATGGGTGGCCTTCATCTTGGAGGCACTTAGAAGGTCACCCGAGCAAAAGCAACGGCTCTGCTTGCTGGAGCCAGAGTGGCCAGACTCGGGCTCCGTGCCAGTGCGCTCGCACGCTCAGCCTGGTGGTACCACTGACACAGAGACACCCAAGAGAACCAGCACAGTGGTGCAGCCAGAGTCTGACCAGAAACACACATGACTGTTCATAGGAGCATATCCTTTACCGTGTTTCCCCAGCACGTTTATATGTCAGAGGGTTTTTGTCTTGGCTTTTTGTATTAAATGTGTCTCCATGTCCGTGGTTTGAGAGATGGACTTCTGCTTGGTTTCCGTCCAAGAGTAAAGGAAGTTGTCCCTCCATGGTTCAGGGAAGGTCACAGCAGAGTGTTCTACAACCATAAAAGAATCAAGGAAGGGCCCTTCCCCACCCTGTGCAGTTCGGCAGCTCAGATCACCACACCAGCACTATGTTATCGCCAAAATCCTTTGTGCCTTCACACTTAACTGCCTTCCTCTAGTGGAACCGACAGGTGGACCATGTCTTCTTGCAGAGCCCTTCCCAGCTCTTGGCACAGACCTTACCAAGAGTCATCTGACAACCGTGTACAAGGATACCACCAACGAATACAGCCAGCGGTAACCAGCAACCCCTAACTCCTGGGCAGCTCGCCCCTCCCCCTGCCCCAGGCCTGTCCTGGTCTGGCAGGAGAGGATCTACGGTCACTTTGTTGAAAGGGGAGGCTCCGGTCTCTAGCCCGCCCTTGGGGACATGGTGCTCAAGCATAAAGCTCCTGGCAGCCAACTGGAAAGCCACATTTTCTCTCCTTTGACTCCAAGAGTGAATGGGGACCCAACCACAGGGAAAGAAGGAATCCAAGCAAAACCCCATTAAGAGAAAGTTACGGGTTAGAAAAGCTGACACAGAACTCTCAGGGCCTGGCCCAGCACCCACGTCTCTCAACAGAGCTGCGCTACAAAAAGGCACTCACAGGCAACACGGTCCTTTGTCTCCATAAAGACAAACAGCCAGTAGCTTTCATGAGGGCCCCTGAGCTGCCAGCACATCCTGTGGGTGAGTTTAGCTCCTCAGAATATCAGAGTAATGGCACCATTCCAGGCGCTGGGCACGCAGAGACCTCCCTGCCAACGATCAAAGGCGTCAGTTACATGGGTCACTAATGGTTTCAATGTCCCTGTTAGGGTTTGACTGTGAACTGTCCCACTGGGTCCCCTCTTGTTGGCACTGTGTTGGGAAGGTGTGGAGCTCTGGGGACTGTGGTCTTACAAGCAGAAGAAATGGGTTGTGGAGGGCAGGTCTTGAAGATGATACCTCCTCCTTGGCTGCCTCTGTGATGCGCTGCCTCATGCTCCAACCCCTGAGACAGCCATCAGTCCTACCGTCTTGGCTCCCTTACCATGACGGACTTCTATCCCTTGAAACTGTGAAGCAGAATAAGCCCTTGCTCCCTTGAACTGCTTCCGTCAGGTTTCTGTCACAGTGACAGGAGAAGCAGCTAATACAGAGCCCCTTCAAACCTCACGACGCACCTTAACTGACAGAGGAAGAGTCTACGCCTTCCAGAGCTGATCACACACTGAGGGTTATACCCTCGGAGATGGACTAATTTGCAGAAGTAATAAATGGCCCTAACTGTGGAGAAAAGTCCATTCCTGAGAGTGTACGCTTGGCCTTCTCTTGCATTCTTCCATCTCTCCCTCTTGCCATGTGATGTCGCCCACTATGTTACCATACAGCGCAAGAGCCCTTGACTTGGACCTCCATTGTCTAGATGCTGCTCCTCCATCTTGGACTGCCAAGCCTCTAGGTCTGAGGTGAATATACCTTCAGCATTTATAATCTCCCAGCCTGTGGTACTCTGTTACAGTGGCAGGCAATGGACCAAGGCACAAAAATGTCCTTAGTGGACACCTGCTCTTTCCTCTACAGCCTATGAATGGACAGTGAGTAGGAAGAGTCAAATCCTGCCAGAGAACATTCCTCAGTCCCAGCACCTTCTAGTAAATACAGCATCCACATGCTCCCTATGCCTCCTTGTCTGCTTCTGATTTCCTGCCCATCATTCTGTCATTGTTCATCTGAGACCTCCCCCCACCCACAGTGCCTTACTCACACCTCCCGTTCTTGCCCTGTTAGAGACACCCCAACAGCACAGGGACCCACCACTCTTCCCCGAGTCTCCTACTGGGTGGGACAGCACTGGCATCCAGCAGTTAGGAACATTCTGATGGGCACCTAATGAAATAGGATATGCTTGTTCCTGACTCAGCTACCCTCTGGCATCCCACTGACATGATCCTTTGACACAGAGGAACGTCGTCTGTGTCCCTTCATCATCCTGGAGCTGACTGGAAGCAGTGGTTGCTGCCCCTGCCCAGCAGTGTGAGAGAAGATTTCACCTCATGGGACTAGTTCAAATGTAGTTGCATTTCTATTGTATGTGTCGTTTCTGCAGCGTAGTAAAGTGGGGGGAAGGAGGTGGAGACTGTCAGTGTTACATTCTATTGGAGGAAAGCAATTCTAATCCCACATAGGGTAGTCACAAACACAAAAGGAATATCAAAGCCTCCAAATGTATTAAGCCAGGTGACTCCCCCTCAAGGAGCCCATATCCACACTTCTGTATGTCTTGCTTTTTTTTTTAACTTCAAAAAAGGAACTGCTTATTTCTTTTCTTATATTTAACCAATTAATCATTTGTGTGTGTGTGTGTGTGTGTGTGTGTGTGTGTGTGTGTGTATCTGTGACAATGAACATGTGGCAGAGGACAGAAACAACTTAGAACAGACAGGACTCTCCTTCCACCCTCTGAGTTCTGGGAATCAAATTCAGGTCATCAGACTGCGAGATATAAATATTCAAAACAGCTATAAGTCAATTGCTCAGACTTTTTTGGTTTGGTTTGGTTTTTTGAGACAGGGTTTCTCTGTGTAGTTTTGGTGCCTGTCCTGGATCTTGCTCTGTAGACCAGGCTGGCCTCGAACTCACAGAGATCCACCTGGCTCTGCCTCCCGAGTGCTGGGATTAAAGGCCTGCACCACCACCGCCCGGCAATTGCTCAGACTTTAAAGTACCTCTTACCACAAAATGCTCATATGATTGCCCCAGTTTGAATTAATTCATAATTGCGAGTAAACTACTTACTAACCATGATGATTGATATTGATTTTCAACTTGACAAGCTTTAGCATCATCTATGAAACAAGCCTTGGTGTATACCTGTGAGGGTTATGTTAATTAGGTGAGAAGACTCACCCTAAATCTGGGTGGCAGCGTTCTCTGGGCTGGTGCCCTAGACTGCATAAAAAGGAGAAAGCTGGCTGAGCATCAGCATCCATCATCTTGTCTAATTCCTGACTGTGCATTCAATGTGACCAGCTGCCTCAAACTTCTAACATAATAAGCCAAATAAGCCAAAGCAAGTCCTTTCTCCTTTAAGTTGCTTTTGCCAAGGTATTTATCAGGGTCCAAGGGAAAGAAACTAAGACACGAATGGTAACAGGGCTAATCTGTTAGCAATTGTTCACTAGGAATATACCAAAGTAAGTGAATAGTTATCGTTCGATAAAAAGAGGAACCTGAAGCCGTCAGTAGAAGCCTAAATGACAGTGACGTGGAAAAGAAGAGAAGCAATGTCCTCTTGGTGTGACAGAGACCCTCTACAGTCTTTTGAGATGGCATCTGTGGTGGTTTGAACAAGAATGGCCAATAGACCACATTTGAATGCTTAGGGTGTGCTCTTGTTGGTGGAAGTGTGTCACTGGGTTGTGCTTCGGTGTTTTAAATGCTCAAGCCAGGCCCAGTGTCTCTGTCTCTCTCTCCCTGCTGCCTGCTGATCCAGATGTAGATCTCAAGGCTCCTTCTCCAGCCTCATGTCTGCCTGCATGTTGCCATGTTCCTCACTATGATGAAAATGGACTAAACCTCTGAACTTGTAAGCCAGGCCCAATTAAATGTTTCCCTTTACAGGAGTTGCCATAGCCATGGTGTCTCATCACAGAGACCCTAACTAAGACAGCCCCTTTGTCCCTGGCCTTCTCTGGCTTCCTCTCTGATGGCTCTCAGCCATCCAGAGGTTTCCTCACACATGTGGCTGCCTTCCCCAGTTTCTCAGCCCAGGGATCTGTCCTCAGTGTTGCTGACAGAGGCAAAACCACAAAGGCCCCCACACATGAGAAGGCCAGACTGCTGTGGTGTTAGTGCCTCTAACTTGCTGCCCCAGACCTTCCATGGATGCTATCTCCAGCTGGACTGACCTGATGGCTGTTTGCGATTCCTTACAACGGCAGCACTCTTAGAACTAAAGGACAGCAGTGATACAAGAACAATGCTCGTAAGTGGCAACTCCCTAAGCCCCTATCTGCCCGTCCAATAGACAAAGCCAGTCTTCTCACTGGTTCAATATCTGGCAAGTTGGACAGACTCCCAATGTCCTATAGTGTGACCCATAGAATTATATTTAAATTTCATTAAAAACAAAAACAAAACCTCACATCACCTGCCTCACCACCACCCCACCCCACCCCCCACCCCCCGCCGCCACCTATCAAAGTTGGAGGGCTCATTTCTTTTCCAAAAACTATTCAGGACTAACAACAACGTGGCAGTCACTCTTGAAGTCCCAACGGTCCCTCTTAAAGCAAGTGTCCTGATGCAAGAGAATCGAGAGATCTGACAAGCATCTCAGTTGCCCCTGGAGGGCTTCCATAAATGGCTCAGAGCCACAGGCAGTAAGGACACCTGCAATGACAACCGGGACTGTCGTCACTCTGGCAAACAGCTTAGGAAGGAGCACAGCCTTCCCCGTTGAAGTAAGGGTCCTCTGACTTGCGTATCTCCTCTACCGTTTAACAACAACCAACTTCAAATGAGATGTCAGTGGTTCATTTCCTTGATCAATCACACACCAAATGTTTGCTAGGTTCCGCCTGCCTATGTGATATTAGAGCAAACACTGATATGAGGACTGAGAGGAGGACCACAGCCAGCAAACCCATCCCAGCCACTACGGAGTGTCTGGGGAAGAATCTGTGATTCCAGCAGCATGGACAGTGTTAGCATCCTCAACAGCCTCCCTCAGAAGGGGCATCAGCACAGCTGTCAGAGCAGACAACTGGAAATGGTAACGGTCGGAAGCAGAGACCCTGGCGGAAGGAAGGTGGGAAAGAGAGGTGGACTTGGGATCTACTCTGAGGACCCTGGAGCATCCAGCAGTGTTCAGGCATCAGATGGTCTCTGCAGATCAAAGGATAGCAGCACTGAAGGCTGCCGAAGCTGCAGGGTGAGACAACTGAGGGCGGGGGAACGGACTCAGAGCTTGAGGTAAGGGATGCTATCAACATGGCCCAATGATGGATTGTGTATATGTGTGTGCACATGCATGTGTGCATGTGCCTGAGCGTGTGCATGTATGTGAGCTTGGCAGGAGACAGGAATGAGCCTAACATTGGGAAAGGTCCCAAGGTATATGGTACAGACTCACTGAAGCCTTTGAGAAGCAAGTGAAGGGGGTGGGGTATGCAAAGAGTCCAGTTTTAAATATTCTGACTTAGAAGAAAACCAAAAGCCAATACCCTTGATGACTATGGATCCTCAGCAAAGTAAAGGATAATTTTACATTCATCCATTCATCTCAAGAGATGTGGGAAAGGCCTTCGGTGGAATGTAACATTCATGAGAAAAACTTCATTAAACATGATATCCAAGAACATCAATCACCAATATTATAAAGGCCATGTATAACAAGCCATGAAGGCAATATTTAACAGTTACAAGCTGCCCCTCTGAGGCCAAGAACAAGGCAAGAGTGCCCATGCTCCACAATGCCAACATAATAATTAAAGCCCTACCTCAAACAGTTAGGCAAGCAACAAGAATTAAGGAATCAGCCAGGAGAGCAGCACATATCTACACTCTCAACACTTGGAGGGTAGAAGCAAGATCATCAGGAGTTCAAGGTCATCTTCCGCTACACAGTAAGTTCAAGGTCAACCTAGGCCATATGAGAACCTGTCTCAAGAATCAGAAAAGAAGTTGTACTGCCCAGGCTTGAAGAGTGTCATGTGGAGGAAAACCCTACACTGACTATAGCCCAAACTGTTAGAAGGAATAAACACCACTGCATGGCTGCAGTATTACAAAACCACCATATGAAAACCAAGTCTTTCCATATGCTGACAATGAATGATCTGTACAGAGAAATCAAGAAAACAATCCTATTTGCAAGAGCAGTTTGAAAAAAAAAAAAAAAAGAAAGCTAAAGATAAATGTAACCAAGGAGTTGGACACAGATGAGAGAAACAGAAGATTATTAGTAAAATGTATTAGTAAAATTAGTAATATAGTTAAAATGTTTATATTACTCAAAGTGATCTATATGTTCCACACAATCTCTACAACAAAAATGGGGGGAATCTGAAAATTCATTATGCAACCAATCATAAAAGGATCCAAATAGGCAAAGCTATTTTTGAGATCATATTACCTGATTTCAAATTATATTATAAAACTATCACAATTAAGACATCATAATATTGGCATAAAAGTGATGTATAGAGTGGCACAATAGAGCAGGGAGCTATCTTAGTTTCTTTCCCTGTTGCTATGGTAAAATACTCTAATCATTAGCAACCTACAGTAGAAAAGGCTTATTTTAGCTCACAGTCCAAGGCACAGTCCATCAAAGAGGGGAAGCCAAGGCAAGAGCTTAAGGCAGCTAGTCACATCATATCCACAATTAGAAAACAGAGTGATGAATGCCTGTACAGTTCCCCTTCTGCACTTACACAGTCCAGGGTCCCAGCCAGGGAATAATCTCACCTACAATTAAGATAGGTTATCCCACATCGATTAATGCAATCAGGACAATCTCCCATGGGCGTGCTTAGAGGCCCAGCTTCCAGGTGATCCTAAATTCTGTCAAGTTGACAATGGATGCTAGCCATCACAAGGGCCAAGAAACTAAGCCACTCATGCATATATACTTAATATGATCAACTCATACTTGACAAGGTACCAAAAATGGGGAGTAAACAGTGACATTATTAAGTGTTGGAAAACGGCACACTGCATACCAAAGAATGAAACTGAACCCGATTATGAATAGACAGATTCATTTCAAGGTCAATTAAAGACTTCAACGTAAGGGGTTAGCATGGTGGTACACACATCACACACATTCGATCCCAGCGCTTGAGAGCAAAGGCAGGTAGATCTCTGTAAGGTCAAGGCCAGCCTACTGGAATCCTACCTAGGTGTGGGTGCACACCTACAATCCCAGCATCTGGAGGATGGCGCAGGAGGATTCTGAATATATAGGACCACATAGAGAGGGTCTGCTTCAGAAAAGAGAAAGGAAGAAAAAGTTCATATGGAGCTCAACTCATTGGCAACAATAAGCTACCAAGTTAATACAGTTCAAAATGGAAAATACCGGAACAAACTGTTTTCCTTTTTATGTTTGTTGTTGTTTTCTTGACATAGGCCTTCATTAAGTAGCCAAGCTGGCCTTGAACTCACTATCCTTCCGTTTTCCCAGTGCTGGGATACATTAAGTGCATCACCACACCAGATTAATAGTTCCCTAAAGTACACATACACATGGGGCTAGCGAGGTGGCTCAGTGCATAAATGTGCCTTCAATCAAGACTGCCGACCTGAGTTCAATTTCCAGGACCCACACGGTGGAAGGAGACAACCAGCTCTGAAAAGCTATCCTTTGCCCTCCATATGCACGCCATGGTACACATGTGCAAGTGCGCGCGCACACGCACACGCTCACACACACACACACACACACTAAAGAAATGTGACTAAAAGTATTTTTTTAAAGACCTACAGATGGCCAAGAAATCTATGAAGAAGTTTTCAACATCACAAATCAAAACTACCAAGAAGTTACACTTCACACCACTTATGGAGTCTATCATCAAACTCTTAAGAGACAGAAACCTTAAGAAGGATGTAAAAGGAACCTTAGTTGGTAGGGTAAGGTGGTATAGCTATTGTAGAAGAGTATGGAGGTACTTCCAAAAAACTCAGGAGACCAACTATATCATTCGCCTCCCCACTTCTCAAAAGACCTATAATCAGTACGCTCTTTACAGAGAGGTATGTCTTCACCTTCATGCTCACTGCCTTTTCAAAACAGCCAAGATGTGTGACCAGACAAAGTGCTAACAGGTGGAGAAGTGTGGGGCCAACCAAAATGCCTACGGGCTGGGGAAAGTGAGACCAAAGTGCCTATGGGTGGGGGAGTATAAAACTAACCAAAGGGTCAGGGAACATGGGTGGAGCTGTGTCAGAGAGGAAACAAGTCCTACAAGACCTCACTCACATGCACAATTTAATGGAGAAAGTAGAATGGTGAATGCCAGGGGCTGGAGGGTTGAGGGAAGTGGGGAGGTCTTGGTGGGAAGACACCAGGTTTGTTTGCTTCTTGTGCCATGCATACCCAGCGAGCTTTCTATCAGCGAGCTCTCTAGCTCTCAGTAGATTTGCTCATTGTTGATCAGTAAAGCTCAGGAAGCTTTTAAGAATAATAATAATAATATTAATAATAATAATAATAATAATAATAATAATAAACAACCACATACCTCCATATCTAGGTATGCATTTAGGTAAGTGGGTGGGTGGACAGACAGACAGATGGACAGGTGGATGGGTAGGCATTGTTTTTCACAACTTATAAGGAGAGTAGTCAGGAGGTAGCCACAGATATGTCCTGGGCCTGACATTGAGCAGCAATCTAAACATGAGACACCGACCCCCAGGTTGCTCTGTCATCTGGACAGCAACCGGCACCAGCAGGAGCAGACTGGTGCAGTGGTCCTAGAACCCCCTCTGAAGGGACAGAGAAAGGCAGCCTGAAGCAAGGAGCCCAGCATGAAGCAACACGCAGGGAGGGGTCCAGGGGTGCGAAGAGCCCCCAGGCTATGGTGTCTGTGCTGTTGCTAGCTGGTTTTACTTTATCAGGTGACCATTGGCTGGGACTGCCGTTCTACCTCCAACTCCTCACCGCCATGCTTGAAGTGTGTGACCATCCAGTCTCATCAAACATACTCAACTTTTGGGCAAAGGAACACCAAGTTAAAGGCCTACACTTCTGATCATCTGAGATGACTCAACGTCTAGTGGACACTTCAGAGAGCAAGAGGATGGCAGTTTTAAATATCTATCCTGGGTTCTATTGTGATCATCAAACTGATTCTGGTCCCTAAGCACAAGGATCCCTGTAACACGAATCTTAAAAGGTCTTATTCATTAAAAAACAAAACAAAAAACCCTGAGCCAGATATTGGGGTGAATGCTAAAAGATCAGAGAAGCAGAACAAGCCACAGCCAACCTCACCTTGCCAACTCCTCAGCTGATTCCTGTTTCCACGAATCCTCAGACTGAAAGCCTGAGTCCTCACCCCTGAGGATCTCAGTTGAACTGTTCTTTAGTTCCTGTCTCCTCAAGTCTTATATACTGTTCTCTACCCAGCCATGTCACTTCCTGGGATTAAAGGCGTGTGCGCTTTCCTAGCAAAGGCATAAGATCTCAAGTGCTGGGATTAAAGTGTGCCACCACTGCCTGACTCTGTTCCCAGTGTGGCCTTGAACTCGAAGAGATCCAGATGGATCTCTGCCTCCTGAGTGATAGGGTTAAGGGTGTGTGCTACCACTGTCTGGCCTTTATGTCTAATCTAGTGGCTGGCTCTGTCCTCTGATCCCCAAGTAAGTTTATTAAGGTACACAATATATTGGGGTACATAACATATCACCACAGATCCCCACTGCTGTGTTGGTACCAAAGGCCCCAGAAGTCACAACTCATGTGCTCTCTAGAAGATAACCTTGTCAATAAGGCAATAAAAATGCCTGGCATGGTGGTTTACACTAGTGATCCCAGTACTCATGTAGCAGAAAGACTGCCATCTCAGGATAGAGGCCAACCTGGGCTACAGAGGGAGACAGACCATCTCCAACAAAAACAGAAAAGGCAATGAAAATGTAGTTCACGATCTTACTTCCAGGACCTTTGTGTTTCAGTGAAAGTGTTTCAACAGGCTTTAGGGTCAAAAAGAAAACATTAATTCTCCAGTCTTCAGGGACTGGGTCTTTTCAAATGGAGTGACTTCAAATGGGAATGCACAATAATTTCTGAACAAGCTAATTTGTTCTTAATTTTCCTTTCTTCCTACACTTAGAAATATCCTTTTGCAGATTACACAGACTACAGCTGGTTAAAGCTATTACAGGCAGTGGGACCATCAGTTCCTTTTGACCAAGGGCCTATGTCAAGACTCACTGAGACACTGGGTTGCCACAAAGAAAGTCAGGCCAAACCTACGGACCACTGAAACCCCAACACTTCTCTATACTGTTATCCTCCCCCAGTGCATAACTTATTAGCTAGATGAGCCACCAACCACAGGAAGGGAAGGGCTCTCTGGGCCCTGACTCTGTGTGTTCTGCTCACTAGCTTCTTAGCAGTACCGAGAGGTGATGGGATTAACTCCAACCTCGATGCTACAGTCATTGCAGCTGATAATGGAAACACTGTGCATAACCAACCGGAACCCGGAGGGTCCATCAGCCTGCTCCAGGATGGATGCTTTACTGGGATCCAGTTGCCTTGCCCCAAGCTGTCCACTATTTGCAGAGGGAAAGTATCAGGTCTTTGATTCTGAAAACACTCAGTGACTTTGAGCTTCACAGGACAAGAATCACCCCGCTCCAGGCTGAGGACAAAGATTTAAGACTCAAACAATTGTGGCAGCTTTGACAAAGACAAGGCTGCCACTTCCCCATTCACTGACTGCCCTTCCACAGCATCCCCTCTGCAAAGCCAATAAGCCCTTCCTTTTATTTGACTACCAATAGCAACAGACTTTATGCATTAATGGGTAGACGGGCTGTCAGAGAAAGGAGGGGTAAGGGAGGGACAGACAGACAGATGGATGGGTAGACAGAGAGAGACAACTGTATGGCCCCCTGTTAGCCTGATGTTTAATTTTCCAGTTTCAGCTACATGCAGTCAATGAGGTGGCAAACTGAAAAAACGAAGTCTTTCCTTCTTAGTAACTTCACTGGTGGAAAACGGAGGATCAGCAATTACCATTGGGCTTGGCAACCCTGAGGTTTGCTGTCTTTCTAAGGCTTAAGTTAAAGAACACATTTTACAGCTTTCTTTTTCATATGCAATTACCAGCACCCCTAATACTGAGATACAGTGATGGTCACCTGATGTGCCATAACATGGCTACTATGAGACTTTAAGAGAGACTATATGGACAGTAACTGTTGTAATCATTATGTTTATTACTGTTAATAAGGAACTGTGCCTAGTTATAAATTTAACTTCACCATAGGGATATGTAGCACAGATGAGGAACACACACACACACACACACACACACACACACAGAACCATGGCACACATCAGGTTGGTACTATGCAGTTACAAGCATGCACTAGCTTTGGCACTCATTACATAGAAAAGCGAGGTAATCACATCTTGTATTATCACTTTCATTTTACAGAGGTAAAAATCTAAGTCTGAAATCACATCATAGGCAACAATTAGAGCTGCCATTTGCCCCAGGGAGTATGACCAGAGTATTCCCTCTAAATTCACTGGAACTGCCTCCACGTTCACCAGCCAAGCCACATTGCCTCAGGCTATGAGGAGAAAATCCCCTTTCATTACCATAGATTCATCTTTAAAGTTACATGAATGTATTCTTTTCATGACCTATATGTATGTGTGTGTATGTATGTATGTATGTATGTATGTATATACACATACCACACCAATGCCCTCACACCCATTTACGATGGCTACTATTTCTTTTAAAGTGTTGAAGACATGGAAATGTTGAAATTCTTGTACACCATTGATGAAAATGTAAAATGTTACAGCCACTACGAAAGCCACTTTGAAGGGTCCTCCAAAAAACAAAACAAAACAAAACAAACACAGAATTCTTATTTGTCCTAGCAATCCCCTTGTAGATTAACTCCCAAATGAACTGAAGACAGGAGATAAAACAGGCATCTGAGCTGGCGGCGGTGGCGCACACCTTTAATCTCAGCACTCAGGAGGCAGAACGAGGAGGATCTCTGTGAATTCAAGGCCAGCCTGGTCTAGTTTAATCCCAGTACTTGGGAGGCAGAACCAGGCGGATCTTTATGAGTTCGAGGCCAGCCTGGTCTACAGAGCGAGACCCAGGACAGGCACCAAAACTACACAGAAAAACCCTATCTCGAAAAAAACAAAACAAAAACAAAAACAGGTATCTGTAGATATGAGTCTACAGCAGCATCATTTGTAATAGCCAAAGGAAAGACTTGACCCAAGTGTGTGTGCATGGATGGATGGATGGAAATGCAGACAGATGGATAGATGGACAGACAAAACTGTGGTATATACAACAAAATAAAACATCATTTGTCCCTAGAAAGTAAGGGCATTTTGACACATGGATGAACACTTGGCTTGGTGAGATAAGCCAGTCACAAAATGGTAAACATTGTACAGTTACATGAGGTATTCAGTGAATGAAATGTGTACAGACACAAAATAGAAGGGTGCTGTCAGAACATAGAAGGGCAGGGCCAATGGGGATGCACTGTTTCCCAGACAAGAGATTCAGTTTGGAAAAATGAGAATGTTCTGGATGGAAATGGTGAATGTTGTGAACAGAATGATCAAGGATCTGTACATCTCAGAAGGTGCAAAACAGTAAATTTTACATTAAACAGATCTTAACTATATTGAAATAAAACTCACAAAACAATGTTTTAAATAATTTACCAATTAAATTATTTAAAAATTTCCAAACTATATTGGATTTGTGGGGATTCATAATCAGTTTTGGATATTCCTGAAGGCTGTTTCTTTAGATTTTCCATCAGTTTAATAGGGTTAGCAGCAGAGACCCCAGAGGACTACAGTGAGGATTAAACAGTACTAGTTATTGACAATGTCTAACTGTAACTGCTTTGGGCTGTTACCACAGACAAAGGCCTGTGGTCTGCCTCCACCTGGACCCCTGTTGGCATCCCTGGGTGACCCTAACTCACCTATGAGCTTCCCTTTTGGGAAATGCAGCTCTCTCACTGCCTTCCTGGTCCTGAGAACTCCACATTAAACCATGACATGTGCCAGGATTCCTGGGACACACTCCCCACAACAGAAGGCTAGCCTCGGCATGACTGGTAGGTAGACTTCCGTTCAGGCAAACTGCTCCAAGCCAGGCCCAGTCCCCTCAGACAAGCTGCTCAAAGAGAGGCCCTGTCTTAGTCATCCCCAGTCACAGCATGTGTATACAGCAGAGTCTGCACCAAACAGAAGCTCAATAAATATTGTATGGAACTTTCAGGGCCTCTCGGTAAATATTAGCTTTAGATGCCAATGAGGTAAAGTCATTCATTCTTCTGTGGGGGTGATGACAGAAATTCTCAGGCGGTGGTACAGCTCAAGGATAGTGTGCTCAAGTGACCGTGGAAGGTCCGTGGCTCCACCCCCAGCACTGAAAACACAAACTTCTGAATCATCTGGACTTTCTAATATAAAGAATTACTTTCCAGTTTCTTCTCCCACATACCATCTAAGAGAAAGAAATCCAGTCCCAGAACTAGTACCTCCTGTGAATCTGAAGCCAGAAATGACGCTACACCAATGTGGGTTCCAGGGACTGAACTTGGGTCATCGGACTCGGCAGCAAGCACCTTTGCCTGCCGAACGATCCCACCACCTCCTCACCCCACTTCCTGCTTTCAAGAATTGGCCATGAGGTAACAGTATGGCCAGTCACTGAGGTCTTCATCCTTCATCCACACACAACTGCTCACCAGACACCACACACCAATCTGCACACTGAGTCAAGTCCTCAGGAGCAGGTTCAGGAAAAACAACGTCCTCTTCCTTCATTTGAGCCTTGAGCAATAAGTCAGTCATGAAACAGATTTTACAAAGCTGAGCATGTGAGACTTCTGCGCACAGAATCCTGAGAAGAGACTTGGGAAAAGCTAAAAGGATGTCACCTTGATTAATGATCCCGGCACTGATTTATGCCACATCCTCTACAGAGTGGTCCTGACGATTTTGGGGTAGAGGATACGGAGAAGACACTTGGCAACTCCAAGTTCACCTCTGAAATCTTGATGATAAAGATCCCTCCATCAGTCTCTGAGGGAAACGTCTCCCTGTGCTGCATCTTCCTCCTTCCTCCTCAACCCCACCCCACACAAGGTGAGCTGCTGTGACGCTCCAGCTCTACCAGTTTCTGTTGCACAGAACACGTGGGGCACACTGCACTATTCACGTCTCTGGGGAGGACCTCGCTCCCCTGGCTTCATGGAAAGCTCTTCCCGTGAATATGAAATGCAGAAAAAGATGAAGAGTAAATAACGATTCACAGTGACAGGTCTCTTTCTTCAGAATCCTGGAGCTATTATTCTCCTGTCTCCTCCTCCTCCTCCTCCTCCTCCTCCTCCTCCTCCTCCTCCTCCTCCTCGCCCTCCTCCTCCTCCTCCTCCTCCTCCCTTCAGCTGGCTTCTCTTCCTGCCCCTGACAACAGCTGAGCTTCTTGCTGTCTCCATGGATAGGCACCTTCTGGATTACACGCCACGTGGTCTTCGTTCTCTCACTCTTTGGTGCTGTGTTTTTGAAGTTCACCCATGGTGTAACAATACATATTTTTAGAACATTCAAATAACTGACTGTACAATCTTTGACTCCTGTATCCTTTGATATAGCTAAGTTTACCTTTGCCTTTAAAAAAAAATAACTGGCAAAAATATAATTTATTTATTACTCTCTCCCAGCCTCCATCCCATTCCAGCCTGGAACTTACTAGGTAGCCCACACTGGCCTTAAACTCAAAATCCTCCTGCCTCAGCCTTCTCTAGGAATATGCCACCAGGGCTTAAAGGAAACAAGGGTCAGCCCAGCAATGCTTTGGACAACAGTTTGACACTCACATCTTTTTACAAACAGCCAAAGAATTCTGCAACATTCAGCTTTGAAATACAACATTAGGTAAGACAATGGTTTCCTCTGGAAGTGAGACCAAACACCTTTTGAGATGCACACTCTGGCAAAAATCAACGTCAGGGTAAGACGGCTTCATTCTGTGACTGAAAACTATTTAACGATGCTTACCAAACGCATGCTGTCTAGCAAGGTTCAACTTCCCACCGTGTGGAGGGACCCATGGGTGAAGTCAAAGAGGGGGACAGAGTTTGAGGACAAACCTCGTGCTACAAACCATGGAGGGTTTTCCTAACTGTAAGATTTTATGATTCTAAGAATGTAAACATGGACTCTAAACATACCAACAAAACCACAATTCATCAACCACATAAAGGCACAGAGTCTCTCTTTGAGGAGGGAGGGCATCACAGATGCCCTCTGGTACTTACTGGAGATCTGTTGTGGCTGGCATTCACCCAACTTGGATGAATTTCAAAACCTGTATTAGTTCCTATATTCTAATGGCAACATGTGGGGCAGGCCCACATAGCACTGTCCAGGTTTTGCAAGAGAAGAGAATGTAAAACAGCATTCACTGTCTTGCCTAACGTCGGTCCAGTTTTCAATTGTAACCCACGCTTCCTAAAAAAGCAGTATGGACTGCCAGCAGAATGAAAATGAGTAATACCAGCCCTATAGTAACTCCAAAGAGACCCAACAAGACATCTGTGCAAGTCTCTTGTGGACTGTGTTCTCTGGGTCTGAAATCCATAAATCTGAGACAACTACACCCCTCCCCCTCCCCCGGCAAGATTTCTGCTTTGCTAGAATGCAACTTCCTAAGCAATGTATAAAGATGTGGTACTCAGGAGGCAGAGGCTAGAGCACTTGAGTTTGAGGATAGCCTGTGCTACGCAGTGAGATTCTGTCTTAAAAAGTCAAAATAAAGGACTGAAGATGTAATTTAGGGGTAGAGTTCTTGCCTATCATGTGCAAAGCTGGGTCTGATGCCCAGAACAACAAAAAAAGATACTCCAAGTAAATAAATGGACTATGTTTCAGAGTGAGAAGAAGCTGAAAGGAGCTGACATTTAGTCCGGTGAGTATAGAGGTAAATGAGGTGAGAGGAGAGGAGAGGAAGACCCCGGAGGACTAGAAGAACAAAGCTGGGTTCTGTTTTGCAAGGTTCAGGACTCTTGTGCATACCAGACAGACACTGAGTCACCTGAACATCTGTGGAAGACTGGTTCTGGACATCTTGCTCAGCTGGTACTGAAGTCCACAGATGCAGAAACCTTACTGGAAACTAGCCCAGTGTTCGCAAATAGCCCAACCACGCTGTCTGTCCTGGATACCTGAAATCACCCGAGATCACCATTCTCACACTATTAGTATCAGGTAAATGCTCATCATATTTCTTTTTAATATTTCCAATCTTCAGCTGGCTGAATCTAAGGCTACACAACCCAAGGGATATGTAGGCTAACCATATGTGTTTTTCAGGGGACATCAGCCCAAGATAATTCTCTGCTTCCCAGGAGACCCCATGCCCCTGGGAGAACTGAAGAATCAATAGAAAGTTCCAAGCTTCCTAGTAATTCTATTGGTATCAATGGCCACTTTTTACTCCTAATGTATAATGTATTTTTTTAAATTAGCCAAAACACAGGCGATGGATGGATGGATGGATGGATGGATGGATGGATGGATGGATGGATGGATGGATGGATGTCTAACCAACCTTCCAACACTAAACCAGAGCCAGCAGAACTGGTCTACCAAAAGTAGGTGTCACCCTCCAGGAGATCACACATTATTTTGACTTGCTATTTACTGTGACTTAGGCAAGTTACCAGTTAATTTACAGACTTTCCTTTTTGCTCACTAGAGATACAAACAGTTTCTACCCTTCAGAAAAGGTTACCACAAGAGCTACGGTTTTACCTATAGAGCATTTCCCAGTTTTGTTTCTAACTTGGCAAATTTTTTCAAGTCTTTCCCAAGAGAATATATAAATCTCTTCACTGATTTAGGAGCCAACTCCAACATCCTGTGGAGTCCACATTAAGGAGTTAACTTAATCTAACTAAATCTCTGACACGTGTTCACAAAATGCTTGCAGGGAAGCCATGCAGTGATGTTTGGAAATCTGTACTTTGCCCGGCTTAGTCTCTGCCCAGTCACTCCTGGCTGGCTCACACTTTCTGTCTTTACAATATTTCTACTGAGACCATTTGGTGGCAAATGTTTATGTCACTGTTATTTTTGCCTGTTCATCACACAAATATCACAAATATTTTTAGCAGTTGTGGATGATTTTTAAAGACTAGAAAGATAAGTCATAACTTCTTTCTGAAGGTGAAAATTTAAAAAAAATCCAGTTTTATTGTTAAGGTTTAAAGTCAAGGTTTCTAAAGCATTAAGTCCCAGGGTTGGGTATTCAGCACACAGCAGAACACTTGTCTAGTACATGGAATGCTTTGGGTTCCATCCCCAGCCCAAGAGAGAAGGGGGTAATAAAGTGCTTTTCCAGCACTTCTGGGTCACTCCTCCCCCACAGCAGGCAGCTCACTGCTCACTTCATTCATATTTCTTTTATTCTCATTGGTTCTTTCTAGTCAATCCAATATTCTTTTTTTCTTTTTTCTTTTTTTTTTTTCTTTTTTTTTTTTTTCTTTTTTTTGGTTTTTCGAGACAGGGTTTCTCTGTGTAGTTTTGGAGTCTGTCCTGGAACTCACTCTGTAGCCCAGGCTGGCCTCGAACTCACAGAGATCCGCCTGCCTCTGCCTCCCCAGTGCTGGGATTAAAGGCGTGCGCTACCACCGCCCGGCATCAATCCAATATTCTGTTTGAGCAATCAAATCTACCTGATAGTTTCTTCAAGTCAACAATATGTAACACTGAGTCCCAGGCACTGAACAAGACCATTCTGAGCAGAGATAAATAGGCAAGGAAACAACAACAACAAAATTAAATGACTCAATCTTCATATGACTCTAAAAGTATCACAACCAATAGAAATGACCCACATTTTCTTCAGTTCTGGGAGTCAAACCCAGGGCCCTGCCCATGTAAAGTAAGCATGCTACCACCAAGCTACATCCCCAACATGAGGTGATTCTCGAAAGCCTCTTTTCTCCTCCTTTCCATTTCTGAGGCCCCCTTTGGATCTTTTCACCTCTTTCTTTTTCCCATTTATTATCACACTGAAATATATTTCAGGGACCTATTCGGCTCTGTAGCTCTTGATCTGTAAAACACTAGGAACAGCCCAATCATTTTCTGTTCCACTGTGACTACAGTTATCTTTTACTACTTCTGAGGTCACCACGTCCTAGACAGTTACAGAGGGACCCAAGGTGGGATAACAAAGCCTGACTTCTTCTCCACCACACAACAGTGTCTCTCAAAAACTCATCTTATTCTAGGCATTTCCCGTGTGATCTTACCCTGCACAATCCCTTAATGACACTTAGGAAGAGTAAGTGAGCATCTTGGCCAGAGTCATCCAGGAAGTGTCAGAACTGCTGACGATAAAACTGTCGCCCTCGGTGATTTGTTTGCAATTACGCACCCTGCCTTCAGATCTCTCAAAGCATCCTTGTGTGTGTGTTCAGTTTCCTGTGCGCTGACTTCTTACATCACCTCTCAGGGCTGCTTCCTTGTGCATCGTGCAGTCTGCAAGAGACGGAACAACATCTTTCTATCTGGGTACATCTAGTGCCAGGATCAATAAATACTTAAAAAGCATTAAGTGAGCGGATAACGTGAAAAGAACACTAGACATCTGTTCTACATACAGCAGAACATCTGTGATGTGCTAGAGAGAGAAGCAGCTGTTTTTATTTGATGCTATGAAGGTTATGGTTTTAAGATTAAAATAAATAGTACTTACTATATGCGTATTAAATTTAAGAGAATATAAATGTCAGTGCGTTCTAAAGGACTGGAGAATGACACTTAGAAGTATTGTTTACTTACACCAGGAGGCCACTTAATGTGGGGTCTGGAGCCCTGTGGAAGGGTGCCTGCTTCTAATGGCCCTCATGGGGACTTTGTAGAACCACCACCAAGGTACTGGCCGGCAACCCCTACCAATGTGCCCGATGTAAGAGGCTAATAGAAAACGCGCCCCCAGCACCTGGAGATGTTTGGACACTGCACTACATGCTGTGACCTTGGTAGTTTCTTGGCATGTCAGCACTAACAGCTGCAGCTGAGTTTTCCCCATCCAGTGGTCATTGACAGAATATGGAACGTGGTTGGCTACATTTTTTTTAACATCCACAAGTGAAAACAAAATTTACAAATTATCATAACACCCGAGACTACACCTATAGTCCTACACGTTTGTCAGCCATGAATCCAAAGCACTACTTGCGGTCATTAGTTCAGGTTTTCCCCACTTGGACTTTTCTAACAACTTGTAAGCAAGTGTTAATATGTATCTACATTAACCAGCATTGAGTTCTCCCTTGTTCTCTCCATCCTCCTTTTTCCAGTGGAGTAAAAGTTGATATTGAAATAAAGCCAACAAATCAGTAACTTGGGAGACAGATAAAGAGAAAAGCAACCCCCACCCCACCCCCAGCCAGAGACGACCACGACCAGCACCGGGAAAAGAGTCTGGTACAGAACTGCATCGTTCTAAACAACCTCAAGTGTTGGCCAGGCTGGGGAGAGCCAGAACTCTCTTTCTACTGCTGATGTGGATTTAAAACGGTGCCGCCACTTTGGGGACAAACTGGTAGGTCCTCAAATACATAGTCACCACGTGACCTAGCAACTCCCCTTCTAAAGATAGACTCCAGAGAACTGAAAACCTACGGTTTATAGTAGTAGTATCCACAACAATGAGAAAGTAGAAACCAACCAAATATGCAGTGATGGGTAGATGAATAATTATGGAATTTGTCCATAAAGCTGTATTTTCCACTATAAATAGGAAGTACTCACACATGCTATTTATTATACAGAGGAACCTAGAAAATATTATTCCAAAGAAAAGATACTAATTGCAAAATGCCACATGCTGTATGATTTTGTTTGCACGTATGTCTAGAATAGGCACACATGAAGCAGCAGAAAGTAGACTAGGAATTGCCAGCGGCAACAGCTTAGCCAGAATAAATGACAGGTTAAAGGAGATCCCTGTCTGTTTTTCCAGATGCATGTGGGGACCAAGTCAGCCCTGGAGGGAGGGGAGTCTCAGTGAGACCCCTCAGGGAGCCCGCTGTACAGTCACTAGTTAACTACCAGGTCTGTATAAACCACCTTTCAAAATCCTGTCTGAGGAGGGTGAATGGAGAATCATTAATCCTTATCTACGGAGTTGCCGGAGCCTTGTAGGGACCACGTCTAGGAACACACAAAGCACCAGGAACAGCCTATCTTCTTTGTTTCTTCTCTTCACACTGTGAGCTGCAGATTCCTGCCAGTGGTTCTCAACATTTCCAACAATGGGCCCTGTTCTGAAAGGAGCCTGGGAGCGTTCCCTTACAGTTTCTACCCCATTCTTACAGGGCCCAAGAAAGAAAAGTTTCCATTAATTTAGCTGTGTAAATGAACAATCCAACAATGCCTCCTCCTAGTCCTCTTTCAGTCAAAGAATTAATTCAAATGATGCAAAGCTGGGGACATTTCCAGTGAGAAATTTTAAAATGCATATACTGACAAGTTATCTTGCATAATATATCATTTAACCATTCTGCTGGAGCACTAAGTCCTGAGTCTGAGATCTCTGGTCCGAAAGGACTTTAAGGTCTCTGGACGCAGCTACTGCATTCATACACAGTAGAGTAGAAAGGACCACTGTGGCCCAGATGACTGTGCTATTGGTCCCAGGACTCAAAGACTGGAAAGTGGACCCAGGCCTTGAAGAGAGGAAATCAAATCTCTTCTACAAACTCTTCAAATTCCTGCCTGTGTTTTCGGAGTTCTTATAACTAATTCCCTTCTTGACTTATCACAATGTATTAGCACCCCTGCACAGGGTTGGGGGTGTTGAAGTTGACTGTCAACATGGCTGGATTGAGAGATGTTTATTGAAGCATACTTCTGAGTGTGTCTGTGAAGGTGTTTTCAGAGAAGACTGATATGAGGGGCAGTAACTGGGAGGAAAGAAATACCCCAAATGTAGGCTATGCCATCCAATGGTCTGGAGGCCAAGACAGAAGAAGACCTGTGAGAGAAGACAGGCAGTTTATGAAACAAGCTCCATGCCAATGAACCTGCCAATGCTGCTGTGCTCTGCCAACCTCAGACTCTGGCCTCTTTGGCCTTTCAAAGTGAGCTCACCACCAGCGACTATCCAGGGAGCCTCCAGGCCTGCAGTGGCGCACTAGCCCAGCTTCTCAGACTGAGCAACCAGGTTCTCAACTTCTTCAGCATGAGGACGGCCACTGCTCAATAAATCCCTTTACAATATATAATTATACAACACATGTAGAGGCCATGGGTTCTACTCCTCCAAGGAAGCTCCATCCATACATTGCTGATCACATCTCCTACTGTGCACTACCTGGAAACGCTTTCATCCCCTAGCACAGTGCCTGGTACACAGCAGAACTCCGTGGATCATTGTTGAGCCAACAAGTAGCTTTGTGGCCAAATTCACTGAGTTACCTCCCTTCAATCTTGGAATGCCTGGTGCATTTTGTCAATGCATTGCTAAGTGTTCAAATCAAACGGACCCTTCAGAGAGAATCTAGCCTGCCCTGCCTGAAACCTCTGATGTCACAGCTACTGATTCTTCTCTAGACACTCACCAACTTCTCTAGACATCTCTGTAGAGCCTTCCCACCTGCATGCCTCCTCCACTCCTTATCTTATTTCCTCTGCCCATTCTGAGAATCAAAATGCAATTTGTTTCTGCAGGAACCGACATGCCTGAGCGGCCACCATCACATACCCAGCTCCAGGTGTAATGACGCCTTGTGAGCCAGGAACATCTCCACCAGGGTTCACCCCTTGCACTGTAATCCAACCATACAGAACCTTCTCGCTCTCATTCTCTCTTTTGTATTTCCCCATCAAGACAGGGTTTCTCTGGTTTCCCTGGCTGTCCGGGAACTTGCTCTGTAGACCAGGCTGGCCTCAAACTCACAGAGATCCACCTGCTTCTGCCTCCTGAGTGCTGGGATTAGAGGCATGCACCACCACATTCAGCAGAAGCCTTCTCTTAAACACACAGGCAGTTCGTCACATCATCTTTGTCTTTACCTATAGCCCCGAGAACACAAATACTCCTCAACTTACCATGAGGCTGTATCCTGAGAAACCCACTGTAAGTTAAAAATGCCAAGCTGAAAACTGCCTTCACTTAACCTACCACACATTCCACTGTGGAGCACAGAACACTGGAGGGGTCAGTGTTTCTTCCTCATGATTTAGGGACTGAATGGGAGAAGTGACTACTTTTGCAGCCCAAGCCCAGCAAAGAGAAAACTGGCCACATGACACCAGGCTAAGGAACAGCCAAACTGAAAATCTGAAGCTGCTACTGAATATGCACTACTTCTAGACCACAGTAGTGACGACAAAACAAACCCACCACCACCAACCCTGCCTTAACCAACTACTGCAAATCAAGAAACGCCTGTGTGGCAATCATCTTCCTGTCCTAACGTCACCTATTTCCCACCCACTCTACACTCAGGTCTTTCGATCTCTCCCTCCTGTCCACTCCACGTCACTCTCTACCCGGAGCTAGGTTACTCCTCCTCAACTTGGATTCCATGCTTCAGCTCTCCAGTCTACTCATCCAATGCCCACACTATCAGGGAAGCCTTTCTGGAGGGCCCCGTCACAGAATTGTGCCCAAGGTCCCTTCCTGGATAAAGCCCAGTCCTCAAGTTTTTCATCATGCATACCAGCCCTTACCTGTAGGAATTCTCAGAAACCTTCCAGAGCACTCACTGCATGCAAGGTCAGCACTGGAGGCTTTGCTCAATGAAAACAAAACCAAAACTGGTGTCCGAGAGCAATGCCTGTTCCCTTACTCCTTCCACTACAGTTTCACCCATGTGCAAGACCGATCTTTTGCCGTGTAGCTCCTCAAAATCCTATGAGATCTGCCTCCATGATGCTCCCTCCCACACGTATAACCAGGAAGTGATGAGACCATGTCTGTGCTCTGGGGCCTGGGTAAGCTGTGTCCTTTTTAGGGGCCTCTGCCTCGGTGAGAGGAGCGAACAGTAAATTAACATCAAGGGCCTTCACATGAAACACACCCTACCTATCAGGCTTTCAAGTCCCGACTTAGAAAAGACACAAAAGATCGGTGTTCTGGGAGACATCTGTATTTAAGGAGAGCTGCCCAGAGGTGGGAAGGCAAGAGGAGGACAAAGTAAAGTCCCAAGACGGGTGGAAAGACTCAAGGGTTGCCAAGAATTACTATGTCCCAAGCAAAGATTGCTGCTGTACAAATGGAGAGACCGCTGTATATGTCAGAACTGCTTTCCTACGCTGAATAGGCAAAGAGTCATGCAAAGTCCTCTGAGATACATGCCTGGTGAGGCAGCTGTACCCCGTGTTCCTATTGACTTCCACAAAGAGAAGAGTGGAGGGACACAGGACAGTCACGGGGGGGGGGGGGGGGGGAGTGAAGGGGGCCGAGAACCAAAGAGCAAAGGCCACTCACAGTGCCAGTGCCTACTTCTCTGAGCTTCAGCAGTGGCCCAGGCTTCACTTCAGAGCAGATAGTTCTGTAAGCCAGAGAGCGTCGGCTGGGTGACAGTAAAGGGTCCAATACCAACAGCTGAACAGGGGGCACTGCCTTGGAAAAAAGTCCCTCCTGTCAGCATGACTGCCCGCAACCCAGTGTTTCCTGGAGCAGCCTCCTCCAGAAGGACGAACAGAAGTCTCTTCACTGGTGCTGCTCAGTTTGCATAAACCTTCACCCACAGAGCTGAGTCACACTAAGCCCCACTAACTAAGCAAGCACCACGGTAAGTGTGACTGTACAGAAATGTACCCAGGCTCTCGATGAATGCGCCAATTAACGTTTCCCAAGTACGCCCAAAGCCAAAGGCACTCAGCTTCCTTGGTCTTCCTTTTTCTCCTCAATGGGTTGATGACGTCACTAGCCCCAGCTCTCCTTCCTAACTGGCGGCCCTATGGAGCATTTCTCAAGCTTCTTTTTTTCCCTGCAGAAAACTGGCAGGCCTGCATCATCACCGTCTTTCTTCAGCTCCCAGAGACTGAAGGTCAAGAAATTCTGAAAGGTTAAAAGCACCAAGCCTGACATGGTGGCATGATTCAGACCCCAAGGACATTGTGGAGTCACTTGGGCTGGAGGCTTGGCTCAGACAACATGACTGGAAGGTTTTGTTTGTTGTGGCCTTGATTTGTTTGTTTCCAGTGTTGGGGATCCAACTGTGGCCTCAAGCATGCTAGGTAACCTCAGCCACTGGGTTATACTACCATCCTAGTATTTTGTGTGTGTGTGTGTGTGTGTGTGTGGTGTTTGCAGGCACACACATATATGTTTGGTTACATGTGCCTGTGGGGGCCAGAGGACAACCTTGAATATCATTCCTGAGGAATGCCAAGGTGCTGTGAATATCTCTCTGTATAAATAAAACGCTGATTGGCAAGTAGCCAGGCAGGAAGTATAGGTGGGATAAGCAGAGAAGAGAATTCTGGCAACAGGAAGGCTGAGTGGGGAGACACCAGCCTGCTGTCCAGGGAGCAACATGTAAGGGCAACAGGTAAAGCCACGGAACATGTGGCGACATACAGATTAACAAAAATGGGCTGAGTTTAAGTGTAAGAGCTAGTCAATGGTAGACCTGAGCTAACAGCTGAGCAGTTTAAATAATATAAGAGTCTGTGTGTTTAGTTTATAAGTAAGTGGGCTGTGGGACTGCCGGGGCTTGGTGGGAGCTGGAGAGAAACTCTCGAGCTACACCACGGACCTTTGTGAGTGTGTGTGGGGGGCAGGTATTATGTTTATGTTAGTAGGGTGTGCGCACACAGACATGGGGCGCACATCTGTGTGGAGGCCAGAAGGAGATGTCAAATGTCTTCTCCTGCCTTAGTTTTTAAGACGGTCTCTCACCGGCCCTGGAACACACCAATTCTGCTAGGATAGCTGACCAATGAGATCTGGGGGTTCACATTACCAGCTGTGGGTTTACAGACATACACCAGTGTGCCCAGCTTTTAGCTGGGTGCTGGGTCTCCAAACTCAAGTCTCCATGCTTATACAGCAAGCACTGTACTGCCTAAGCCATCCCTCTCTAGCCCAAATCCACCACCCCCACCCCCACTTTTCTTTTTGAGACAGGATCTTTACTGGCCTGGAGCTCTGCCTCTCTGTTTCCCTGCTGCTGGGACTGCAAGCTTGTGCCACCGCGTCCAACCTCCTTACGTAAGTTCTGGGGACCTTGTAATCACTTTTCTACCTGCACCCCCCTCTCCAGCCTCTTCTGATTTCACTCAGTTCTGGAATCTCAGGTTTCCCGCATTGGTTTTTTTTTTGCCAGGCCCTTGATACTGTCTCCTCCTCTGAATCCTTCCCTCTGTGACAACTTACCAGCCCCCAGCACATATGTGGCAAGTGTCATTGTGTTTCTTTGACAGGCCGTGACACTTCTGTGGGGTATGGCTAGCTTCCCTTGGCTGGCACAGCATCCGCTTCTCCTGATGCTACTCCCACACCTGCCAGCTGCTCTCTGCTTTTCCTCTGTCCAACTCCATCACATGGCAGATGGAGGAAAATGTCCTCCGAACCACGTCCTTGCATAGGCTGCGGGGCCTACATTTCCTCATCTGGTAGCAAAGGGTAACATTTACGTGTCAGCCTGGCTAGGCCATGGTACCCATTTGTTTGGTCCAGCACCAACCTAGATGTCCCTGTGTGGGGGTCGGGGGGACATGTAAAGACGTGAGTGGTAGTTACGTTTGTAGACTTTGAGTAGAGCTGGTTATCCTTCACGGTGTGAGTGGGCCTCATCCACTCAGAGGGAGGCCTTAAGAGGAACCATGAGGGTCTTCACCACAGGGAACTCGGCCTGAGATTACTGTCCTGGTTAAGTTTATGTCAGTGTGACACAAGCTCGAGTCACCTGGAAGGAGGGAACCTCAATTATTATGAAATTGTCTTCATAAGCTCCGGCTGTAAGCCATCTTCTTAATTTGTGATTGAAGGGCAAGGGTCAGGCCTATTGTAGGCCGTGCCATCCCTGGGCTGGTGGTCCCGGGTTCTATAAGAAAGCAGGCTAAGCAAGTCATGGGGAGCAAGCCAGTAAGCAGCACCCTTCCATGGACTTTGCATCAGCTCCTGCCTCCAGGTTCCTGCCCTGCTTGAGTTCCTGTCCTGCCCTCCATCGTTGATGAACAGCAATATGGAAGTGTAAGCCAAATAAACCTTTCCCTCCCCAGCCTGCTTTTTGGTCATGGTGTTCCATCACAGCAATAGAAACCCTAAGACATTACCTTTGGTTTCCAGACTGAAACATCAGTTCCAGCCAGGACTCCCAGCCTACTGACGCACCCTGCTGACTTGAAGCTTGCAGGGGCCCTCCAATTACAAGCTTACTTTTCAAAGCTGAGCAGCATTTCTCAATCTCTCTCTCCTTCCCTGACACGCCCCTACCTTGCTGAGTTTTCAGAATGTGTCAATCTGAAATCTAAAAACCCCCAAATGTGAAACGCTTGGACACAGATCTGCATCATGCTATAGTTTAGACATGTGCCTCTCCTTCACCTCACCTCCCCACCTTGTTGGAAACTTGTTCCCGGGGTAGGGGGATTGGAGATGATGGGGAACCTCCCAGAGGTGGAGCCTAGTGAAAGTTTCTAAGGCCAGTAGGAGTGTGCCTTCAGGAGGGTTTAGGGCAGTGGTTCTCACCCACCCTGACACTACAACCCTTTGATACAGTTCCTCATGTTGCCGTAACCCCCAACCATAAAATGATTTTTGTTGCTACTTTATAACTGTAATTTTGCTACTGTTATCAATTGTAATGTAAATACGATATGTGACCCCTGTGAGAGTTGTTTGAACCACAGGTTGAGAACCACTGGCTTAAGGAATTCCTCACAGGAGCTGGGCCTGAGCCTGCCCCACCCAGTCTCTCCAGCTTCCCTCACTGCAATCCACCATGAGGTGCTACAGCCCAGGCCGCCTCACCAGAGGCCTGTGCTGTCTGGACTTCCAGCGCCCCAGATTGTCAACCAAGTAAGCTCTTTTCTCTTTGTAAGTGATCTGCCTCAGTCACTTTGTTGAGCTAACGGAGAAGCTAATACATACTCCAGTTAAGAATTCCACACCATGAGCTTTGTTTCATAGACAAAATTATTAAAATGGTTATATGAAATTACTTTGGGGCCATACGCATAACGTATCTATGAAATAGAACTGAACTGTGTGTTCAGACTTGAGCTCCATCCCCATGGCATACCTCATTATGTTTATGAAAATATTCCAACATTTAAAAACCCCAGATAAGGATGGATACACACCTATCAACCCACACATGTTGTAAAACCTACAGATTCTGTTTTTCTGGGGAACTTTGATTAATACCTGGGTCATGAAAGTAACTCGTATTTATGTATACGTCTTCTAAGTTAAATTAGGGCAAATGGATACCTTCAATAAATACATCATTTGATTTCTAAAATACCATGACTATTATATTAAAATCAGCGATTTTGCTTAAGGTTTCTGAAATGAGACCTTGTTAAAAGGCATTAACAAGCATGATGTCAAAAAAATTATACCCAGGCTACTAAAGGATTTTGAGTTAAAGGAGCAATTATTTCCAGAGGTAATACAAAAGTCATAACTTCATTCAGCGCTTTCAATTCTCAATCCCTAATTTTCAGCAAAAGCTTATTTCCTTAGTGAATGGATCTCTAGATAGCTTTAGAAAAAAAAAATTACAGCCTTGAACCAGTAAAGTCTAAATTATGGGCCCCTAAAAATCATGCTCGCAGCAGTATTTTGCTAATAAATAAATCCCTCATGAAGACAACCCTTTATAAAGCAAGCAATAAGCGTCCCTGGGTGTCTGTCCCGTGCAGCAGGCACTGGTGGGAACAAAGCACTTCCAGCAAGGTCTTTGGGGACAGAAAGTGGCATCTACTCCGCACCACAAAGGTTCCCAATGTGGTGCTGCAGCCTTCCTTCTGAGGAAAGGCTTCTATTAAACCTCACTCGGTGGTGGGAGCCCAAACTGGCAATAAACACAGTTACAAAGCAGGTCCCCTGGAGCAGTGCAACAGAAACCTACTCTGAATGCCAATCAGCGACACAGAACCACCATGGCATCTGCCTGGACCCTGAACCAACAAAGCACAGGTGGATCTCCAGCTCTGCCACCAGACTCCAGACTCAGAAAGGCACTCACTCCATATGCTTCCTAACCGACTTTCATGACCATAACTAAAGAATAACATTATATAAAGCAACAATCCGCAAGCCAGGTGATGGTGGCACACGACTTTAATCCCAGCACTCGGGAGGCAGAGGCAGGTAGATCACTGAGTTCGAGGCCAGCCTGGGCTACAAGGGTTTCAGGACAGCCAGAGCTATTTAAAAAAAAAACAACAACCATGTCTCAAAAAACAAAAAACAAAAACAAAAACAAAAAAAAAAAAAAAAAAAAAGCAACAAACTACAAGGTCACACCACAGCAGGTATGGTTTTATTTGGGGTCTAGTCGCTAAGCTGGGGAGTCCAGACCACGAAATGAGCAGAGCTCTGAACTTTGTCCTACTCTGAACACAAAATCCACCGGCGTGATTGAGAAGGTCTGCGCTGCTGCCTGGCATTAAGTTAATATATAACAACCACCCCACATCAGAGAGAGGAAAAACCAACAGTTAAACATACACTCAAGAGAAACCAAAACTGGCATCAACGGCTGGGTGTTGGGGGGCGGCGGGCAGCAAGGATGCCAGTACTCTGGTGGCTCTGTCTGTGCCCGCCCCGCTTGCCCACGTATGTGCGGTTGTTTGCTGGCAATGAGATGGGCCTGTGCCCACGGTTCCCGGTCCACGCTGCACCCACTTAACGGGAGTGGCAGGGACCCGGGAAAGTGATCTGACTGCTCAGTTCAGGAGCGCATCCAGAGAGGTTCCCAGGGAACACTCCAAATGGCTTTCCCACAGATTTCATAAAAATATGTCACTCTCAGTCAGCACCGATGACGCCATGCCCCTTTTTATTCGAAATCAGTCAACACACAGCACCACGGGGAGGAAGCCATGGAGTCCCAGTCACTCTCACGACACACTTACATTAACCCTTACAACAGCGCGGGCCTTTCTAGATGAAAAACACTGCCACCATGTCTCAGGACACTTTGGGGCATTATTCTAAAGACTAATGCAGACCACACCAGTATTAGAATGAACACCTTCCCTATTTCTGACCCGGTACAGAGTGGAATCTACCTCTGTCTCTTCCTCTTACAGTCCAGCCATATAAGGAAGGCGCTGCCCCAGCACACATCATTATGAGGGGGTTGAAAGGCCTTACTTGTGCCTCTTTGAAAACTCTTTAGCAAGAGTTCCAACATTGGGACACTGCTCTTTTGTGTGCAAAGTTTAAGGAGTGATGATGCCCTTGACTAAAGTTTCTGACTCTGTCACTGGATCCTGCTGGGTAAGAGGACATTTGTCCTCAGGGAAATCAGGGACAAAGCCAACTGTCCAGAAGAATCTTGTTCTCAGAACCTTTAACGTGTGTGATGAAAAAAAATTTAAAAATTTCTATATTCAATTGATATGATGTCACAGACCAAACCACATCCCTCCTAAAAGCACCTAAATGTGCAAATAAAAGCAAAAGAGATGAAAAAAGGTACACCTAGTAAGAGGTAAAGCACTGGGAATACTAACCATGTAGCCGACAGGCTATGCCTTTGCTATGTTAGGGGTGCCCAGGTTCACAGGCGCCTCTCTCCAGCTTTCCCAGCAGGCTATACAAGTAAGGAATGTGCACGTGACTAGATGTCTGCTACAGAGGCTTCATACACCCTGATCCCAAATGCAGCAAAAATAAGTAAAGAACGAGGCCCCTGTGTGCCACTCATCCAGCGTGGGCACCCATGTCCCTGTGTCCCTGCAGGAGTGGCCCTTGCTCGCCAGGTCAGTTTAATGGACCAGCTCTGTTTACCTGTCCTGAGTAATGAAGTGAAACAACATGCTGAGCTTTCCCAACACTGATACCATCTACACGGCCGATGGTTTTAACCCTAGCGGCACCACCGGGAATAATGGCACAGTTCAGAAAGGCGAGCAAGCCCATCGAGACCAGCAAGGAGCCCCACTCCTCCTGTCCGTCCACGGAGGCTCCTGGGAAAGCATCCTGGCCCATGCTCACACTCTCAGCCTATGTCTACACTGGTCTCACACAGGCGGGCTGCCTTCCAAAAGCAGGAACCCTTGCTATATACAGGCACAGAAAAACAGGAATTTTCTTACAAGTGGTTTGCCAACCAAACACTTCACTCAGGGCTAGGAAAGCTCAGTGACAGAGCCCACGCCTAGTATCTGGAAGCCCGAAATTCAATTCCAAGCACTGCAAAAGCAAAACAAAACACCATCCCCCAGGAAAACCTTTCACTCTGTTTTTATTAATATTATTATTACTACTACCTTTTTAAAAAGAACTTATTGCTGTATGTACATTTGTGTCCTTGTATGTCTGTGCCAAAACAGCACGTGTGGAGGTCAGATGATGGCCTGCAGGAATGTATGGGTTCTGAGGCTCAAATTCAGGTTGTCAGACTTGGTGGCAAACACCATTACCTGCTGAGCCACCTTGCTGGCTTCTGTTCCGACATTTCTTACATGCCAAATCCTGTTTGAAGCCCTGGAGATGGCAAGGAGGAAGGACACACCTACTGCACCTATTTATCAGACCCTGCCAGGCCACGTGCTGTGTTAAAGGCCTGTCACCCGAGTCCGAGTTCTCAGAAGGATGCTAGGAGGCATGACCTTATCTCCAGGTGACAGATGAGGAGTGGGGGCAGATGGCATCCAGCAGTGAGCGTGGGAACTGGAGTACATTGCAGCTGAGTCTGGGCTCGTGTGCTCTTGAAGACTTCCTCAGACTCACAATTCCTCTGGCCAAGGAAAAACGACAGTCTATAACAAGTTTCCAAAGCTAGCCCATAGAATTAGAGGGAGGAAGAAGGATGCTCCTTTGCCAAAGAACTGAATGAGGACAGATTTCAGCTAATCAAACATAAGCAAAACCTAGGACTTGACCTATTAGTTCAAATTAATACCAGAACACGGTAGATAATAAGTAGTTATTAGGATATGGCTAATATCAGAGTCACTGAAAAGAAGCTGAAGACACCCTTGTAAATCATCATTTAAGACTTGTCTACTAATATAAAATATTGTACTGGACAATCTATACTTTTATTCCTGGGCTTAAACTAATTCTATATTATACAAGGGAAAGAGAAAGAAGGCAAACCTCAGAACAGAACACTCAGCTCACTGTGAAACAGCCAGGGTTGGATCCCAGGACCCTCAGCTCACTGTGAAACAGCCAGGGTTGGATCCCAGGATGCTGCCTCCTGTTTCATTCTCTGATATACTTAGGTCCACATTTGAAATAACATGGTCATGTTATGGGCATACTATACAGCACATGGGCATTTGCACATGCACAACCACAGGCACCTACGGATATATATCCATGTGGAGATATATATATATATATCTTCATATGAATATATATATATATATATATATATATATATATATATCCACATGAAGAGATGTATCAATATGAAGATATATATCCATATAAACATTTCTTAGAGTTGATCTGACCTGAAGAATCTCATGTCCTAAGAGGCCTTCACAAAGACTTTTTAGAGCCTTTCATCTGTGGAAATGTAGAAAAGTCTGCCCCTTTTCCTTGCTGTGGTGTACCGGGTATTTCAGGGCACTATGGGAAGTGGATACTGCAGCCATCACCCTTAACGAGGTCACTTTCAGAGTGGACTACAGAAGCAAAGCATGCGGAACAGCAGGGTGTAGCCACCTGGCCCCGGGGCACACTGATGGGAGGGTGCTTGTGGGGCTTAACCACTAGCTATACAAGTTCAGAAGCCAGAGCAGCTGCAAAGCAGAAAGTGTCATGGAGGTGGGACACCAGTGAAGTGTCATGGAGGAAGGACATGACTGAAAGGGTCATATAGGTAGGATATGAGTGAAAGTGTCATGAAGGTGAGACATGAGCGGAAGTGTTGTGGAGGAGGGACATGGCTGAAATGGTCATGGAGGAGGGACATGGATGAAATGGTCATGGAGGTGAGACATGGTGAAAGGTCATGGAGGTGGGACATGGTGAAAGGTCATGGAGGTGAGACTTGGTCACAGGGAAAGATGGAATGTTTGGCGTGGCTCGAGAGAAGGTAGGATATGATGGCATGATAGTTGGCCCTTTCAAAATTGGAATCAAATAAGGAGAAATAATACCGATTTTTTTCACAAAATCTTCCATAAGATGGGCCGAAAAGGAACACTACCAAACTCAATCTATGAGGCCAGCATACCCTGATAACAAAAGCAGAAAAAGATGAGACAGAAGAGGAAAACACAACAGCTAGGCATGGTCATCCATGCTTGTGTCCCAAGGTTCAGGAAACTGAAGCATGAGGATCTCAAGTTCAAGGTCAGCCTGATGACACTATGTCTCAAAAAGGCAATTCCAACAACCATACACCAATCAATCATCCTTATGACTATAGAAACAGAAGTCATAAAATCACTAGCCAACCAAGTTCATCAACAAGAAAATGATTATATATCACAATAGACTGGGATTATCATAGAAATGAGGGTATCTGAGGCTGGGTATCTGAGAGATGGCTCAGAGATTAAGAGCACTGGCTGTCCTTCCAGAAGTCCTGAGTTCAGTTCCCAGCAACCACATGGTGGATCACAACCATCTATAATTAGAACTGGTACCCTCTTCTGGCATGTAAGCAGAACACTGTATACATGATAAATAAATCTTAAAAAAAAAAAAGTTGTCTTTCTACAAAAAAAAGAAATGAGGATGTCTTAAACATATTAAAAAATCCCTTATGCTGGAAGAGGACAGCAAATATGATCAAAATACACTGTACAATGGAGGAAGATTATTTTTCAAAATTTAAATGCATCTGAGGAAAAATTAATCTCATGATGGGATACATTATTACCACTATGAAAAATTATATGATCATTTCACTTTAAAAATTAAACTCCTATTCAGGATAGAAACACCCAATAAACAAAGGACTAGCCAGGAAAAGTCTTCAAGCTCACAAAACCATCTCTAAGTATGCACACTGCATCGTGAAAGAATAGACATTCTCTCCTAGGACAAAAGTAGGGTGCCACAGTCACCATTTCTGGTCCCCATCATTCTGCCCAGCACAGTTCAGCAAAAATGTGGAGATAAAGGCATTCAGACTGGAAAAGAAGTGCCATCATCTCTCTTTCCCTGTGTCATAATCTTACACAAAAAATATAATAAGTATAACACTAAAGAACCACTGAACTAGGAAATAAGCTCGGAAAGCTGCTAGATAAAGACAAAATGGAAAAGAGTCAGCAGGCCCCATGTCCAGATCACTGCAATAAACCATTCCCACAGGAGCTATAGGAAAGAACTCCATCTACAACAGCACCAGAGAAAAGTAACACGTAGGGACACTTTAACCAGGGAAATACAAAACGACACTGAAAAACTATAAAACAGTGTTGACATTCAAGACCTCAATAAATGGATTCACCGCAGTCAGAATGGAAATGTGCCTCAAATTCATCTACAGACTCAATGTAAGACCATCAAAACCCCAGCTAATGTTTCATAAATTTGAAGGCTGATCCTGTAATTCATTATGAAAATTTAAGGGACCTAGTAGAGCACAAATGTTCTTGAAAAGGATATCTTATATCTCACAATTTCAATGCTTACTACAAAGCTACAGAAATCAAGATGGTGGTATTGGCATAAGGACAGATATACAAGACAACAGAAAAAAATAGCTCAGTTGGAGTCATTAAAATTAGAAACTTTGAGGCAAAGAACACAAGCACTAAGTAAAATGAAAATCTGTAGAATGGGAGAGATAGTTGCAGACCACTGGTCTACTAAGAATCTGAAATCCAAAGCAAGGAACACAGCTCAACAACAAAATGACAAGTCATCCAGTTAAACCGGCACAGAACTTGAACAGACGAATATGGAAACAGATTCAAATCACCAATGAGCACACATAAAAAGATACAAACATCATTATACATCAAGAGAATGCATCTCAAAACCGGGGAGACAGCATTTCATGCCCGCTGAGACAGCAATGTTAATGATGGTTGCCAGGGGTGGGAGAAGGGGTGAATATGGACTTGTTACTTGATGGGTGGGGTTTTGAGGGACTGGGGAGATGGTTTAGAGGGTAAAATGCTTGCTGTGAAAGCATGAAGAACTGAGCTCAGATCTCCAGGCCCCACACAAAAGCCAGGTACTGTAACCCCAGTGCTTGGGATGGGAGACAGAGACAGATGGACTCGCAGGCAGGCCAAAAAATGTTAAGTTCCAGGTTCAGTCAGAGACCCTGTCTTTTTTTTTTTTTTTTTTTTTTTTCGAGACAGTGTTTCTCTGTATAGCTTTGAGCCTTTCCTGGGACTCACTTGGTAGCCCAGGCTGGCCTCGAACTCACAGAGATCTGCCTGGCTCTGCCTCCCGAGTGCTGGGATTAAAGGCGTGCACCACCACTGCCCGGCTTCAGAGACCCTGTCTTAAGTGAATAACACAAAGAGAAGTAACATGGATGGATGGATGGATGAATGGATGATTGATTGATAGACAGAAATAAAGGAAGGAAGGAAGGAAGGAAGGAGGGAGGGAGGGAGGGAGGGAGGGAGGGAGGGAGGGAGGGAGGAAGGAAGGAAGGAAGGAAGGAAGGAAGGAGGAAGGAAGGAAGGAAGGAAGGAAGGAAGGAAGGAAGGAAGGAAGGAAGGAAGGAAGGAAGGAAAGAAGGAAGAAAGAAAGGTAGAAAGGTAGAAAGAAAGATAGAAAGATAGATAAAAAGATAGAAAGAAGGATAGAAAGAAAGAAAGAAAGAAAGAAAGAAAGAAAGAAAGAAAGAAAGAAAGGAAGGAAGAATAGATATCAAACAAATGCCTTATTCTCTCTGTCATGAGAATTTCTGTGAGTCAGGAAGCAGTTTTTTACCAGAAATTGCATCTGCCATGTCTAGATTTTGACCTCATAGCCTCCAAAGCTGTGAGAAATACATTTCTGCTGCCAAGGCCACCTACTATATGGTATGCTGATACAGCAGTCCGGGCAACAGACTGAGATATCATCCAAGCTGTCTGGTCTATTGAGAGAATTTTAAGACACAGAATTTATTTCCTAGATCTAACACTGAAATTTCACTTAAAGATCTAAAAGTAACATTCTTGCCATGCAAGCATAATGACCTGAGTGATGGCTCCAGACTCCCACCCCACTACACACACCCCTCAGCTGTGGTACGTGCTTGTAAACCCAGTGCTGTGAAGGCAGAGACAGGCAGCTCTCTGGCCAGCCAGCCCAGTCTTCTTGGAGGGTTCCAGGCCAGTGAGAGAGAGACTCTGTCTTAAACTTCGAAAGGTAGATATGGGGGGGGCCAGTGGAGGCTCAGCAGGTGGTCCCCATGACCCACATGGTGGAAGGAAAGAATCAACTAATTTAAGTTGCCTTCTAACCTCCGCATAAGCACTGTGACATGTGCATGCCCCCCCACATCATACATGCATACACATAATAATACATAAAATAATTTTTTTAAAAAAATGTGGATGGCTCCTGATGAATGACACCTGAGGTTGACCTTTTACCTCCACATGTACAAGCACACACATACACTACACATACATGTGCCTCAGCACACATAAATACACACACTCTCCCTCCCTCCAAAAAGCTAGGCCATACTGCCTTGTGGACATGAGAGAAGAGCTTCTAGTTGTCCACAGCACTTCCTTTGAAACTCTTATAATGTCCCCATTGTCACCTTGCATGGCACTCAGGGAGAGAAGCAGGATGTGGCTACCATACAGTACCCCACTCACCCACAGGAGATGTGTCCCAAGAGCTTTAGTAGAGGCCTGATATTAAAAACAGTGTCCATCTGTGGTAGTCTGAATATAATTGGCCCCCATAGGTTCATAGGGAATGGCATTATTTGGAGATATGACTTTGTTGGAGTGGGTGTGGCCTTGTTGGAGGAAGTGTGTCAATGTGGGGGCAGGCTTTGAGGTCTCCTACACTCAAACTACACTCAGTGTAGACAGAGTTCACTTCCTGTCCCCTGCAGGGTGAAGATGTAAAACTGGCAGCTCCTTCTCCAGCACATCTGCCTGCATGCCGCCATGTCCCACATGATGATAGTGGACTAAACCTCCGAAACTATAAGCCACCTCAATTAAATGTTTTCCTTCATAAGAGTTATCAGGGTCATGGTGTCTCTTCACAGCAATAGAAACCCCAACTAAGACACTATCCAAACTAGTAACTCTTCCGAACCAGTATGGCCCCAAAAGGCATGTACAATCACTAGGCTGTCAAAATCAGAGATGCAAAGATGAAAATATCATGCCTCTCAGTCTCTCAGATTCACAGGAGATGAGGTAGCAATGCAAGAGCAGGTCACATCATACGCCAGTTGCATTTTATTGGGAGAACAAAGAAGAATCAAAGGAGTTACTTATCTGATTTACCTAATCATGTCGGCCACATCAACAGCTGCCTGCCTTCTCATGAAAGAATGCCATTTCCATCCACGTATCTATTAAGGGGAGAGGAACTTTGACAAGCTCTCACTAAGTAGCCCAGGCTGTCCTTGAAACCACAAAACTTCCTGCATCAGCCTTGTCAGTGCTGACCCATCATATCTAACTCTTATGATGTTCTTAATGATTAAAAGCAATGATGAATCCAGAACAGCAGTGTTCAAATCCAGTACGCTTCAAGGAATACTGAAGCTAAACAGTATGACCTTGAACTTGAGTGGGGGAGAAATGATAGCTAGAAAGCAGACTGAGGACAAGTGGTGATGTCTGACTTCTAACATGGATGAGCCAGACATCCACTCACTCACAAGCAGGGAGGAGAGAAAGAAACAAGCAACAACAGAATAGCATCAGCCTGCCAGTTAATAACTAACAGCCAATCCGCCCACTGTTGTGTTGTTATTATTATTATTTGGAAAAACAGACCTTTCAAGAATACCAGGCTTCATTTTTTACAGAAAACAAACCAGATTCAGTCAACTAGCCCGAGGCTAGGAGCCATTTTAAGGTGTCATGCCAAGAACCAGTGTACCTAACCTGTCCTTGGGCCCTTGGATTTGCTGGGCCCTATTAACAAGAGACCTGGTTTTCCAGAAAAATAAGTTTTGTTTGCTTGTGAGTGTGTGTGCTTGTGTGTGCGATATGAAAAACAGATATCAAAAGGTAACTATGATGTCATAAGGAAAAGAACAACACCATGTCCTACCAGCCCTCTACATCAATTCCTTTGAAACCATCTCCCAGACACCCATAACATCCCCCCTGTCACCTATATGGCACTTAGGGAGTGCCATATACTACAAAATATTCCTCCAGATCCACAGGAGATATGTCCCATGCGTCCCACAGGAGACATGGTGCTCAAATAGTTCTGAGCACTATAGTTTCATATGTGCACATATTATGATAAAGTGTGCAGTAAGACTAACAACAATCACTAATAATAAAACAGAGCTGGGTGGTGGTGGTGGTGGTGGT